>NC_069714.1:24402229-24759729 GCF_027358585.1 Pangasianodon hypophthalmus | reverse complement strand
CAGCTTGGCCTGACCAGCGACCAAGTTGCCAAAACACGGGCCGAGCTGGTCAAACTGGTAGACCATCTTTATCAACTAGTAAGTGCTGGAAGCGAGAAAGAGTTGCTGAATTTCTGTTACTAATACAACATTGTAGACAAGTTGTTTTAAGACAAGTATGCCCCTGTAAGGCAATTATACATTTTCAAACATTTATTAGTAATATGGAAGCTGGAAAATAACTTACCAGATGGCAAAGATGATGTATAGGCTTGACCAGTTCAGCCGTGTTTTGTCAGCTGTTAGCTTGTCAGACCAAGCCATATTTTTCAGCAGAAGGTGTGTGTATTAAAAAGAAAAGTCCACCCTGAAACACATACAATTTGTATTGATTTGTATTTATGCAATTCTGGTGTTAATTAGTTGGTTGGTGCTGTATATTCATTATCCCCATGTGAATTATTGGTTGTGTACCTGGCTGTCAGCATAGGGGGACATTGCAAACACAGTTACAATCGTGTTCCAGTTATCCCCAACATAAGGGACTGTGGTCATATTTTGCTGTAAACTCAGAAAAACAAAAGAGCAAGAGCTTCTTTTCTCACTCATCATTTTCCAGTGATGTTCAAAGTCATCCATCTATCATTTACTGTACCGCTTATCCTACACACGGTTGCAGGGAGCTTGGAGCCTTTCCCAGGGAACTCGGGGCACACCCCGGACAGGGTGCCAACCCATCACAGGGCACAATAACACACCCATTCACACACTGTGGACAATTTGGAAATGCCAATCAGCCTACAACACGTCTTTGGAGGAAACCAGAGTACCCAGTGGAAATCCCCGAAGCACGGGGAGAAAATGCAAGCTCCATGTACACAGAGCAGAGGCGGGATTCGAACTACTAACCTGTGAGGCAAACATGCTAACCACTAAGCCACCGTCCCGCCCATTCAAAGTCATTGAGAAATCAATCATTGACAGCATTGAATGCACTCCAGCTATATAACTCAGTTGCACTGAGTTATGGTCCGTTCACCTAGAGGTCACAACTTGTAATTCCTGCCAACCGCCAACCAGGAAAGCCAAAGAAAATGTCCCCTCAACTTGAAATTTCTACTCATCAACTTGGGGTAGTCTTCTCAACTCCTTCCCCACTTATGGAGTGACATCAAATTAACATGGCTTTGCACAGCATCAGAAATACTGTAAACAAAGTAGCACTTCTTACTTTTAAATGAGTTATGCTGTATATACAAGTATATGCTTTAGATCAATCAACATACAGAAATATTCGCTTGTTAAATCTATACATTGAATATACAGTTTGGGGAGGAAAATATACACCATTCATCACAGTTAGCTGGCTGGCTTGTTGCTAACAAAAGACAAACATGGAAGCATCCATGTTCTTTTTTACACTTTGCTTGTCACTTTGCATGTTCGCCGAGGTTGAAAACAATGTCATCCGGACCTGTGAATTACCACTTACAAGGCAAGTCGAATGCAACATAAATCTTCTGCACTATCAGCAGGTAGTCGAATGGCATTGTGTGTAATATAGGAAACCAAAGTGAAAATAGACCGACATGTTGATGTAAGAAGTTTAAACTAAAAGTCAACTCAGACTTTCACTACAAAATAAATCTTGGACACCACTGAAGATAATAATTATGAGAATTAATATGCAAGTGTTTCAGGATGGATTTTACCTTTAAGTGGCAAGCAAGTAACAAACTCAGCTGCACCTAATGCACTCATACCAGAACAATGCACACACTATTTCAGTGTCAATTCTGTGGTCCACCAACCAAATAATATCTGGTCAGTTGTGGTCCCTTTTCATTGATGGAAAGGGTAAAGTGTGTGCACAAATTGTTGCAACAGATGGGCTACAGTCAGTAACTGAATATACCTACAAAGTCATGTATATGGTCGATGTACTGTATCTGACAAAATGGACACTGAATATATTATTAATTTATAATAGAAGTATATATGCTAGGTGTACATACTAAAGTGGACACTAAGTGTATTGTATTCTAGGTCTATTGCTTTCAATTTAAAAAATATCTTGAAAAAGAATTAATCTATTCACAAATGTTAATAGTGGAGGCTCAACAGTTAAGGCTCTGGATTACTGAGCCCCTGAGCACGGCCCTTAACCGTCTCTGCTCTCGGGGCGCTGTATCATGGCTGACCCTGAGCTTCCTAACAAGCTGGGATATGCAAAGAAAATTTCACTGTGCTGTAATATATATATGACAAATAAAGACTTCTTCTTCTTCTTCTTAATATGAAGCAAATCTAAGGATCTGACCATTTCAGTGCACCTAAGGATCTATGGGAACCTTAAGCAAATCAAACTATTATTACACTAGTAATGAAAATGAAAGAAGAAAACTTTGGAGAACATCAGAAAAAATTTATTGTCCATGAATTTTAGAGATCCACAACCAGGTCAGACACACAGAAAAACAATACATACAGTACATGGATATATTTATTCATTTCTTCCTCTACTCATAGAAACCTAGAAAAATGCAGAAAATTACAGCGTGTAGATACATATAATTTTTCAGAGCTACTAAATAATGTCCTTCCAACCTGTAATTCAATACATGTAGAAATAGATGCTTTGCATCTGAATGATGAAAAGGTTTCACAGTCTCATAAAAATAAATGGCAAAAAAAGAGCAACCAAGGTCATTGTATTTGTCCCAGGCTGAGGCACGAGATGGAATAATGGTGTGAAAAGGTTGTTTACTTGGGAGACACTTCATCTAGCTTTGGTTCTGTAATAAAGAGAAAGACGTACATGATTAAAGTCATTAAAGTCTTACGTGTCAGATACTTGGCTCAGGCTTACTACTAAATTTAGAAACAGATTGTCACACTTGATCACTTGACTGGTAGCTTTGCGTTCATATTTATTTTACGCCTAGCTGATCCTCCTAAAAAATACAACCAATATGATTGCATCATTTAGTAAAGATGTAACGCACTTTATTAGCTCTTGTATTATGTAATTTAAAAATTTTAGGTGGATCATAGTGATCAGCATTGGTGGACCGTAATGAAGTACATGCATTTCATTACTGTACTGAAGTGTATGAGGAGCAAATGTAGAGGAGCAAAAGTATGAAGTCTGCAAAAATGAAATACTTCAATAAAGTACAGATACTTGAAAAAAGTACTTCAGTACAGTAATGAAATGCATGTACTTCGTTACTGTCCACCAATGCTGATCACTATGATCCACGTAAAATTACATGTTATAAATTACATAATAAAAAAGCTAATAAAGGATTATTTTAACTTCACAAGTTAAAATACACAAAAATATTTAGCTCAGAATGTCTTTATAGAGCTAAGTTTACAAGGGTAGCCTACTTGAATAAGAAGACAATTTATTTAAAATCCACGATTTCATAATTGACAGGTTCATTCACGTCCTGCATTAGACAGGTATACTCTTGTTTTGTTCTGCAGTCAGAGAGATCTCTAGAAATTGATCTTCAAAATAACAGAAATAAAATAAGTCAGCACTTAAATAACTAAATTAACATTCGACATATGTACAATAAAAAATTCAGGTACTTTTGTACTTCAGCTCAAGCCAAAATGTAAGTAGAAGATTTCTATTTTTATTCAAGTAACACTTTACCAAAGGTATCTCCTCTTTTACACAAGTACAGGATTTCTGTATTTTGTCCACCACTGGTGATAAGTAACACAAGCCCACATCACCTTAAGTGGAGATTTAACACATAACATGGTCATTAAAATGGCTGCTATTATTGCTATTAGTTTTAAATCATGTCTCCACATCCCAGCTGTCACTTATGTCTGCCTTTGCAACTACTGTATTCTGTTACAAATAAAAATAAAGACATAACATATACAAACATTTCACACACAGTAAATGCCATCCAAGTTTTGTATTTAGAGAATAAAAAACATGTTCTGGTTATAATTTCATATGTTATACTATTATAAGAGTTATAATATGCTTGCTAGGTTTGCGTGTGCTTAATCATTAACGTTTGCTCACTAGTTTACTCGCATGGTTGATCAGACTGTATGAGCTCATTCACGCGAGAACATAGTTTGAATAAAAGCTGAGTGAATGGGATGAGCAATTAGCTTGGGGCTATTGCGGCTAAATCTTATGTAAGGTTCACTCAGAATTAGGTCCACCTACTTTATACTGAAAGGGGAGAAATTCTGGTGAAGTAAACACCACAATAACACAATTTATTCATATGGTGTGTACGCAAACCACATGATCCTACAATCAATGTTTTTTTTGTGAGTGTCCATTTGCATAATACCAATACAGCAAAACTCAGTTATGGTAGTTATAATAAACCTTTGACCCACCAGGGAAATTAAACTCTGGGAATGATTCCAGGTCTCCACCACCATATAACCTTTGTAGTTTGGCGATTTCCTCAGCCAGGGCCTTGTGGTATTCGGGACCTGCATCAACTAGACCACCAGTTCCCCTGATGATACAGGAGGAAGCAGTTTTATACACACACACACTGACTGAACAATCACTGCCAAACAGCAGTGAAAAGTTCATTTACAGTTATTTTAATTCACAAATAATGTGATACTGAGTTCATATGGTTATAAAACACTTACGTGCTCACTGAGGAATAGCTGCGAATGGAATCCAAGAAGAGTTTCTGAATAGGGTCCAAAACAGCTAACAGCCAAAGAGAAAATAACAATTATCACATATTCTTACATACACAGGACAGTTCTTGCATATGCATACTGTATATCTCATATACATGATATACTGCATGTTCATGCCTTTGAATTTCAAAACAAACTTATTGAAGACTTAAGGCCTGATTCCCCAAAAGCCAGTATAGTTTAAAAACATTTAGAGAGTGACATTCAAGATTTTTCAAGCTTTTTCTCCAGATTTTTGGCTACTTTATTTTTGCTATATTTTAAAGAGGATTAACTGTATTGGAAAAAGTTTAATATGCAATAGGGAGCCTGCTTTATTATTGAAAATAAGGGAAAGTCAGTGGACATTGAAACTTAGTGCCCTGGTATATATTATTCTTACAGAACATCCATACTTAAACAAAAAAAAAAAAAAAGAATTCTAAATTTCTACACTTTTTCCAAGTCTTGAATGAGAATGGAATGAGATACAATTTAAATCCCACACTTTCCTTACTTTAACAACATAGCCAACTGCTTTACAGTGATATGTATAAGTTCTGTGCTATTGGCTGGAAGATCGAGAGTTCAAATCTCAGGGCTGCCAGAGAGTGTCAGAGACTGTCAAGCCTTTGAGCAAGGATGATGCAATAGATGTTGGATTGTATTCTGCTTATAAATAAATTTGGATAAAAGAAACATCTACAAAAGTACTGAAATGTACGAGATTTTCCTGCCTTTGGGGAAGCGCAGCCAGTTAATGTCATTTTCATCTTTCCCACATATACCTCCATATAGATGGAAAGAGGATAAATTATTGCTTATTGATATCATGCACAACTCCCCAGAAAGAACGGTGAGTCACAGCACGTCAAAGAGTGAGCAAAGAAGAAAGAGGACCAGTGTATTCTAAAACCAAAAACCTCCATATTAAATATTTTTGCATGTAGCATCAGATCCAAGATGATAAGCAACATGCAATATTTTGCAAACACATGAATTCGTTGCCATTTAAATCTTAACATTAGCTTTGACAAGAAAGGGAAAAAAAACTTAAAACTTTGGCACTAATGAATGAAAGGCCACTTAGCTTAACGTTACAAATGCAAAACAATAATGTGTGTATTTGTCAGTGTGAACAGTAATTTACAACTGCATTTGCAAGGACTGGCGATTGCAAAAATGAAAGCACAGAAACAAGCAGAACATAAATAGCAAGAAAAGAAAAGACAGGAAAGTTAGGAAGGTTAAAGAGTACCACATGTCATGAAGCAAACCTAAAGAGAAAACAAAACTAAAAAAGTAAAGCAGATAAGTGCAAGATTTGATGGAAGTCAGTGATCAAAGATGGATGCAGCGAGGATTCATGCATTGTGACCAAAGAATGAATGCAACACTGTAGTGAGAAATAGTGAGTTACAAGCAAACACCAATAAAGTAGAAGTACACATGCATGATGTGACTGGGACTGTGAATGTGACTGGGACTGACTAGACATATTCATCACCCAAGCCAGGACATGGGCAGAAGCACCGTCCACTGTTAGAAAAATGTCTTCTAGAAGAAACTAAGGTTGTTACAGTGTCACGGTTTCACGGTTAGTCACAGTGAATGATGAGATGGTTACCTCACCACTGACTGTTTCAATACACTGATTAAAATGCATTTCCATCTATTTTTTTTTTTTTTTGTCAGCACACCGCTTTTCCTCACAGCCACTCTCTAGTCTATTTCGTCTTATAATCACAACATGATAAATACTGACAGTGAGCCCCATTTATCAATCTGGACAAGAATGGATTTTTTTTTGTAAATTGTTCATAGGAGCATTGACACAAAAAAATTTGTTATTCATGAAAATCCCGTAATTATGGAAAACATTAATATCCTACTCATGCTCCTGGGTGTGTGTAAATTTACGCTGTTAAATAATACTTATTTTTATTAGTATAGATGGGAGTCAAAACCACTTTCACTTCTACCTCAGAGAAGGTCATTTTTGCCGTTTACTCGTCATTTCAGCTGTTTAAGCTTTACCTTTTATAGAGTTTTGTGGGCGTCACCAAATGCAAATGTACAAAAGGACATCTGCCATGCAGATAGGTGACTTACATTCATCAACACACGTATAGTGCGAATAAAATCTGAAACATTTGTAAACAAAATCTGAAACATTTGGCTTACGCAAACATTTACTAAAAGACTGATGAATGGGGCCCAATGTAAAAGATTTTATGGAAATGTCATTCTCAGAAATATCTTTTGGTAAATACTACATTACATTCTGTTGGGAAAGAGGTTTTTTGCCTTTTCTTTGGGATAAAGGCACTCCAGGAAGTGCTCTTTTCTCTCGTCTCCCACCAAAATCAAAACAAAATCAAGTACTGGCAAAGCTTAAAATGTAGAATGCTAAAATACACTGGTTTTAAAAAGTTTAAAAACACTTGTCTTGTAACTTAACTTGTGCAAAGCTTATATACATGTTATAGTCATGTGACCTGTTAAAGATCAAGTGCAACTTGAGCAGCCACATGCACTACAACGAGACATCGTCTACCAACATTATTTAACAGACATATGTCTGGAAATCCTTTCCTGCAGAAAGAACAACAATTCAGGGATTTGATCTTTTTGTTTCTATTTTGTTACATATGTAAAGATGTGCCAAGAGACGTTTGTACAAAGAATTCATAATAAATATTACCTTTACTTTTACATTTTAAATGGTCAGTTAATACTGTGGTACCGTGAAACTGTGATATTTGTAGACTAGGTTATCATGCCATGACAATTTCAAACCGTAACACCCCTTCATGTTCAAATACAGCACACAAATTATGAAATTATCTTTAAACCCTGGGTAGACGTAGGCTGCTGTCCAGAACATAGACTGTGTGTTAGAACACAGATTGTGAACACATCCCAATTCGAGTGGTTTCAGTCTACATAGCTGCAGTGACACTACTGAGCTGTGGTAGTACTGGTAATGCACAACTAAAAGTTTTATGTAAAGACAAGCATTTTTGTTTTTCAAATTTGGGTATCTAAGGTTAACCACTTTCAAGTTCTGTGTAGCAGTGCCTTAAATGAAGTAAAATATGCCTATTCATTTATAACAGAATCCAATAAGTATATAGAGAAGTAGTTAAGAGAGGTGGTGATGGTGGTATATACCCTCAGACGCTTCCACTTCGACAGGAGCTTCTGCTGCATCTGTGATCACAGTGGCAATATCTTCCTGCATTTCTGCAGGGGCAACTTCACTGATAACTTCAGCTACAGTTTCAGCAATCACTTCCACTACTTCAGCAACAGCTTCGACAGGGACAGTTTCTGCAATGACTTCAGTTACTGCTTCAGCAGCAGCTTCTATGACTGTCTCAACAACAGATTCTGTAACTGGGGAAGCATCAGTTTCTAGAGAAGGTGAAGCTGCAATTTCTGTGGGGGTTGTTTCAGCAGTAACCTCTGGGGCAACTTCTGTGGAGCCTGCTTCAGCTGCAACTTCTGGGGCAACTTCTGTAGGGGCTGCTTCTGTTGTAACTTCTGGGACAACTTCTGTAGGGGTCGCTTCTGCCATAACTTCAGGAGCAATTTCTGTGGGGGCTGTTTCAGCTGTAACTTCTGGGACAATGTCTGTGGGGGCTGCTTCAACTGCAGCCTCTGAGGCAACTGCAGTGGTGGTTGTTTCAGCTGTAACTTCTAGGGTAGCTTCTGGGGCAACTCCTGTGGTGGTTACTTCAGCTGTAACTTCTGGGGCAGCTTCTGTAGGGGCTGCATCAACTGCAGCTTCTGAGATAACTGCAGCAGGGGTTGCTTCAGCTGTAACTTCTGGAGCAACTTCTGTAGGGGCTGGATCAACTGCAGCTTCTGAGATAACTGCAGCAGCGGTTGCTTCAGCTGTAACTTCTGGAGCAACTTCTGTAGGGGCTGGATCAACTGCAGCTTCTGAGATAACTGCAGCAGGGGTTGCTTCAGCTGTAACTTCTGGAGCAACTTCTGTAGGGGCTGGATCAACTGCAGCTTCTGAGATAACTGCAGCAGGGGTTGCTTCAGCTGTAACTTCTGGAGCAACTTCTGTAGGGGCTGGATCAACTGCAGCTTCTGAGATAACTGCAGCAGGGGTTGCTTCAGCTGTAACTTCTGGAGCAAATTCTGCAGGAGCTGCCTGAGCTGTGACTTCTGCAGCAACTTCTTCAGGGACTGCTTCAAGGACAGGTGCAGTTTCAGTAAGAGGACCAACTTCTTCTGGGGTAGCTTCTGCAATGGGTATGGCTTCAGCTGCAGAAGCAGTGGCCGGGGTTTCTGCAACAGATGTGGTTTCAGCTACAGGGACAGCAGCTTCAGCAGTGGGTGCAACCTCAATAATGCATGCAGCACTTGGTGAAGTTTCTGCTGCAGGTAAAGTTTCACTCACAGCTTCAGTAACAGGGGAAGCGACTTCTGTTGCAGCTTCAGCAACAGGCGCAGCTTCGGCTATGACCTCTGCAACTGGTGCTACAGCTTCTACAGCCGGTTGAGCAGCAGCAACTTCAACGATAGGTGTGGTTTCCACTGCAGCTGGACAGACCTCTGCAACAGGTGAAGTTTCACTTAGTGCAGGGGCACTAATGGCTTCAGCAGTAGGGGCTTGCTTAGGAATGGCTGCAGCAGTTGCAGACACAGCTCCCGCAGCGGTGGCAGCAGCAGCAGCAGCAGCAGCGGGTGTTACAACCTCCTTGGCGACTCCTGGGTAGGATTTGTGTTGGATAAGTTTTTCTATATCAAAGTACGTTTTTGCTGTGGACTTTTCTGTGACAGAAAGGAATAAGGGCAAACATATAAAGATTTATTGAATATCTTCATGCCTTGCACTGTCTGGATTTGACCACTGAAAACCACTAGACAAGCAACTTATTTAATACCTTCAACAAAAAGTGATTAGCTAAAGTGTTGGTGCAATTTTTTAACAATACAAGAGAGATACATTATGCAAGGGTTGTCAATGTTTGCCATGAGTGTTTATGTCATGGTGACCAGGCTTGATTTCACACAAAAAATAAAAAACAATAAAAAAATTTTTTAAAAAACTATGGCTAAACCTGTAACTTGCTCTCCATACCCAGCCAACTCCAGCTCTGACAATGAGGCATAAGGATAAAATAATGTTCATTTTTTTCAATTTGAGTCTGTTTGGACCAAGAGTTCAGTAATCTTGATTGAGTGTGAAAACTATTTTCAACCCTGTGGTACAAACACTCCAGTGACCAGTAACCTCATGTGCAGACCAGGGGCTGGGTAGCATGTAATGTGATTGGTGGAACTGCCTATTTCAAGTCTAATAATGGTAGTAAAATGCATGCCAAAATGCATTAATCTAGAAAACAATCAAACATCAAATTTTCAGAATACTCTATAACCACGCATCTTTAACTGAAAAGTCTACACCTGAACTGATGATCAGTGTTGAGCAAAAGCAATTTAATAGTAAACAAAACATGACAAGACATGCTACTATAGAAAACTATTCGATGACAAAGTGGCGTGGCAACGTGAAGCAGTTACTATTACCACCCTAAAAGTGATTATTTATCTACAACAGCAAGTCCCGAAGTGTTTTATTCTTCTTATGCCTCAGCAATTTGCCAACAATTAATTTTTTTATTTATATATACTTTTATATATAATGTGATGGAACATTAAAAAACATCATGCAACTGTTAACTGATGGAAAAGTTGAAATTCTGGAAAGCAAGAAATCCATTATAAACTACATCAGGGGCAATGGCCAAAATATCAATTACTGAAAACAGTGGAATGTATATAATACAAAATATCTTGATAAAATAATCATACACTGAATGGTCATAAGGGAGAATAATAATTATATCAAAGTGTGATATCAGCATTAATCAGCAAGGACGATAGAGTCACACAGATCTTGTGATATTATATTTGATCTATTATTATAATCATACAGAGGATAGATCTTACACTGATCTCAAAAGCAATGAAAACCACAGGAATGAGGTATTGACCTTATCTTGACCTCCATGAGCCTTAATTTAGGTCTTAGGTTAGCTTCAAAGTGTCACCTTCTGGACAGATCACTGAAAAAATCAACACTGTGGTGCTAAAGGCTTTTCTGAAGATCATTTCCAATGAGTGACTGATCTGAGTGATTAAACCAGATTTGTCCTGCATTACCATTTCTTTCTTTATTCAGATGTTTTTTTTTATCAGCTGTTCAGAGAAAACTGGCAATATTCTTAGTCCTGGTGTTGGTTATAGATCATTCTGGTGATGTCAGATGGACAAGGCTTTCCACTCTTAGGAACACACATCGCAACCTAATACTATCTGAGCTATTCACAGGAGCTGCCTATGAACGGTATGTACAATAGACTGGTTTGTGGACATGGTATGCCATTTTAAGTGATCGTCATACTGTAGGACACATACAAACATCTATTTTTGGCATTGTACAACATAAGAGTCCCTGAATAAGGCCTATACATTATGTTCCTATTGTAGAATAATACTGCTTTGGTTTTCTTTCTTAAAAATGATCTCTTGGACCATGTTTTTGCAATATGTTAAACAATTTCATTAAATGAATAAAATTCTGCTCACAATCTTTAAAGCAATGTGCCACTATAATGCATTTCCCATTGTTGTAAAATGGTTTATGTGATCAGAGATAAAAATACTCATCTGACACAATTTTTCAGTGAAACCTCTTTAACCTAGATTTCCCTTAAAGTCTTTAATCAATTAGTTACCCAAAACAGGTCTTCAGCAGATCTTCATTTCTTTTCTTTGTATGGATTTTCCATTTCTTGTCTGTAAGGGATGTTTCCTCAAGCAACATGGTTGTAGGTTTTTGAATTTATGAAGCGAATCCATCTCCCGAACTATGCTAGATGATGCGAACCTAAATCAGCTGTTCATTTAGATTAAGACACAATTGCTATTTTATTTGCCAGGTTAATTAAAAATGCTGGTACCACCCTTCGAATATACTGTTTAACATGTACACTATATGGCCAAAAGTTTATGGGCACCTGACCATCACACCCATATGTGCTTCTTCCCCAAACTGTTGCCAGAAAGTTGGAAGCACACAATTGTACAGAATGTCGTTGTATGCTGTAGAATTACAGTTTCACTTCACTGGAACTAAGAGGCCCAAACCTGCTCCAGCATGACAATGTCCCTGTGCACAAAGCGAGCTCCATGAAGACATGGTCTGCCAAGGTTGGAGTGGAAGAACTCAAGTGTCGTGCACAGAGCCCTGACCTCAACCGCACTGAACACCTTCTCACCCAAAATCAGTGTCTGGTCTCACTAATCCTCTTGTGGCTGAATGAGCAAATCCCCACAGCCACGCTCCAAAATCTAGTGGAAAGCCTTCCCAGAAGAGTGGAGGTTTTTATAAGTGCAAAGGGGACTATATCTGGAATGGGATTTTCAACAAGCACATACGAGTTTGACGGTCAGGTGTCCACAAACTTTTGGCCTTATGTGTGATCCAACTGTTGTAAGCTCAAGACAAAAAGAATAAAACATTGTATTCTTTGTAATTACCTTTGCTGGACTTTTTGGACTTCTTGCCCTCCCCAGATTTTGAACTGAGAGCAACTGCTGGGGCTTTTTGTAATGCACTCAAGCTCTCTGCCTGCAGGGCCTAATAAAAGAAAGGAAATTAGCCACTGTACTGTATTCCAATTCATAACTCTGCACATTTTGTTGTTTTTGATCTGTATTCAAGCATGTCAGATTTGAAATGAAATGTGAATGAGATTAAAGTGAAGACAATCCGCTTTTACGTGAAATGCACTTATTTTGCACTTGAGTGAAAAAGTTTGCATCCCCATGGTTTTTGAGTGGGAAAAGTGGCAAATTTACCTCTGTTTTACAATTTATTAGCAAGTATTTCAAGAAGTTAAAGCTGAGGACAGACCAATCCCACCGTTTCCATTTTTGAAACAATACTGATAACAGATCCTTGATACTGGACTATACTCATATTGACATTCACCCACTCGCTACAAGCTTCTGTCACCAAATAATGTGAAACATTAGAGAGGTGAAAACACAAGTTATGCAACGCATTCAGGTGTGTTGTGTTAGTCAACATAACACATCGATGTCACATTAGACCTTGTCTAATACTGGTTCAGTGTTTCAAGCCAGTTTATTGTCCCTCAATCTGGTATCGGATTAGTGCATCTCTGTTGAAAATTAAACATGGATGTATACTGCAACAAGACGAACATTCCAACAGAACAAGAACCAAATGGAAAAAAAGGTTTTGGCATCAAGACCTGGTCTGTGGTGCTGTGTATCTGCATCAGGGCTAATATTGGTGTAAAATGGGATTTTCTGTTCCAATTCACTGAACGGTTTATGCCATGAAAGTGTGTGGTGCTGACTGACACAACACAACTGCCTTGAACAGAGGACACGGCTCATCTTAAATGATGTTGCCATCTCCTCTCTGATGTTTTCTGACATAAGGCTCTAATGTTTAAAGATCAGATCAGTATCAGGTATTGATGATACTTTCCTTCAGTATTGATATTGTATCTAAAATACAGAACGTGGGATCAACGTATTCCTCTGTTAGAAAATCAAGAGTTCTTCAGGTGTCTCTCTGGGGGAATCCTAAAACAGAGTGCTTTCCCATTTAGGAAACCAAAAAAAACCAAAAACAAAACAGAAGTGCACAAGTATTCACCCCCTTCAGCTTTCCCACATTGTGTAGTGTTACAACCTGGAACTAAATTAGACTTAATTGTGATTTTGTCATGATTGTACATAAAATAGCCCATAATATGGAAGTCAGGGAGAAATCAATATACTTTGCAAAATTATTTACAAATAAAAAAATTTAAAAGTTGTGATTGCATAAGTATTCACCCCCATCCTCTGCCGTGAAACCCCTAAATTAGTTCTGGCGTAGTGATGAGTTGCCATTAGTACTCACATAATTAATGCAATTAAAGTGTTGTCAATAAATATTTATATTAGATGTAGAAAAAAAATTTTTTTTTGAACTGTGATTATATCACTATTAATATCTTTACATACATTACTGGCCAATTTTATTATCTATAACAACAAAGAAATATACTGTTCATGCAACCTACCACACTACATATCTTGGCTGAAATAAATTTATTTCCTAATTTGCACTTTCCTAAGTATGTGCACTTAACCGTATACACACTTTTCACAGTACACCATGAGTGAAATTGACACGAAGCTGAGGAACACGTGGTCACGTGACCTGTGCTTGGACATTATGTACCAGCTATAGAGCACAGCATGTTCCTATAGGATCCAAACTTTGGTTTCTGGCATGGAAATGCATTAAATATAGCAACCTGAGTGCTATTCAGAGAGTTACATAACATCAGCTGAAACTATTCACTTCCCAGCTTTATGAATGAACACAATGTTCCTGCTATTAATGGATCATTATACTGTAGACTATAGTCAATGTATAGCTGATAGAAACAGAAACGTCTCTTTACTTAATATAACTTACAGACATAAGTCATGATGTGGTTAAAAATCTGAATTTTTGAGATCTTAATGTTATAAATCTCAGTTCAAGCCAGTTATATTAAAAAATCAAGGGCTCAAAGTGTTTTTTCCCTCAATAAGATTAGTTCAAGTGTAAGATAGAGTAAGATATGTTATGAGTATATTATGATCAATTTGATTTAAGTCACTCTTTTAGTTTGTTAAAGCAAATTATGGTGTACAAACTCATGCACTTATTGGTGCTTTTTTTTCTCACTATGCATCAAAATGTGTTCAGATTAAATGCAACAAAAATAAAAACAAAATTATTATTATTATTATTATTATTATTATTATTATTATTATTTACCTTTAGAGATCCCAGTCGTCCAATTCTGAGCAAGGAAGCCGCCATGTTTGCTCTTTAAACTCTCTTCCTGTGGAAAATAAACATGACTGTTGTAGTTTAATATCCTTCTCTGCAAAAGAAACTTTGAATAACGTGAAACTTTTGCATCTTGTTAAATCCGCAGCTGTAGTGTTTGCGTCTTATTTGTGTCAGTTCCAGCACTTCCCATGCCAGAGAACAGGATTCTGCAGATCACTAGTGAAATATATTCTGTAACTTTTAAACTGCATGCAGTATAGCATTTAACCCTGTTAAAAAAGTGGACTCATGGTCCCAATCTGCACTCTCTTCAGCTCATCTGTGTATGCTTTTTATACTACTGCTCTAATGGAGTTTAGTCTAGAGCATGAAAGTGTTTACCTTGCAAAATGAGGAGGGAAAAAAATCAAACCAGGTCAAAGCTTCAGCTGAAATCCCCCTAACAGAAGCTGAAGTCTTTTTTAAAAATGCTCAGATCAAATGCAGGAAAATTCAGAGCAAAGAGTTAACTCGACACGCCCCTGTGCCTGGAGTGCACCCACTGAGAAAACGCCCCCATCCTGCTTTACTCCACCCATCTTCCCTCATTTTCTCCTTCCTTTCCCCTTTCCCATGCTTTTTTATTTATTATTATTATTATTCAAGCAAAACTGCTCATGCAGTTCATTAATAATCCCCTCGGATCAGTCTTCTGCAATGCATACTGCCAGTCTGCTATTTATTTTAAAGAGAAGCACAATAATTTATATATGTAGGTGTTTATTTTAGTACATTAATACAACCCAGAGGCTGAGGTGCAGGGTTGCCAGATCGGTATGACAAGTGCAATCTAAAAAACTATACATAAATGTACTGCTGTTTTAAAACGCTCTTACCATACATATTTCTTGGCACCAAGGACCTAGTCTGGTCTCATACATGCCTAATAACATAAAATATTGTCATAAATAAAATATAGTTAGACTATAAGAATTAGACAAGTCCTTTGATACGCATCATATATTTATTGTAAAAGAAGATTTTGTTTTGTTTACATTTAAAACCATTACATTACCTTTTTACCAGTTCATTTATTCTACTATATTTTTTATTATAACCACTTTTCAGCATCTACTTTGCATCTACTTTGCATTAAAATATATATTTTGCTTAATTATTTGACTTGCAGAAGATGAATATAGTTTCTTTACACCACAGCACTGTTAAATTCTCAAATCTGATTTGTCAGACGATGTTGATTAATTTTCTAAAATGTGCTTTTTCCAATATTATAGCATTTCTGTAGTAACGACACATTCACATATTCTTGTATGGCAGATGTTCCATAATAATATAAGCCTAACTGATTTCAAACAGTGCTGCTCTTTAACGAAGACAACTGTATAATAAGGTGATGTTTATTTAACATTTATGGAAGGAGACTCCAATGTCAGAGCTTTGTAACAGTCAGCATGGTCCCCATCCACACAGATAAGGATATTTTGGTAAACATATTTATTCCCCTCCATTTTTCCATTTTCAAAAAGATTCCACATGAATATATTTTTTTTATATATCCACACCCACAGTGGGGATAATGGTAGCTCAGTGGTTAAGCCATTGACCTACTGATTAGAAGATCATGAGTCAAACCCCAGCACCGCCAAGCTACCACCGCTAGGCCCCCAAGCCCCCCACCCCCAGCTGATCCACTGTATAAATGAGATAAATGTAAATCACTCTGGATAAGGACATCTGCTAAATGCCTTAAAAATGTAAATGAAAACATAAGGACATTTTGAAACCACTTACATGATCATGCCGGCTACTTAGTTGGTAATATTATTTCATTCTATCTGTAGCTGTATTATTATACGTAGTCTTGATGAATGACTTGCAAGTAAAAAATTCAGATGACTCAAGAACAACATTAAGAGCATTAAAAACATATTGAGTGGTAGAGAAAGCAAAATGTGGAAAAATGGTCAAAAGCTCATTCTTCATCAACTGCTTTATCCTGGAAAACTGCTCTAAAATGAAAAATGACAAACAGAAGGATTCATATGTGTGAACTGGCAATGAGGTGGAACAATAGCTTAATGTTACACATGGGGCTTATCTAAAATCTCCATCAGCAGTGTGGTTTGTACCACCAGTCAGGGGTGCCTCCACATGAAGGTGTAATAATGCAATAAAACAAAATGAATGTTGTCAAATAAGACGTTACAGATTACAGAGTACCAGCCCGATCAGCAGTCCTCATAAACTGAGTCCTAGCACATTCATAACTCACACAAAACAGCACTGAGCATGTGCAGGTTAGTGCTGTGATGTCATCATTTCCATAAACAGGTTTTCCCACTCTACATGCAGACGTTTTGAAATTTTGAAAAAAGCTTTGTTTTCAGTGACCAAAAATACCACTGTCATGTGAATAGGAGGCCAAAATGCAGAGGAAAAAACTATGTTTTTAAAAAATATATATCCATATATGTGCAGATAGGGTCTAGGTTTTCCTCCATGGGAAAGTCTTCAGGACAGAAGACTTATACATTCTGGGGTTTTTCTTTTTCAAGAGAAGCGGGTGAGAGAACGACTGCTAATAGCTGCTATAATGTAGTCTAAGTGATAACTAATGTGTCTCACAGACAAACTTAAATGTAACTTTGAAAGGATCACATGCGCTATGTGACAGTTTTTAATAAATAAATTAACAAATTGCTGTGATACACGATGAATCAAACACTTTGGGATGTGCTGTTGTAGGAGAATAATCAGCTGTGGGGTGGTAAAAGTTTCCATCAGGCCACATTACATTAGACAGTCAATGATTATTTTCCTATAACAGCATGCCCCAAATGATATCAGTGCTTCTCAAAGTGTGGTCCAGGGACCCCAAGGGGTCTGTAAATCATAGCCAGAAACTTTGTGAGTTTTTTATTTTATTACAGTGGTGGAATTATTATAGTTATAATAATGTGTTCAGACCTAATGTGTTCTAGTAATAGAAACTTCAGGAATATTATTTGACATTGTTAAATAATGTTCATGAAAATAAGTCAGTACTAATCGGGGTTCATGAAACTTATTGTACAGTTAAATGGGTTTCTGGCTACAAAAAGTTTGAGAAGCCCTGCCTTCAATATAAACTCCCAACCGCCAATCAGAGTCTTCCGCTGAGAATTGGCAACCTGAGTGACGTTGTAAAGGCAGTGTTGTTTTCTTCACTGCGTTTTCGACAAAACCACGCCCACTTGTGCAGTCCGCTGCGCTCTGATTGGTCGGTGGTTCATTTGTTTGTTTATTTGCTTAGTCGCTCAAAAAAGTAGTGACAAAACATGTTGTATTTTTTAAAAAGCATCTATCAAAGTAAAATAAAGTGGTTTATCCCAGTGTAACTTCTCTGCAAAGGTGTCAAGGTGTCTTGAATCTTTTCTCCGTTTGACTATTCAGTAGTATTCAATTCTGTTCTGATATTAATATCACTAACATTTCAGAGTGTTTATATTCTTAAATTTATCAGTGTGAGTTTATAAACATAAATATTAATGTCTGCGCAGACTCTAATGTATCTCTCGAAAGTATATTTGAGACGTGTATGGTGACCATAGCGACCACGGACCAATCACAGCGCAATTTAGTCCATTCATATGGATGACGTGTTAATAATGCGACCGGGTTTTCCCACGTGAGTAGTAGCAATCATGGCTGCTGTGTGCTGTGCGGGAGAATGGCTGGTGATGAGCAGCTCGCATTATTTAATAGCTGTGAATATCAAAGAGAACAGGTCTGAAGTTTCATGTTGTATATTATTTCACACAGCATCCTTTTAGATTCATGTGTGTTAGAGTAGATACTCAGTGTAGCTTGAGTCTCAGTGAGAAGCGTAAAAATGACAGTAAAATCTGCTCGTACAAGAGGGAAATTAATTAGATTTCATCTTCCTACTGGTGATGGTCATGACTGATTTTACCAATTGGCAGAAATCATAGCAATTCTTTGTTGGTTGTAGATCCAAGTCGTTTTACTCTACTTAAACATGAAAAAGTATTGAGTCATGTTTTTATTGAGATTTGATTAAATAATCAATTGATCAGAGTTGAATCAGATGTTTCAGGTCAGGGACCAAAGCCACAAGCAGAAACTGGATGTCAAGGATTAAGTTGTGCCTATTTTCTTAGATTAAATAGTGCATGCTGGATTATGTTGATTATCCTGTAAATAAAGGTGATTTTGTGTTTCTAATAAAGGGAACCATTCGTGTTTGACTGCACTAAAGCAGAGCCGAAACCAAAGGAAGCTGAAACTGACAAAAGGTAACCAACCACGCTTGTGTTTCCAGTATGACATTGGTATTGAGGTGCCAATACTTTTGAACTCTGTTATAAATCACTGTAAGAAGTAACTGATTGGATGTTAAAATGTACCAATCATTTAATTTCCCCTTGTTTACATGATTAAATAATGTAATGTTAAAAAAAACCTGTAAACAGTTTTTTAACACGGCTTTACTGTTTTGTTATGCAAAAAAACAACAACAAAAAAACAGCAATACTATGTATCATGATAGATATTGTGTATCATGAGAATATCTGTAAGTATCACAAGCTTTATTTTCTACTTCCATAGAATTAAATTTTACATCCTTGCATTATTCCTGATAGGAAAATTGTATAACCAGCACACAGAACTTGAACTGATTTAGCAGAATAGAGTTTATTCTCATGTGTAGTGCTTCACCCCTTACAGTGATGGTGGAGGTTCTCAGGAGAAAGGAAGTGACCAGATTCTCGCTCTCGCCTTGTCAGCATCGGGAAAGTACGCTGCTCTGACGGATGACAACAAAAGACTGGTTCTGTTTCGCACCCAACCGTCATGGCAGTGCATCAGTACAAGGTATCGGCAGCCGTTCTGTATCCGAGGCGTGTGATCAGAGGATTTGGTTTAAGAGTGAATACGGATATTTCTGCTCTTCAGGTGGGTGGTGCGCAGGTGTACCTCTCTGGTGTTCAGTCAGGCCGAGGATGAGCTGTTTGTGGCGGATAAATCTGGAGATGCATATTCATTCTCTGTTCTGGAGCCACAGAAGCTGGGTGAGCTGAAGCTGGGTCATCTCTCCATGCTACTGGGCATCGTAAGTGTTTGTTTTTTGTTTGTTTGTTTGTTTAAGGCATATTTTATTATAGTTTATTAGAACAGAGACACATTCATGCTCTGAAGATCTGCCTTCCTGCAAAGTTTTGTTTCATTCAGGATCTAATACACCTGGCTTTAATTTAACATGAAGATTTTCATTTCTTGATAAGATTTGCTAGAGTTAGTAGCACCATAACAATTAAATTCTTTGCTTAGAGAAACTGTTAATATACTTTTTAAATACATTCTAGCAACCATATAGAGATATTTGATTTGATATATTTCTTTTTTTGTATGGTGTTACTAAATCATAATACTGATATTATAACTATTCTAGATTTTTGACAAAAATCAGATTTTGGTTTTTATTGCATTTGTACCACAGCACTACTGAATTCTCAGATCTGACAGGTCAGAAGGTGTTGATTAATTTTCAGCAGTATTGACAATAGTTCCAGCTTCAAGGCTAATACCATACTAATATTAATGCACTTGTTCTAATACATTATCATTTCTATAGGAACATCACAGGGACTTGTATGATGGATTCTCTGATAAGGGTAATAATAAACAGACAATGTTTTTTAAAAAGTTTTATGAGAGGAAAAGTTTAGGATTTTTGGAAGGAGTCTCCAGTGTCAGTGTTTTGTAACAGTCAGAGGTAAAGCTGTAACTGTAAGTTTTCTGAAACAGGAAAGTCTTCAGGACAGATGGCTTTTTGTTTTACTTCTTGAGAACGTGACAAGTTGCATTTTATTAATTTTGTATTATTTATTTTATTCTTATTAACTTCAAAAGAGGAAAAAAAGAGAAGCTGGTGAGGGAACAGCTGTTTACAGCTGCTGTAATGTAAGCCAGAGCAGGAACTAACTTCTTTTGTGGATGTTCTACAACATTATATGCAACTTTAAATGAATCAAAAACCTTGTCTTGCTTTAAGAAATAAAAATTTGTAATCGTCAGTGAATTGCTGTGGTATAAGAGGAGTATAACACTTTGGGTCAAGCTGTTATAGTAAAATAATCAGCTTTGGATGGGTTATCGCTGCCTTGTAACAGGCTGAATCACACCATGATATATTGATTATTTTCCTTTAGTATCATACCCCTTTTTTATTCTTTACATAACAGATCTATAATTTATAGATGGACAGATACTGATAGACATACAGCATAGACATACATCCACATTGTTGTTTTGAAAGATGATTGTTAGAGTCTTTTTAACAACACTGCCATGAATTTAACTTTGAATTTAAATCTCTTTCAGAAAACAGAAAGGGAATTAAATGAATTAATATTTAAAAAATTGTTGTTACATACATTACTGAACCAAGTCTAGCACTTTAAGTGTAAAAAGCAGTGCTTGTAGTGCATCCAGATTTATCCTGAGGATAGCTTGTGTGTTATTTGCTTTAATGTCCCACATTCTTTTCTTTTCTCCAGACTCTGTCTCCAGATGATAAGTACATCATCACAGCAGACAGAGATGAGAAGATCAGAGTGAGCCTTTGCAGATCCCCGTACAACATCCAGGCCTTCTGTTTGGGACACACAGAGTAAGCACATAAGAGTCATTTTTTTACTAAGACCTGTTTTTAATATCCATGTAATATATGGTATGATAATTTATAGTTATTGGTTAAAGGGCTGGATAAAAAAAGCCCTAATGAATACACCGATGCACAAGCTGACTGTTTTTCAGTCATGTACCTTTCTTGTTTTCTCTTGCAGGTTTGTCAGTGCTCTGTGTGTTCCAGCTGGACATCCTGAATGGCTCCTCTCAGGCTCAGGGGTAGGAATCAAATATTTGTTTAAACAAATGATTGAGGAAATGTCACTGGGAATTTAATCACTGTCTTGTTTTGTATTAAGAAACAGTGCCTTCTGGAAACTAAGGCAAAAACAATGTAAAAATTAAGTAGGTAATGTTGCCGCCTTACACCTCCAGGGTCGCTGGTTCGATCCTGAGCTTGAGTTACTGTCTGTGTGGAGGTTCATGTGCTCCCCCTGTGTCTGTGTCGGTTTCCTCCGGGTTCTTCAATAAAATGTCAGTATGTGGATTGGCTAATATAAATTGACCGTAGGTGTGAATGAGTGTGTGAATGTGTGTGCGTGGTGCCCTCTGATGTACTGGGGGTCCCATCCAGGGCGTATTCCCACCTCACACCCTGTGTTCCAGGTGTAGGCTCTGAATCCACTCCCACCCTGACCAGGATAAAGCAACTGAACTAATCTAAAATGCCCCATTTGACATGAACAGAACATAAAAACTTAAAAGTTATATATAACAGATATCCTTGCAGTCAAATGTATTAGAACACCTGGAATTTGTTTTATGACATGTTAATCAGCAATACATTTACATTTAAGGCATCTGGCAGATGCCCTTATCCAGAGCGACTTACATTTATCTCATTTATACAGCAGAGCAGTTAAGGGTTAAGGGCCTTGCTCAAGGGCCTAGCAGTGGCAGCGCTGGGATTTGGACTCAGAAACTTCCGATCAGAAGTCCAATGCCACAGTCAAACAGTAATACACAAAAGCAAATAAATCCATCCATCCATCCATTCTCTGTACCGTTTATCTTACACATGGTCATGGGCAGCTTGCTGCTTATCCCAGGGATCTCGGGGCACAAGCCAGGGGATGGGGTCCCAACCCATTGCAGGGCACAATTGTGCACACACACCCATTCACACATTACAGACAATTTAGAGATGCGAAACAGCCTACAATGCAGGTCTTTGGACTGGGGAGGAAACCGGAGTACCTGGAGGAAACCCCCGAAACACGAGGAGAACATGCAGGCTCCAGTGCACAGGGCTGAGGAGGGAATCAAACCCCCAACTCCAGGGGTTGAGGCAAAAATTCTAACCACTAAGCCACCGTGACCCCCGAAAAGCAAAAAAATAAGAAAAAATATTAAGCAAGGATTCTACCAAAAGTATATTTTCCTATTTAAATTTTTTTTTCTTTTGCATTGGCAGGACGGCACCATGAAACTTTGGCATTATGAGTCCGGTCGGCGGTTACAGAGCATTGACCTGCAGCAGCATGGCGTTACACAGAGCTCTGATACGGACACTGAAAAGGTAAAAACCATCGCTAATGACACTGCTACTGCTTACAGTGATCAACTGCACCAATACTGTCAGTACCAGTACTTCAGTATGACTTTGTCCCTTTGTGATCTTTAGCCACTGAGGTTTGCTGTGAGTCGGATCATCAGCTCGCCAGATGGACGCCATGTAGCTGTGCAGTGTGAGAGGTGTGTATCGCTTTACTCAGAACATATAGGAGTATCAGGCAAAATTAAATGTGTATACTAACCATAGAAACAAATATGCATGCAACTGTCTTTATTTGAACAGAAAAATGTAATAGTGTAAGAAAATCAGATTTTTGAAAAATAAATAAATAAATAAATAAATAAATCATAAGTGATCTGATAATGGGAAATCTCAAGGTCTGTGTCACTCAGTAATCAGATTTCTTTTAGAAGCATTGCTATTAGTCTAATAAAATCTTTAGATAGCGAGGTGTTAGTTCTTTTTTTTTTTTTTTTTTTAAGTAAATAATTATAAATTAAAAAAAAATCTGTGTACATGTTCTAAATAACCTGATATTTTAATCTGAGTGCCTCTGTATTTCTTATATCGTAATACGACTGCTTGTTTAACATTAACTGCTGAAATCAGATCATAATCAGATTATTAGTGTGCATGAAAACACAATCCATGATGACAGAATAACCAGAATTGGTGTGCATCTGTTAACTGTAACAATTTTTTTGTCTCTTTTTCATTAAAGTTTTCCCTCCATTCAGCTGTTTGCAGTAGAGGAAGGATCAGATGGACGTTTGACTCTGACTGAGACACTCGCTCTGCCTCAAAATCCCTGGGATATGACCTTTGACCCTCAAGGTCGGCTCTGGATCTTACTGGAGAACAAGGACACAAATGTACTTCTGTACACACACACAGAGGAGCACTGGCAGGTACGTATCTGTACACACACACACACACACACACACACACACACGGTTTTCACATGCAAAACATGAAAAACCAGTAAGCTAGTTTTATATATTATTATTATTATTATTTTTAATATATTAATATTATTATATTAATATAATGTTAGATGTTGATTTTTCCTATGTTACTAACGGAAATGTAAGTCACATAAGTCACATAAAATTCATGAATTTGTCATTGATAAATAGGACATTTCTTAACAGTAGGCTGTTGTTCCATACATTAGAAATCTTTCTTTACCGGGTTTGCAAAGGTTTGACATTTTGCTATCTAAGGTCAGAGATTTTCTGTGAACAACTGTTAATAGAATATGCTGGAAAATAATTTCCTAAAAACAGTGGGAATCCTGACACTTAACTTTTGAAGTTGGCTTGGTTACAGCATTCTGACTGTGTGTGTGTGTGTGTGTGTGTGTGTGTTGCAGAGTGAGTCAGAAAGCCCTGATCTGCATAGAGTATCAGAAACACTGCATACCCAGTGGGAGCTCTTCAAAGGTGAGGTGCATCATGGTACATCAAGGTTCCCTGAACTGACATGAATTATTTTTGTTTTATATAGATTATTGTCCTATAACAACAACATGCCCCATTGTGTTTTACTCCTTATTTTAAAAAACAAACTATGAACTTCACCATTAATACATTATAAGTAATATTAAAACACTAACACTTGTATTAACTGATATTTTTTATTTTATATTTATATACCAAATAAGCAAAAAGTTTTTCATTTGTTTCTATTCTCCTTTTCCTTCTCAGCCTCCATCTGTGTGGAGAGTCGGTTCCATCACCTCTATAAGGTGAACTTCGACAACATGGCATCGTATTTACAGAAGAAAAAGGAACGACTG
Organism: Pangasianodon hypophthalmus; assembly: GCF_027358585.1. Lineage (NCBI taxonomy): Eukaryota > Metazoa > Chordata > Actinopteri > Siluriformes > Pangasiidae > Pangasianodon > Pangasianodon hypophthalmus. Next base: position 24,735,162 of record NC_069714.1, on the reverse strand, counting down.
CAGCAGCAGAATCAGCAGGGAGGAAAGAAGAGAGCAGCACGGCAGTCGAATGGGGCAGCAAAGAAAAGCAAGACGGAGAATAAAAGCGGAGATGTTTCTCAGAAATGCAGCTCGGAGAGCTAGAACCTGGGAGAGACGCAGCAGATTTAGGGTTTTATTAGACGGTCAGTGTATTGGTGGACATTCCTCTCCATTCAGATTTCATCCTGTATTTCACATTTATGTATTATATTTTTGGATATGCACAAAAATCGAAAGATTGAAAATGAATTTTAAAATAAATGCTTTTTGTTTCCTGTATTGTGTGTAAAATATTTTTGGCCCTGAAGCTGAATCCAATCACATTCAAGCACAGTTTCTTAATATTTTCCTTTTTTAACCAACAATGCAGACTGCAAATGTATAAAATATACATACAAATGTAATCACTGAAACTCATTGAGGTTTATCTAACATTTGAATTTTAAGTTTTGAGGGTATAGTAGCACAGTTAAAGCGAAGTGTTACAGGATTTATCCAACAGGTGGAGCTAGTGGAAAAGCTACCCATCTAGAACATTCGAGTTCAGCTCCATTATATGATGTTACTGTTCCATCCATCCATCCGTTCTCTGTACCGCTTATCTTTGTCTGGTGTTTTTTTTTTTTTTTTTTTTTTTTATACCTAGTATACAGTGGCAGCATGTTGAACAGACTGAGTGCGCACCTGTTATAAAACAGACCAGAAGAGCTAGATGACATAACCATATTTTCATTGTGGCGCCTACACACTTGATTAAAAGGCTCACTTCACACTCAGCACTTGTGAAATTTCAGTATGTAGTGAATTACACAACAAACAGGTCATGGGAGCTGTTATCCTGTGACATCATTCCTACCATTTAAACACTGATTCAATGGTTGTTATAGATTTCAACAAAAACAATTCTTCTGAAGTGTGATGTTTTTTTGTTGTTTGTAAGAGATTGAAGCAGGGTTGTGGTTGTCGAGACCCTTGATTTTGCTTTTGTCTCAGTCTCAAGCCCATTTTATCTCAATTTTAGCTCATGACTCTAGCTCATGACCATCATAATTCATCAGTCTGGATTATGGTTAGCATAAAGATGATTATACCACAAATCAAAGACATGTACATACATTTTAAAATGATCTGTCATTAAATATTTAATAGTTTTTAAAAACAGAAATGGAAAAAAACTAAAGCAGCAGTCAGACAGAATGCAAATGAAATTCAGCCATCAGGAAAGCCAATTCACTGAAGGGGAAAGGACATGCTCCTTTGCTTCTGAGGGCAATTTCACATCAAGCTGACTTTACCTTGGTGAACTTTGACCTGTGAATTTGCAAACCTTATTTTCCTGAGCCAACAGAAAAAAAGAAGGCAAGACTGTGGTGTCTTTGGTTGGTAAAAAAAAAAAAAAAAAAAAAGTATGAGCTGCTTATTAAGTAGTGGTCACACTGGACTTTTGCTTGTTGTATTCTTACTGTAGCTTGTCCACCAATATACGTTTTTTTTTTGTATTGTTTTTTTTTTTTTTAACAGATCTTTATCCGCCCCCTCTCTGCCTGCTTAAGCCCAACACAAAAAGGAGATACGAGTTGGTTCTGTGATCTTGGTCTTGCATTCTTTAGTTTTGGACTCGATCAGCAGTGGATCTTGGGCATTTTTTGGTCTCGACTGAGATGGTCTTTTTCAAAACACTGGTAAAGCATTTGACGTTAGAAATAAAGAACTAGCAATGCATAAGAACAGCCACAAAGTTTACCCTAAAGTATCATGTGACAAAATCTTGTACTTAAAACTTTTTATTTTTGTAATAAAGGACAAGTGACTAAAAATCTGTACAATCTGAATAATATATCTTATATATATATAAAACCAAATAAAAACAAGGCAAATAGAGAATAATATCTATAGAAGAAAGTCAGGTGCCTTGTGTGTGCACTGATCATGGTTCACATTCCCTGAAAGAGGCTTTGGATTGTCTGGGAAGTTTTCCAGCACGTCACTCTACATTCATCAGCTTTCCAACCTACAGGATCCGGATTCAGAATAAGCAGATTCTCCCAACTGAAACACACAGACACACACACACACACACACACACACACACACACACAAATACTCATACAGAAAGGAATAAAACGCAACAGGGTGTGCTGTTAAATGAAAATAATCAAGGACAGGGTTTTTTATTCCTCTTATACAACTGAAGTTTGCCAAAGAATTTTTTTTTATTGATTAAAAAATGACTGTACATTTTGTTCATTTAACATTTGTGGAATAACTTTTGTGTCCTTGTTCTTTATGAAATATTCTGTTCAAACTCAACTGGCAAATTTATTTTTCAAACTTTGGTTCTTTTCATTTTTTTTCTGTTGATTTTGCCTAATTTTACATAATTTACAAAAGTTCAGTGTAAATGTTTGTAACTATTTTCTCCAGATGTATTGGTGATATTCTAGATGAGTTAAGATTTTATATTTTATTTCAGCACCTTGGAATTTTTTTCGATTTATAGATAAAATTGTAAAATAGACTGACATTTCCCCTTTTTCCTCATTCGGAAACGAGGGAGGGTGCAAACTTTCTCACTCAGCTGTAAATACAACCACTTAAACAGAAAGGCCTGTCAGAATAAATCAAATTGTCGGAAGCCATGTCATGAACTGTTATAAATATTCATAAATCAGGTTTCAATATGGATTTACTGAGATTGGTGTGTCATTGGTGGTGTTTAGGGGCTGTAAAGTTTAACACTGCTGCTGAACGCTCACCTCATTTCTTTTTCCCTCCCATGGTGAGGTTCTCACTCTTCTTCTTCTGGACCTGTAAGGAAAGAATGAAGATGAGCAACAGATATCAAAAGAGAGGGAACAGATTTATTGAGCAAAATAAGGCATTTCTGGAGGCCAGACCTCATTCATGGCATCATCAATCTGTTTGAGTTCTTCATATCTGTCTCGTGATTCTCTGAGTGGCTGAACCATCACCTCCTCGATCTGAGGAAACAGCTGGAACACCCAGATGAAAAGAGCATTATTATGCACTGCGATAGATCAAGAGTTATAAGAGTAATCGGTACAAGACTTCGTCATAAACATCACCCTGATCATCTTCTCACCTTCATCACTGTCTCGAACATGGGAATGAGGACGAATTTAATGAAGCCGATCTGAGCCGTGGGCTTAGTGACCTTTTCTCTGTCCATGAAGGGAGCGACGGGTAAGCCTTCCGCCTTCTCCCTGTCACTCTGCATTAGGTTTTTCAGAGAGAAAAGAATGTCTTCAGTTATTTACACCAAACAAGCTTTTTGAATAATCTGAATAAAAGACTGAACATAAGAATAATGCCTACTAAGAAAATAGTGATAAAAAGTGACAAATCAAACACTACAGATTCTTAATGGATACAGGATGAATATTTGATTAATTTTTTTTTACAGTTCCATCACCTGCATGAAGTACTCCTCAAGCAGACAGTCCACCCACGGCTCGGCCACCTCCATCGGCCGAACCTCGTTGGAGATGTCACAGCACTTAATCAGCACCATCTTCAACTAACAGGCACAGAAACAACTGACAGTCATTATCCAACCAGGACTGTACATATTCATTCATTCATCTTCAGTAAGCACTTTATCCTGCTCAGAGTGGCAGTAGATCCAGAGCTTATCCCAGGAACACATGACATGAGGTGGGAAAGTTCATCACAGGACACTATGTGCACCTATAAACATCTGTGCTATTATTAAATACTGTCAAAGAGAAACAATAATTCAGTGCTCACACAGGTAACATGCTCCTCATTGGTGTAGTCGAAGTTCTCCACCTTCTGTTTGAAGGAGTCGAGGATCTCGCCATGCCGAGCCATGTCTGTAGCTAGTATCAGAGTGATGGTGCCCTGTTAAAGAAAGTGGAAGGTATAAAATGAGTTAAATGAGTAAAGTCCTATGATGACAAGCAAACATTCATTTCTTACATACAGCTGAGTGCAAAATATTCCATACCATTAGGACAAAATAAAAAATACAATGAAATGTGAACCTAATACAAGACATCTTTGTGTTAGGGGTCACAGATGTTCCTTCATTATCACACATTATCACAAACACTTCTTTATTGCAATAACACATACAAATCCAAAATGACTGTCTAGATCAGTGATTCTCAAACACTTTGTAGCCAAAAAAAATGTACTCCTGGACTTTTGGATGACAGAACATATTAAATCCAAGCTGACGTTATTTATAAGCTGACTTGTTTTTGAGTTACTGAGGCTGGCATTAAATCCATTCAATTCAAGTGACCAGTCAAAACAGGCTAATAATTACCAGAACTTAATAATAAATCAAATAACTTTTAGAATGATGGGTTATGAGTTCCACTGCTGTAACTAGAGTAAATTCCTCTGACCAGTCCTATGCGCTCTCAGATTCTATTCCTACCTGTGTTTAGTTCTCATAGCTGTCATGCAAAAAAATGACAGAAAAATGTGTCTTTTTCTTTTTCTGGGATTAATTACTCTAATAAAATATATTGTAAACAAAGCGAACACAGTTATATGTATAAATTGCACAGCAGGCTATACATTTTTCTGCCTTTTCTTATTGGAACTTAAAAAAAAACTGGGCACACCACAACACACTCATAAGAGACAACCCTAAAGCAACATCTGCAACATGTCACTTATTAGTATGAATACAGGGTTAGAAATGAATTGTTTTAAGTTTTCAAATCCTCCAATAATCATTCTCTGACAACATCGACCTGGGACAAAACACCATCACCTGTAGTACTTATTGTATTTACAGTAATCAGGCTATGACTGATCCAAAGGGCCACCCACTTGAAGTTATTTATTAATATGTGATATAACCTCTTATTACACACTCAAACACACCTGACGGATCTGTTTAAAGGCTTCAGCATCAAAGTTGGAGAAGATGTTACAGTCTGGCTGGGAGAAGATCTGAAAGGCTACGGCACAGTGGTGGTTCTCCAGAGGTGAAATATCATTATACCTCACTGCCAGCTCTGTCCGTGCATTTATCTGATACCTGAGAATGAGAGAGAGATCAGATACAGAGAGAAACTGGCTATATATTACTCATGCATTCATCTGTGGTAACTGATTTATCCTGTTCAGGGTTGCAGTGATTCTAGTATATAATATATAAATAATATAGAAAAATAATATTTATATTAATGCATGCATGTGTTTAGTGGGATTATCTTACGTGTTGTTGTATCCAGGATGATCTAGATCGTGACACACAGCTGCAGTCATGAGGATCAGAATATCCACCTGTGTAAACTTTTCCTGCAAAACACACGATTTACTGTGGGATTACTAACATTATGGTCACTGTTTTATCCCTATGTCCTAGAACTGAAAATGACAAACCTGAAGAAAATATGAATGCAGTATGACTTTTTTTTTTTTTTTTTTTTACTATATCTCATTTAAGTTTCATATACTACATTAGGTCAGCGTTTATAATTTTATAAAACTTATTTTAATCCTAGAACAAAGTAACATTACATCATACATAAACAAGGCATTGGACCCTCAGACAACTCTGACAATTATTATTATTGTTATTATTATTATTATTATTATTATTATTATTAAGTCTTTAAGTCTTGATCATTATAAATTGGGAAGGAAAAAAAACTAAACTATATTGTAGTTCCTTTTACATGAATTATAAATGCGATATTAAACAATAGTTTTCAATCACATAGAAACCCATGGTAGTATTTTTACAAAAGTAAAGACATAACTAGTAAGAGTATAACAACCAGATACAGTAAGATACCAGGGTAACATTGTGTTAAAGCCCTAGTTAAATTTGCAATAAGCATAGTTACCATAAAGCATAAAAGTTAACACAGCAGTATTTCTGACACATGGTAAACCAAAATATTCATTAAAAGTGTAAAAATATGAGTGTTGAAAAATGGTATCTCTTATTGATGAGAATTCTATGACAATCTTCACATGAAGCCATTTTAATGATAAAGTCTCAGTATATTATGTCAGAATTGTAACATCATGCTCACAAATATAATAATCACAGTTACAAAAATATACCAAATTAAAACAGCAGCCATACCACAGTAAAACGTCTTATTTAAATATTTATACAGTGCTGTTGAATTCTGTGATCTCTGATTGGTTGGAAGGTGTTGATTAAGTTTCTGTAACAGCAGCTCTAACAGGAGTTCTGGCCGCAAGGCAAATCACAGGTGTATATTAATTCACTTATTCATAACACATTATCGTTTCTATAGTAACATCCTGCACAGAAACTTTTGTGGAAGGAGTCTCCAGTGTCAGTGCTTTGTAATGGTGAGAGGTAAAGCTGTAATTAAGTTTTCTGACATGGGAATATCTTCAGGACAGAGGAGTTGGCATTTTCTCTAACTTGTTTCACCGACATTCCACAACATTAAAGGTAACTATAAACTGATAAAAAAAAAAGCATGGCATGACATTATGTAAGAAAAGAAATGAAAAAGATATCATGAAAAACTCAATATTTTGAGTTGGATAGCATTGGCACGTTACTGTGGTATAAAAGGAATAAAACCTTTCAGAATGTGCTGTTATTAATAATCAGTTTTGGGATGGTGAGAGTAAATCCTCTTCATGTCATCACACCATCTCACCATATACATGAATAATAAACATGCAGTTTAATTAGGTTAGCCCTTAAACACTCCGGACCCATTGGTGGGTTCAGACTTCCAGTCCTCTTATAAATACACACCTTTCCCATTAGGTGCACTAAATAATTTATAGTATAATCAATGAGTATTAATATTAAGATTAGTTAAAATGAAGATTAATATTTTGAGACAAATAAACTAGGATTTTAATGGGTTAAGGCTATAGATATAGGTGAAGAATTATTTATCTATGGAAATACAAAATGCAAATATGTGTGTGTGTGTGTGTGTGTGTGTGTGTGTGAGAGGGGGCGCAATTTAAATATTCCCCATTCTTGTGAACAGGAGGAAGCAATTTTCTGTCCAGTGGCTGCACTCATTATAGACTGGATAATTAAGAAGAAACCCTCTAAATAGATGTCCATGGCAACTGAAGCACAAAGAGGAAAACGAGAGGCTAAAGAGCATCTCTAAATAGGCAGAATCTCTTTTTCACCTTTTCATACGTCCTCGCTGCACTCCTCCGCTCTCTTCCCTTCAATTCCTCTCACACTCCTCCTTTCATTTCCTTTCTGTCCTGCTTAGCATATATTGTTTACTTCCTTACCTACTTCTTGTACGTCTCTGCATATCTACAAATAGTCCACTATTGTATTAGTATGCTACAATTGCCTGTATGAGTTAAATCTTTTCCTCTCCTTAACTCTGCTTCAATCATTCTTTTGTCTTCTCAAATTATATTCTGTGTATATCCTCTACTCCTGACTGTCCTGCTCATGCTAGAAGAGCTTGGAAGAAGACAGAGGGCGAGTGTAATGCCGAAAGCTCTACCATCATCATCTACATATCACCACCTGTTAAACCACTGACCCATAATACTCAGTAACCTCTTTAAATGAACAGTTCCTGATTTCACATCAATATAAAACAGCTTTTACAGCTGGGGGCAAAAGTTTGCGCCCCCCATGAAAAAAATTTACATGTAATTGCTCTAATAAAATATTACACATTACTGATTACAAAACCTTTTAGGTAAAACCAACAGGAAAATAGTCCGAAAAGAAATTGTCATGACCCTCTTGATTTGCTGACCTGATCTGAAAAAGACCGTGTACGACATCTGGAGTTAAAGCTTAAAGGTACATTATGTAATCATTTCTATTACTTGTACTAATAAAGGAAAATCTGTGAAACCAAACACACTAAATGTCTTGTTGCTATGAATTAAATTAATCTGTCTTCTTCATTTTGTCCTAAGGGGATGCAAAATTTTGTAATTTAGGGGATGCAAACTTTTTGTGATTGTATGAAGGACGAGAGGATGCAGGTTATGGGAAGTGTTTTACCTGTAGGTTGCAGAGGTAGATCATGCTGTACATCATCTGTGTGACGCAGAAGCAGTGGCGGAAGTTGTGGAATGGGTTGTTCCTGTAGTTGTCATGAATACAGAGCTATAAAACCAAAAAGAGGAAAAAAAAAAACAGATTGTAAGAGGATGCAGAAAGAATTGTCATTTTTGAATGTGTACATACTGACATGACACACCTAACCAACACTGAAGTATTAATTAAGTTTGCATAGGAACCTTAAGCTCGTTAGCAGACAAACAATCAGGCACATGACTAGCTATAGCACTTTAGACTTCCTTCATTGCTCCACACCATCTGCACAAAGTATATCATGTGTACCATGTACAGGTACAATGTGCAAATTACTGTATCATTGCACAATGTTAATATCACACTATATTACACTGTATATAATACTGCACAGGTCTTTCATATGTACATACTGTATATAATATCCTTTTATACATCTATTTCATTATACTTCCACCTTAGCATATATTTATTCATTCCTTCATTCTGGTTAAGGATCCTGCACCCATCCCTGCAACGTAACAATACATCCACTTTATTAGGAACACCTATACACCTGCTTATTCATGCAATTATCTAATCAGCCAATCATATGGCATCAGCACAATGCTGAAAGTCATACACATACAGGTCAAGAGCTTTAGGTCAAGAGAGGTCAGAGGAGAATTGCCTGACTGCTTTGAGCTAACAGGAAGGCTATGGTAACTCAAATAAGCACTCTTTACAACCCTGGTGAGCAGAAAAGCATCTCAGAATACACAACATGTCAAATCTTGAGGCAGATGGGCTCCAATAGCAGAAGACCACATGAGGGTCCACTCCTGTCAGACAAGAACAAGAGTCTGAGGTACAGTTGGCACAGGCTCACTGAAACTGGGATTGGAAAAAGATTGGAAAAAGACCAGATGATGTTTTTCCAATCTTTATCCTTCTAGTTTTGGTGAGCATGCATGAATGAGCAGATGTACAGCTGGTCCTAATAAAGTGGACAGTGAGTGTACATTCGCACATTCACTCACACTTGGGGCAATTAACTATTTGCAAGAAACACTAACAACACGTGTATTAACAATTTTAAAACTTCCACGCCCACACTTTCTCTGTATTGAACCCTAGAGAGCAGTGGTAAGTGGTGACTGGTCAAATGGCATCTTTTGTAAATTTTGGTATGTTACCTAAAGCAGAGTTGTTTAGCATATATTATTTATCTTTTTGGGGTATTTTAGGTTAGTTTACATCCTTACCTATTTCTTGTACTTCTCTTCATATTTATAAATAGTCCAGTATTGTCTTAGTATGTTACAAATGCCTGTATGTGTAATACACCTGGCAAATAAAATTGACACTGTTTCTCAAAAAAATGTATGTATGCAATCAAATATATTCCAATATACATAAATATACACACACTATGTAAATAATTTATGCTACAGAATGCTTGGTCTTAAGTTATAGCCCTATGTAGGTTACTCTGTAATCTTGGCTTGTACCATGTACAGTTAAAGTTAACATATTTGAGCAGAGTGAAATCAAATTGACCAGATTCAGATTTTTAAGAATTACATAAAGATTATTTTATAGCATTTTATTAGTGTGTTGCATAGCAGTCCAGGAGCTTTCCTTACCAGCCATCTCTTCAGTGTAATAGGGTTGATGTTGAAGTCTCGGACCAAGCCCAGATCATGATACATGTGCTCAAGACAACTGAGCATCTGGAAAACACGTACAGTGACAGATTAGAAGGTCATCTCATCTGTAGAAGCACCAATGCCATCTGAGATAGAAATGTACAGTTTGTTGGTGATATGTTTGGTTACCTAGTCTTAGGTCACCAAATCTTTCACATGGCATAAAGCTTTCTAATTAATGCAAAACATGGATAATCACGCAAATCACGGGTTTATAATAATGCACTCTTTCTAATACATAAGAACTAACACATGCATGTTTCTAAAGTAACAGATAATACACAGGGATTTATATGCGGATGCTCCACATAGTCTAAAGCTAACTTCTATAAAATGCTGCTATTTAATAAAGAAATACATAAAATTGTTGGTAGGGTTTTCTGTAATGAGATGTTTATTTAACATTTACGGAAGGAGTCATTAGTGTCAGAGCTATGTAACAGTCAGTAGGTATTTCTCCACGGGAAACTCTTCATGACGGAGGACACTATCCGGTTTCTCGGTAACAAACTCACTGCATTTTTTTATGTTATTAACTTCGAGAGAGAGAAAGAGAGACTGATGAGGGAACAACTGTTTACACTAACATAGCTCTATAACATACATGATGACAGGAATTTGTTTAGCTGATGTTCCACAATATTAAACATGTGGTTCATAATTAATCACAAATGTAATCCCAAATTGCTGAGGTATAAATGGAACTGTGGCAGTGTGGGCGTGGTCAAAGTCAACTGTGAATGGGAGGAGGAGTTGCGGAGAATGAGTGGGATAATTGATGAATGGGTGCACCTGTCAGTGAATAATCCGGAAGTGTATTTATAAATAATTTTTTGTTTTAGTGAATGGCGTTTGACCATCGAGAGAGAGCTGACGTCAGAGAGCTGCCAGTGACCTTGTCTGTGAACAGACTGAAGACAGTTAAAGTGTTGTGAAGGTCTTTTGTTTTCTTTAAAGGATTTGAATTTGCCAAGACAAGTGCTACAAAGCATCGCTCCCATGTCCTCATTCCCATAACTGACTACCAAGTTTTTATATGAATAAAACACTTTGGGATGCCTCATCATGTTATATTTCTTAATTTGGGTATTTAAAAATTACCTTTATTCTTCTTTTATGTGAAATGACAAATATTTAGCATCTAATGTATTAATGAATGTTTACATATTAGGGAACAATAAATGTTTACTGGCCTCCCTGGCCTCACCTCATTAGGTTCCCACTGCCACACATCGAAGATCGGCTGTCTCAAAGCATCTATCGTCTCTTTGGACAGGTGATACTACACATGGACCCATGCACAATCCAGACAAATATGGACACACACAAAACCACACACACAAACACACAGGAAGAAAACGAAGGCGAACAAGAGACAAGAGAGGAGAAAGACAGGCAGCACAACGTTAGTGAACCTTACCTCATTGGATTCCCACAGCCAGACGTCAAAGGCGGGTTTTCTGAGGGCGTCTATGGTCTGCTGCGAGAGCATGTACTGCAGGCAGACAGAGCTCCCAGTTAACCCTTTGCTCCTAACGCCTGGCTGGGGCCGCCACCCTACACCTGATACACTCCTGCTATCACACTTATTACTGTGCTCATGTCATGTCGGAATTACAACATAATGTAAAGCGTTCATGTCCAAGCTGAAGCCATAATTACCACTTGGGAATCTGGAAAACTCCAGGAATTAGGAATAGTACAGTGGTGCAACAGGAGTTTCACTACATCTGTGTGCATTTCCGTTCCTTCCACCCCACAAAAGCATGCTGATAGATGGCTTGGCTACTCTAAATTGATTCTAGGTGTGATTCAGGGTGTGAATAATGTCCAGTGATGGGTATCTGAGCCAGTGTGTATTCCCACCTCGAGCTCAGCGTTCCCAAGACTCACCATGACCCTAACCAGGATAAAGTGTTTACTGAAGATGAACAAATGAATAAACGTAAGGATGTGTCTGTTAAAACTTTTAATGCCCACCATTTTCTAGGATCTGAAAGATATTAAGGTGTAGGGTGTATTTACACAGAAACAATTAATTTCCAAGTCTGAGAATATGAACAGCTCAGAGTAAAATCTCTGAACCATCATCTCGTAATTACTGTAACTCAGACATGACACAAACACACTATATGATTCTTATAAATCATGTGATAGGTGTATACACTGTATATACTGTTTACACTGTAAACAGTTTTTGAACACACTGTTTTAACATTTTCCTTTTAAATATTCCTTTCAAAAAAAATTTGAAAATCTAACCTTGGCAATAGGTGTAAGGGAATCATGAATGCTTAGTGAACTGAGAAATGTTAGAAGTAATTCATTTTTGAGGAACAATCTAGATCTAATCTAATCAGATGCCAAAATCTTTATCACTCTAATTAGGCACTTGTAGCAAATCATATATTTATGTTTTACAGTTAACACTAGCACTACGGCTGAGCCTAGTATATTGATAGGCTTGACTAGTTTGCCCTCCATGATCACCTGACTTAAATAAAGCACACATTTAGAGTTGCATTAGCAGTTCCATAGAGATTTAGCTTCCTTTATTTTAATTGCTGTTCTACATAATTTTGCTTGGTCTGTGGCTACAGTAGTATTTAAAATATCAAATGACTGGCAGTGTAATAAATTCCTGAGTACAAACTGTCCTGTACTTTTTTATATTTTTCTGGCTAACTGCCCATTTGTCTCATAAAGGACCCATCATGGCTTATCTCATCTGCTGATTACGTCTACAGGATTAGGGTACTCATAAAATAAAAATAAAATAAAGCAGTAATGAATGTCCTATTCACAATTTCAAGTGTTGTGGATAGGTCAAATAACTACTAGGAAAGCACATATAACTAGTCTGCAGTTTTACCTTTGGGTATGAAGGCACATCTCTGCGAGGAGTCAGCTTCTTGTTATCATCCAGGAAACTACTGCAAAGAACAGACAATGCACTCTAGTGAAAACACTGAGAACCTTCTGTGGTTTAATAATGTACACTACACTGCAGCGCGGTTAAATTCTCAATTCTGATTGGTCAGAAATTACTGATTAATTTTCTGTAACAGCTCTTACAGTAGTGCAGACAGTAAGGCAAAACACAGGTTTATTTTAATGCAATCATTTAAGTATGTTATTGTAACAACTCATTGTTACACAGGGCCTTTTTGGCAAATACTCCACATAAACAGATTTTTTAAATATAAATGTAATTGTTGACAAGGTAGATTTTTCTGTGAGGAGCTATTTATTTAGCATTTTTGGAAGGAGTCACCAGTGTCAGAGCTTTGTAACAGTCAGAGGTAAAGCTGTAAGTAAGTTTTCCAACATGGGACAGTCTTCAGGACAAAGGACTTTTTGGTTTTGCTGTAACATAAGTTTGTCTTGTCATGTTACAAGTATGACTTGTTGGTCTTTAATAAAACACTCCAGAATATGCTGTTATGGAGGAAAATAATGACGTTATGGTTTTAACAGTAACTCTTATGCGTCTGGCTTCCTTACATCACCTCATCATTGATTATTTTCCTATAAAAGCACACACTATGATGTTTTATTTCTCATAACCTTTTTTGAACCATGGGGAAAAGGGATGTTTTCTGAGCTATACCCAAAAGGAAGGAGCATTTAATGAGAATATTTAGGTGCAAGAACAGATGAGCATGTGTTCATTAGTCAGCTCATCAAGACGCTAAAGGGGATAAAGCAGTTCTCCTGAATTAGTTCCCTTATTAAGAGCCAGCTAAGCACAAATCTAATCCTCCACTCACTACTGATGGCTGGCTTGCAACTACCATTGAGCTAATTGGCATGAATTGGACAGGGTGATTGTGCCAATCCTCTTTGGGATGATAATTGTTATGACTCTGTGATAGTGTGATAGCACAGGGCCAAGGAGTCGTTGGGCGTTTGGAGAATACCATGTCCTGGGAATACCATGAGAATACCATGTCCATGACGTAGTCTACAGCTGACCTAGCACTCAGACTCTGTTTGGTGTTTTATTGCTTTCTAATTTTTAGGATCTCCACATTTGTTTTTTGTGCCTCATAGTCCCTCAAAGGCTTACCTTTTTTATTTTTAGCCTAGATAAAGTATCCTTTTAATCCTTTAATCCTTAATTAACGTTATATTTTGGTCTTTAGTGATGAAATCTTGCAGCGATTGTTGCACTTATGAAAAATCTGTTGCATCCTTGGACTTCTTTTTAATGGTCTGCAGGAATCTGATCAACCAAAAACTTACTTAACTGGCAAGCACTCTGGTGGTGTGAATTACCATAAATTGTTTTTGCTTGCAGTAGAACACTACGGTGTTGCAACTGGTCAAAGGGACAATTCTTAATTATTACCCCTTTGTGCTGCAATCCTTAATAAGTCAGCTTTAACAGTATGATTTGTTCAGATACCACCCTCAATATAAAAGACCTTTCTTGCACCCCTGCTATCCTCTAGGTAATCATCCTTATATATCGCATAAGCATGTTTCAGTACAGGCTGAGATGTTGGTTTGCTGTAAGGTGGGCAGAGACAGACCTGTTGTTCCTGGAGGCCATCTCCTCCCTCAGCTTCTTAATGTCACTGCGACATTTCTCAATCTCCACCACCTTCATCCCCTCCACTGAGAAGAAAGACAGAGAAAATGTAAGAATGAGAGGACAGAAAGGGGGGGGTATCAGGGAAAAAAAAATGTATTAAAAAAAAAAAAAAAAAAAAAAAAAAAAAAAGGAGACCGAAAATTTGACGGCTGAGAATCAAAGCAAGAATGAGCTGAACACACATACACACAGGCAAGCAAAGGACATAATGGTTAAGCTATTGAAGCTTCCTGTAACTATTGGCTTTACAGCTTCTGAGTTTTCCTGGCATTCGGCCAGCTCGCAGCACAATGGGTCATTTAGCTGGAGCACATGAGCCCGATACAATGCACCATAACATCAGATGACATCAAACACCTAATCATCACTATTACTGGGTGTTGTCTAAACTGCTCTGTTTATTCGGAGGCAATGACAGTCATGTATTTATGATGGTCTAAGTGTCATCTTAGAAATTAAATTCACTTCCTGGTCTGATTAGTGATTTTTTTTTGGTATTTTCTGATTAGCAGTTTAGCCTGGGAAAACCTTCCACAAGGAATTTATAGTTCAGAAAAAAAAGCCAACTACATTTTTAGCCAGAGTTTTCATATTTTTGGCTGTTTGCCAGAATTTAGCCACAGCTGCATCAAATGAGACCATGCGTATACACCAATCAGCCATAACATTAAAACCACCTGTCTAATATTGTGTAGATCCCCTTTGTGCCACCAAAACAGTCCTGACCCGTTGAGGCATGGACTCCACAAGACCTCTGAAGGTGTGCTGTGGTATCTGGCACAAAGACGTTAACAGCAGATCCTTTAAGTCCTGTAAGTTGCGAGGTGGGGCCTCTATGGATCAGACTTGATGGCCAGCACACCCCACAGATGCTTGATCAGATTGAGATCTGGGGAACTTGGAGACCAAGTCAACACCTTGAACTCTTTGTCATGTTCCTCAAACCATTCCTGAGCAATTTTTGCAATGTGGCAGGGAGCATTATCCTCCTGAAAGAGGCCACTGCCATTAGGGAATACCGTTGACATGAAGCGGTCTCCAACTTGGTCTGCAACAATGTTTAGGTAGGTGGTACATGTCAAAGTTACATCCACATGAATTCCAGGACCCAAGATTGTCAGCTTGCCTTTTTGCACCTGGTGCCATGTCTTCCCCAGGTAAATGACACACACATTTCCAGCCATCCACATGATGTAAAAGAAAATGTGATTCATCAGACCAGACCACCTTCTTCCATTGCTCCTTGGTCCAGTTCTGATTCTCACATGCCCATTGTAGGAGTTTTCGGCAGTGAACAGGGGTCAGCATGGGCACTCTGACTGGTCTGCGGCTACGCAGCCCCATATGCAGCAAGCTGCGATGCACTGTGTGTTCTGACACCTTTCTATCATAGCCAGCATTAACTTTTTCAGCGATACAATAGCTCTTCTGTGGGATCAGACCAGATGGGCTAGCCTTCACTCTCCACGTGCATCAATGAGCCTTGGGTGCCCATGACCCTGCCGCCAGTTCACCGGTTGTCCTTCCTTGGACCACTTTTGGTAGGTACTAACCACTGCATACTGAGAACACCCCATAAGACCTACTGTTTTGGAGGTGCTCTGACCCAGTCATCTAGCCATCACAATGTGGCCCTTCTTTATGCTTGCCCATTTTTCCTGTTTCCAACACATCAACTTCGAGAAATGATTTTTCACTTGCTGCCTAATATATCCCACCCCTTGATAGGTACCATTGTAATGAGATAATCAATGATAATAATATTTAATGATAAATCATTATACCACACCACCAATGAATCCTTGATTCTGATTTAATTCAAATTAATTTTCTATAACAGCAGCTCAGACAATAGTCCCAGTTGCAAGACAAATCACAGATTTATGTTTTGATGTGCTCATTCTAACGCTATCGTTTCTACAGTAACAGCTAATTCACAGGGACCTGTATGGCTGAGGCTCCACATAAACTTTTATATTAAAAAGTGTGTAACTGTCAGAGGTACAGTTGTAACCTAACTTTTTCAGACATGAGAAATTTTTAGGGACAAAAGAATGTGAAGTTTCTTGGTAAAACAAGAAACTTGACAAGCTGCTTTTCTTTTCTTATTAACTTCAAGAGAGAGAGAGAAAAAGACGCTTGTGACGGAACAACTGTTTCTAGCTGCTATAACGTTAAGTGATAATTTACTAACTAATTTATTAAACGTAACTGTAAATAATTAAAATGTACAATGTTTCTTCTTTAATAAATAAAATTGTGCAATTATTGGAAAATTGCTCTGTTATCAGAGGAAAAAAATGCTTTGGGACATACCATTATTTGAAATTAATCAACTTTAACAGTAACTTTAACAGCATTTCACATCACGCTGCATCACGCAACTCTGTCACTGATTAGTCATAACAGCATGCCCAGTCATGGTTTATTCCTTACATGGCAGCCATTTAATTAATCTTTTAACACATTTAACCTGACTGGTAAAAACAAACAGTCACAGTTGGTAATGCTTTACTTGAAAATTCTTCGAAGTGACATTAGCTACTGTGCTGCTAAATGCTAATAAACCAGGAACTTCAGCATTATACTAGACATTATAATCAATGTTTTTATATATATATAAAAAAAAGTTATTATTATTATTTTTTGATCTTGAACCAAATAATTCAAATAAGCACACCTGCATTAACCAATCTGAACTAATCCTGTAATTAATACGTTTGCGGTGGTTAAATTGGGAAATTCATAAAGGAGTGAATGGTGGTTTCTAATATTTACATTTATACCTGAAGATCTGTGTTTAGTCACCACCATTTACTAACATTCGTTGTATAATTTATGATCATTTATGTTGACTTACATTTAGTTAGCCAATGAATTAAACATTAGTTAATATAAGTGTACTTAGTTAACATTTTAAAAAAAAATTAATGAGTTAACTCATTTTTAGAATTGCTTACAGTCTATTAACAGACATTTACGGTAAATAGTGAAGTAAGTAATGTTACTTAAGTGCCTTTTTTACCCAGAGCAGCAAGACATACTGTAAATGAGACTCTTCCTGCTACATAACAGGCTCAGTCTGTCCTACCATTGTGCTAGGTGTAACTACAGTGGCTTATTTACCCAGAGCAGCAAGACACACTGTAAAATAAGACTCTTCCTGCTACATAATAGGCTCAGTCTGACCTTTTAAAAGGTCTCAATACACAGTACTGTGTATTCTGTGCTCCATCACAATGTTTTAACCTCATAATTCATCAAACCCTTAATGATCCAAGTCATTTTACAGCAGAAAAAAAACTGCATAGAGAACTGCATAAAGAACTCCAGAGAACTGTGAAAACCATGTACACACTGCGTTTTAAGGTGAGATGTATTTAACAACGGGCAGTTTATAGTGAGGATTCTTTTGATAGTTAAGGGTTCGTAGATTCCTAAAGAGATTCCACATAAAACCTACAAAGACTGCTAGACTTAAAACCCTTAATGGTTGTAGATTTAATCTTTTTTCCCCCTAAGAGTGTATGGTAACACTATAGAGGTAAGCTGGGATGACAAAAAAGCAACACTCTGGGCCAAAATTATAAATAAATACAAATATTTTCACTATTTTTGAGCAGCATGTATTTTACAGTTCAATATTCAGTATGTCTAGGACAGTTTCTACTACACTCAAAAATAAATGGGCCAAAGTTATTTTTGTCACAGAAGTGTTGCAGAACATTTAAAGATAGGACCAAATTCAACTGCCTGTTAGTTAAAACTGAATGGAATAACAATAACATGTCGAGCTATCTGTAAGTTTACACCAAGTAATGAATTAAAAAGTATATAATATAAAAGATATTCTGTAACTTATGGAGAATGCTCCACCTTTACCTGTTTGTTAACTTTTTATTTATTACTAAATTAAAAATACTTATTTTTTTGCTTGGCCCATTTTTTATTATCCCAGAGTGTAGTGCCAAGTAGAGCGACAGAGCTTTCATCAAAAACTAATTTTGTCAGGAACCACATACCATGTAAAACTATTATAACAAGTTACTAAACCTATTAAATATCTGTACTCAGTGGACACAGCTTTCTGACTTAGTGTAAGACACTTCCAACACAGTCTTCAACATCCAGGACAACGTATAATATCATGTATAATACAAAACACAGCCACATTTCAGGTGGTATTTTCCAGTGAGCCAGTGTGATACTGAACCACACTACGGTTAACAAAGGCAACCGCTCTCGCTGCTATATGTGTCAGCTAGGAAAAACAATGTTTGATGCTTTTGATTAATGGATAATTTTGCAGAATGGCCATGCATTTAAAAATAACAATAAACCTAAATTAAAACCTATTAATTTCAAAGCTATTAGTGACAACCAGGGCAAAAAAAAAACCCAGAAGGGGGCATTTTAATTAGAATTTCTACATTGGTATTTTAATGTCACTGTTATTCATAACAGACACAAAGTCTACAATTCCCAAACTGCAGGTAAAAACTAAAGAAAATAATCATTTTAACTGTTACAAATTAATTTAACAATTAACAGGCTCAGAAGGCATTACAGTTTCGAATATTTTGCCACACATATGGAACTTCAGCCATCTATCCCAACTAATCAATAACACCTTGGATCCATGTTGGTCCAGGAGAGCTTGCATGCAGTGTTCACCAGTAGGCCTGACCTAGGCTACAAGGCTGAAAAGAAAATCTGGAACGTAAGATGAAATAAAAATCGGTATTGGTCCAGCGACAAAATGACTTGATAAACGTCGCCTAATATCAAGGATGAGAATAGTAAAAATAAAAAATAAAAAAATTACTCACTAACGACTGCCCACCTTTCAAAAACAATACATCTTTTTGAAATACTGGTAGCTAGTTGGTAGCTAGTGTCATTGCACCATCTGCTGTGGGGCACAGGAACTGCATTTCTGATGAAGCATGGATAAAACTCAATGACCAGATATCTAAAGCATAGATAGGGATAGAGAAATCTGGGCTGGTCTTCTGAGCCTGTTGCCACTGTGTTTCCTGCCAGGAACAGTGGAAGGAAAATGCATGAATAAATTATTTATTGATGATTATCAATAACATATGTGTCCCAGCCTTACTATGAAACAGGGTCAACAGTTAATATTTGACCAAAGCAAAGACCATAGAGCATCTCCACATCATATAAGCACATTTCCAGAAGAATACAAAAGAGAAACGATGTTTAAAGGCATTAAAGACAAGAGAAATTGTTCTCTTTGTGTTAAAAATTATCAAGAGAACTCAAAACTCACACTCGAAAGCACCCAGAACTCAAAATCCTCACTGCCAAGAGCATGACACCTGAGCAGCTGTAGCTCTGATTAACTGTGATAATAAATCCTGAGAATATGGAACAGTAAATAATCTGTAATTATCTCTATCTCGCCGTTATCAGGTCCAGTGTGTGTAAGCAGACAACACATTGCTATCATCACATCTCTGATCCTGTTTCATAACCCAGTCACATGCAAAACTATGCCAACTTCCTCTCTTCACCCTTTATATAAACATTATATTATAAAGCTCCAGATTTCTGCTCAACACCAGTTCTTCAACATTGACATCAATAATTGCCATTATTTATCAAAATTATTTAGCCAATTTAGGAAACCACACTTTTTTTTAAAATCAAAAATACAAAACTCCAATTTCTTTTCATACAAGTTTCATTCTTTTCAAGCTTACACTGAGTTACCAGTTCATTAGGTACACCTACATTGTGTCTACACTCATTGGCCATTTTATTGGTTAAAACAACTATCTAGGTCACTTTGGATGTAAAATTACTGATTGTACTCCATTTATTGCTTGTGTCCATACCACCCGTTCCTTGTATGTCAGTAACCACCATTTTGTTATTTGGATTTTCATTTTTCAGTGATGCTGACAGTGAAGTGTGTGTTGCACTTCTATATCAGGTACAGCAGCATTACTGGGATTTTTAAACACTTTTGTGGCAAAATGGGCAAGCATAAGGATCTGAGCAACTTTAACAAGGTCCAAATTGTGATGGCTAGATGACTGGGTCAGAGCATCTCTAAAACGGCAGGTCTTGTGTGGTGTTCTCAGTATGCAGTGGTTAGTACCTACCAAAAGTGGTCCAAGGAAGGACAACTGGTGAACCAGTGACAGGGTCATGGGCAACCAAGGCTCATTGATGCACGTGGAGAGTGAAGGCTAGCCTGTCTGGTCTGATCCCACAGAAGATCTACTGTAGCATAAATTACTGAAAAACTTAATGCTGGCTATGATAGAAAGGTGTCGGAACACACAGTGCATCGCAGCTTGCTGCGTATGGGGCTGCGTAGCCGCAGACCAGTCAGAGTCCCCATGCTGACCCCTGTCCACTGCCGAAAAACTCCTACAATGGGCATGTGAGCATCAGAACTGAACCATGGAGCAATCAAAGGAGGTGGTCTGGTCTGATGATTCATGTTTTCTTTTACATCATGTGGATGGCCGGGTGCGTCAATTACCTGGGGAAGACATGGCACCAGGATGCACTATGCGGAGAAGGCAAGCTGGTGGAGGAAGTGTGATGCTCTGGGCAATGTTCTGCTGGGACACCTTGGGTCGTGGCATTCATGTGGATGTTACTTTTACACGTAACACATACCTAAACATTGTTTCAGACCAAGTTGCAGACCCCTTCATGGCTACAGTATTCCCTAATGCCAGTGGCCTCTTTCAGCAGGATAATGCTGCCTGCCACATTGCAAAAATTGTTCAGGAATGGTTTGAGGAACATAAAGAGTTCAAGGTGTTGCCTTGGTCTCCAAATTCCCCAGATCTCAATCCGATCAAGCATCTGTGGGACGTACTGGACAAACAAGTCCAATCCACAGAGGCCCCACCTCGCAACTTACAGGACTTAAAGGATCTGCAACTAATGTCTTGGAGCCAGATACCACAGCACACCTTCGGAGGTCCTGTGGATATTAGGCAGGTGGTTTTAACGTTATGGCTGATCAGTATATACACATATCAACATTTCAGTTCATCCCAAAGGTGTTCAGCGAGGTACAGATCAGGGCTCTGTATAGGCCACTCGAGTTCTTCCACATCAACCTTGGCAAACCATGTTGTCATGGACATCACTTTGTACACTGGGGCATGTCAGTCATGCTGGAATGGGTTTGGGCCTCTTAGTTCTAGTGAAGAGAAATTATAATGCTACTAAATTCAAAAGACATCCATCCCAGAGCCTATCTTGGGAAGACTGGGTGCGAGGTGGGACTCCACCCTGGATGGGATACACATTTACACCTAAAGCAATTTAGCATAACCAGTTCACCCAATGGCATGTTTTTGGGAGGAGGGAGGAAATCAGAGAACTGGGATGAAACCTAAGCAAACATGGAGAAAACATGCACAGATATTTCAGGCACAGTAACCCAAACTCAGGGTCGAACCCGAGACCCTGCACTGCAAAAAAAAATGTCATCTTAGCAAGTGAAAATATCTTGAATACAGTCAAATTTATCTAGTATTTCTTATTATAAGATAACAAAAAAAAATATATATATATATAACATCATTAAACCTATTTCTGGACATTATTACTCATTTCAAGCTTGTAATTTCCTTATTCTATTGGCAGATAATTTTGCTTCTTTTTAGAAATACATGCTTAAAATGAGCATAATTATCTGCCAATATAACAAGATTATTTCAAGCTTGAAATGAGTACAAATGGCTTGAAAAAAGTTTAATAATCTTATATTTGGTTGTAATCTTATAATAGGACATACTAGATAAATCTGACTATATTCAAGGTATTGCCACTTGATGCCATTTTTTACAGGGTGGAGCTGTGATACGGTAAGGCTACTCGCTGCTCCACCATGTCACCTAGATTTTTTTTTGCTAATAAAATAAAAAGTCTTTCATCAGTCAACATTTCACAGTTCACTTACACCAATTACTTACTTAGATTTTCTAATTCTTGAGATCATTTCTTGAAGTTCAACCTAAAATGTTAATACAGGGGGTTCAAACTTTTGATTGGCAGTGTAGATAATGTGGTTCCTTTAGATAAGCTCATCTTGTCTTTCTTCTACTTGCTGCAGGTGATATGAGCAAAGTCATCTTTAATTTTCTTTATTGTATTCCAATGTTGATTATGTTTAAGCCAAAAATAGTAATTACAGTTAAAATACTACTAATTGTGTAGGCCTGGTGTGCAGTGTTGTTCTTTTATCCATCAGAGAAAAGAGATTAGTCAACCGTTTTTTTTTTTTTTAAATTTAAACTGTCATTCCTCTATATAGCTTGTATACATGGGAATGAAATGTTGTTTCTCCAGGACCATGGTACGACACAGGACAGTACACAAGACTACTAAAAGTGCAAATACACAACTGCGTGAGACGAGTGCAGGACAATAAATAAACAATTTTATTGTTCTGTGTATTATTACATCATTCGCATTATGATCGTTAAATATGATAATAAAACAATATGACTTACATTCCACTCTTTTCTCCAACATGGCCAAGCGGTTTGTCACTTCAGTCTTCAGCTCATTTATCTTAAAAGCCCTGAAGAGAAAGGTTAAGAAATACAGAGACATGTGAGGTAGAAACTAACCAATTAATATCCATGCAAGGCAACACATAAAATAGCATACAACAGCAGTAGAGCAACTATAATAAATGCAAAAGTACATGTGGAATGCAGAAAGATAAAACGTATGTAAATGCATTAAGTGAAATTTACGACACGGCAATAAAAAGGGAAAAGTTGTGAAGAGGAAAAATTCCTCTGTCTTCTACAGTTAAAACAGACTACTTCCTGTTTGATATGATGAGGATAGATAGTAAGCTCCATACTGCACTGAGCCTGCAAGTGCAATGCACTGTAAAATATTAGCAGTGAGAAAGCACAGAGAAAGACAGAGAAAAGGAGAGTAAGTACCTGGAGAACTGCTCCGCTACCTGAGTCAATACATTCTGAAAAAGTTCTTCTTTATCTACAAAAGGACACAACAGCAAACACAGTCACCGGCTGTCAGAAAAACACACAATGTAGCCCGTCAGCAGCAGGAAAGCCATTACAGTTCCTCGTCGTAAAGCATCAGAGTGTGTACGATGCCATCGGGGCAAACATGAAGCATTATGCAGGCAGACGAGATGGAGAGTTAATGGAAGCAGCTTGTAACCAAGCAGGAAAAGTCAGATGGACAAGAGGACAGACAGATACTTTCTCTTCTACCTCACCTTATCATGTACTACAGATGCTCTCGTCTGGGTGTTAAATGGAGGCTCTCAACTTCAGTTCCCACACACACACACACACACACACAAACATACACACACATACACACACATACACACACACACACACACACACACACACACACACACACACACACACACACACACACACAGGCACTCACAGAACACATCAATATACATACGCAAACATCTCAGCTCTGATTGGTCCATAGAGAAATAGTGGACAAAGTTCACTCAGGTGGACCAATAAAACACAGAAAGAGAGAGAAGCAGGTGATAGTGAAGGTTTCCTATTGGTTGCTTTCCAGAGCACAATGTGTTTCTTCTCTATAGATAGAGAAAGTATTAGGTTAAGGGTCACACAGTTGCTCAAGGATCTACTCCATAAAAAATGTAAAGCATTCACTCACACATAACTGAAATTTTCTTGATTGTTTACAAAGACAAAAAAAATCATTAGGTTTATATGGCGGGAGACATAATGTTTTATAGGTAACCTGGTTAAGCACACTAAGAAGAACTTATATGGACAAGAAATATCAGAAAATCCCTGCTTCCATTGACGTAAGGTTTAGATTTAATGAGGTTTAGTGTTAGGGTTAATGAGGTTCATGCTTGTGAAGTCAGGGTTAGTGTTAATGAAGTACCGGTGAGGATTACGGAGGTTAGATTCAGGGTTAGTTTTTGGGTTAATGATGTCAGAGATTGTGTTAATGATGTTCAGATTAGGATTAGTAAAGTTGGGGTTAGTAAGGATTTGTGAAGTTAGGGTTAAGGTTTGTGCTTTCAGGGTTAATGATAATGAGGACATGGCTAGTGTTGATGAGGTTTGGGTTAGGATTTGTGAGGTTAGGGTTACCGAGGTTAGGGTTACCGAGGTTAGGGTTAGTGAGATTAGCGTTAAGCTTATTGAGGTTAGTGTTAGCAAGTCAGGTTAAGTGAGGTTAGTTTTAAGGTTAGGAATAGCTTAATTCAACAACAATAATTCAGTAATTATTGAATAATTACAATAATTAAGTCAATAGAAATACCACATAAGATAGTAATACAAGTGTGTGTGTGTGTGTGTGTGTGTGTGTGTGTGTGTGTGTGTGTGTGTGTGTATATATGCGTGCGTGCACACTGCGTAAATGCTATTAATGTCAGACGTTTTTCAGAATTGGTTTAAAGTTCGGAATTTACTAGTGATAAGAGCCAGATCAAATGAACATGCAGCCCATAACCACTCAGCAGGAATGTTTTTACAGGATAATAAACACTCTTCCTCTTCTGATTGCACGCACATCTACAAGTTTATAAAGTTTCGGCCTACTAACACCAACTTTCGCAGCCAGAGAGTCCTTATAGATTAATTTGATCAGAAAATGAACTAAATATAAATATTAAGCATATAAGGCAAATATATGTACGACCATATTCATTTATTGCATTTATTTGAGTTCTTTTATTCCTGAACTTTCCAACCATATATCCTAATTGCATTAAATGTATTAGAATTTTGTACATTTAGTTAGGTTAGGTTCATGGTGACATTATTACTGATAAACACCCTATGTGACAACCATTAAGGCTCTAAGGCAGTATACCCATAAAAACTCAATCATAAATAAAAAAAAGAATTAGGTATGTCTCAAATCTCATACTATTGTCTAATAGCACCCTACTAAACCAAATACTCAGAAAATATTAACCCTAAAACAGAAACTAAAATACTCAGAACCTACTAACCCTAATCGTCAGAACCTTGTAAACCTAATACTCACAAACTTGTAACCCTTACACTCAGAATCAACTAAACCTAACAGTCAGAACTGGTTAAGAAGCTACTAACCCTAATACTCAAAACCGCATAGCCCTAATACTCAGAAACTAATAACGCTAATATTCGAAAACTAAACACAAAATACTAAAAAAGGACTAGTTATTGGTACTTACCCAAATAATCACAACCTACTAACCCTAATACTCAGAAGCTTATAACCCTGATACTTGTAAGCCTAATACTCAGAACATACTAACCCTAATACTCAAAAACTGCTAACGCTAATATGCAGAATCTACTAACCCTAATATTCAGAAACAAACTCAAAATATTCAGAAAGTACAAGTTGGTGGTACTAACATAAATACTCAGAACCTACTAATCCTAATACTCAGAAATGTGTTACTCTAATACTCAATAGCTACTAACCTACAATGAATACTAGGAACCTACAAACTAATAGTCTGAACATAGTAACTAATACTTGAAAACTACTGGCTCTAATGCTTCTAATACTTTTTGACCATTTATCTACAAACAATCCATAATGACAAATCAAGAACATGTTTTTAGAAATGTCTGCAAATGTATTAACAATTAAAAACTGAAATCTCATTTAGCATTCAGTATTCAAACCCTATATTCAGTACTTTTTTGCAGAAGCACCTTTGGCAGCAATTACAGTGTCAAATCTTCTCGGGTAAGTCTTTACAAGCTTTGGACTTGCCTTTTTTCTGCATCAGCAGTCATGTTTGTTCTGTCTGTTATCTGCTAAGTCCCTCCCCTTCCATTATGTGCTACATGATGGGACCACTTCATTTGTTCAGCAAACAAATTTTATCATCTGAATCTTTTTATTGTACTGCATTTCTCAGGGTAAACACAGTATACAGTTATGTACAGTGATAGTCTAGAATAGTACATGCATGCAATTTGAAACATTACACACATTACTTATTACACACCTCATGTGCATCCTTATCTCAAACCTAGCTGGCTCAAGAGGCTATTTTTACTCTCCTGTCCGGATACCTACTGTTTATAGCATTGTTTATACAGTTGGTGTGTTTATGTGTGTGTTGTAAGGTGGCGCATTTTATAAAGGTTGATATACTCGAACAATCATGCATGTGTGTATAAACATATACAAACACATTAGTATAAAACTCACCAGCAAGCTGTCCTCCAGTGAGGGGAACCACTTTGTACGGCGACCTTAAAAAAAACAAGGGGAAACACAAGGTGGTTACAGAGCAGCTGGTGTCACGCCAAAAGACGCCCCCTGTCTGTGAGTGCTCTTACAAACTGCAGAATGACTACCCTGATTGGCTTCTGTCTCAGCCCTAGGTAGTGATTAGTGTTGATTGCATCTACCATTGCTGCCGGGCTCAGGGACACTCTCTTGATGACTCATGGCTGTTACATGTACATGAGCCCCTTCCTCATTCCTTTATGTGGAAGACTGTTATATCTGTTATGTAAACGGAGTCGCTTTGAATATGACCTTCAGATAAGATAAAAAAAAATCTCACAAACAGGAGTTGCTTATGTGCACAGTATGATCTAAATACATGCACTTGGAGATATGTTTCATGTGAGTTATGAGTAATTGGGGTATTTGTGTATATGTGTGTGTGTGTGTGTGTGTGTGTGAGAATTATAGCTGTATCTATGAACTAACATGACCATTCTAGACAGAGATCACATGGTCTCTCCTGGAGGCGGTAAACTGTGCTGCAGAGGACAGTTCTTTAAAACTTCCCCCAACTCATTCATCTGCTAGAAGATTCCCCAAGTGTGTCCTTGCCTTTCACCACTGTTAAATAATATTCGATCTCATTATCAGAATATATTTATAACTAGAATATTCAATACATCACATTATCTGGGTGTGTCCTTAATCTTTTATCTAGGTTCTCTAACCATTGCTACAGCATTTCTAATGAGCAAACAAATAAAATCCCATATTGGGCAACATCTCAGCTTGGGTAAGAAGAATTGTGCTGGACGGAAGTGTGAGTGAATGAAGGATAGCTGAATTTTAAACCAAAATAAATTATGTCAAATCTTTTCAGATCATTTTGAATCTCCTGTGCACAGCCCTCTTCAAGTCATTCCACAGGTTTTTGGTGGGATTTAGACCTGGGCTCTGACTGGGCCATTCCAAACCACTGATAATCTTCTTAAGCCGTTCCTTTGTTGACTTGGATTTGTGCTTTGGGTCATTATCGTGCTGGAAGGTGAAATTTTTCTTCATCTTCAGCCGTCTAACAGAGGCCTGCAGGTTTTATGCCAAAATAGATTGGTATTTGGGCTACGATTATTCCTTCTATATTGACAAGAGCTCCAGCTGAAGAGAAGCAGCCCCATAGCATGATGCTGCCATCATCATGCTTCATCGTGGGCTTGATGTTCTTTGGGTGATAAGCTGTCATTTTTAGCACCAAAACTATCTTTTAGACTCAGACCCAAAAAAGTTCTATCTTGGTTTCATCAGACCATAATTCTTTTGTACCCCTCTCCTGATTGATACCTTTCTACAATGAGATCCCATACATGTTTTGTAAGCTGTTTGTGGACCACGGTTTCAACAGTTAGATGAAACCTAGTAAATCCTACAGAAATAGCTGATCTTTATTTGGAGTAGTTAATCAGAATCACTTCAGTAATGCCAGCTGTTCGATAAATACTTTTGAACATGAGGTCATGTGTGATTGATTACTTCTGAGCACAGTCACATGTCCCATTATAAAAGGGTGTGCATACTTATGCAGCCAGGTTATTGTAAGTTTTTTTCTTTTTTTTTTCCTGAAACGTTTCTGTTTGCATTTAACTTGGATTTTGTTGCATGCTATATCACATTAAAGGTGGAAAAAGATCTGACATCATTTATCTTGGTTTATTTTTTTTTTTACATCACAAAAACCTGCAATTTTAACAGGGGAGTGTAGACTTTTTAATATCCGCTGTATATACAGTATATGTAAAGAAAAGGTAAAAGGTATTTTAAACACAGTTAAAGTGTCCTTTACAACAATAAGTAATTCATTACAGTTTCAGAAAAATGTAGAAAAAATGTAAATTTACTCAACCCTGTTACTTGAACACATTCGCCCCTATGGAATATTTGTATATTCCTCTTCAAAAATCTGAATTTTCGATGATATTGCACTACTGAGTGATGTCACTTTGAAAGTTCAACCCTGTTAGACAAATTTCTAATTGAAAGAAATTTATTAAGTAAAAAAATATATTTAAGTGAATCATTAGAATTGTCCTTAATGTCCTTATGCCATAGTAAAGAACATTTTGGGTATTTGTTAATTCTAAATATTTGTTAATGCTTAAAAACTCAAAACCCACTACTTTTAACCTGACTTTTAACCTCACATAACAGAAAATTTTGGAATGGTTAAATGTACATTTCTTAGATTCAGTGTCTAAAATTATAACAAAGAATGGCACCCCAATCATGGAATCATCCATATGGACTTCAAAACATGCCCACATACTCCTCTCAAAGACACACCCATTCTGCAGACTCTTCTCTTTTCTTCTGTCTAGCCTGATGATTTGTATAGTTGGTCTGTGAGAGATGCAGCTAGATATTGATGCTTTTATTTGCAGGAATATTAACACAAACAGTAATGCTATTTTTGCCTGAGAGGGAATGTAATTGATGGTCTAGCACCATGACGCAAACATTCTTAGGCCAATATTTTGTTTTCAAAGTGCTGCATGAATGTTATTTCTGTAACATAAGCCTCTGAACAGACATTGTTAAAGTCGGTTTTACACAGTACAGTCCCTGCGGGCTCTTACGATTATTACTGGTCACACTGTATGAGATGATCCCAGTAAGAATTCTGTAACAGACTGTGTGATAACATGCTCATGTCAGATTAAACGATGAAGATAGTGGCTACATTCTTCTTCCATACTGGGTGCACAGTGACACAGAACAGGTTTGTAGCTCTTCAGCTGGAAAGCATAAAAATAGTTTCACATTGTCATAATAGTAAATAAACTCAATAAACTCAATGAACAGAGATTTTGTGTTCTAATTAGCTAGCTGCACACCTGGAAGCTCTAATTACGGAGACATTACGGAGATGTTCTGTCTGCTGCTGCACTTCAACAGACTGCTTTTCTTTTAAATTCAGTATATTTTCTTTACGTTGCGCCATTGCCACCGCCACCGCCATGTTTGTAGCTGTCCAGTGAGTTTTGTGTAAATCATATGCCATCTTCCTATTTTTATAGATTTTAAATGAGTGTCATAGCAGCACTCACACTGAGATTTTAAGCAAAATTTTCGGACTCTGCCAGAACTTTGTCCTCAGCGGCCACTGGTGAGCACACGTTATACGTTTTAAGATCACAACCTCAACTCACAACCAAAGACTATCCCTTACAATGTACAACTGTGCCTGTGACCGCAAAAATCGGGCTAAATATCATACACTATAAACCCGGCTTAAGTATGCTTTAAAGACATCTTTTGGCTTCAAATTGTCTTTTTTCATTTGAAGTATACTTGCTGGATTAAGTATGGGAATGCAGTGTGAGAGCGAGGGGGGGTCAGGGGGTGATTACCTCTCCGAGTTGCTCGGCATGGTGGGGTCAATGGAGACCATAGCTCCAGTTGAGTCCAGGAGGGAAATGGATGTATTCCTGTCAAAAGCAGATGCACATGCTAAATATGGGGGCACTTCAACTAAAGAGGATAGACAAGCACACGCACACACACATACACACACACACACACACGTTACCTGGGCAACCCCATGGCTGTGCAAAAGAGCTCCTTGATATCACAGGGACTACAGAACCGGCTGAAAACCACCTTTTAGAGGCAAAAAGAGTAAGGTCAGTTTCTCTGGGCAAACCAATCCAATTTTCAATCTTACTTCACAAATAAAACCACTTCTCTCTAAGCCGTCGCATCATTCTAGAAAAAAAAAAAACATAATACGAGTAAGGAAGCTTTAAACTATAGCATGTGAACTATGCCCATGTACTGTGTACGTCACAGCTTTTATAAAACCTTCCTGAAAGGATCTAAAGCTTATACAACACAGCCTTGAAGCTGAAATCAGCTACATGGCATCAGGTTCATTTCAAGGTTTTTTATTGTAATGTGCACACAAAAGCAGGTTGCACTCTACAAGGAAATTCTACTTAATGTCTCCTTCCGTTAGCACTTCAATAAAAGACTTTGGATAAATAATGGCAAACTGGGACCTTATGAAGATTTCTAACACACCATATAGAGTTTGATAGAGTTGAATCAGGTAAGTTAAATGAAGCAAACCATGCCATGCTGTTAACCAGAGTCCTGACACACCTGATGTAGATCATAAAGACAGAATAAATCAGAAAAACATAACTGCAACATGCTTTATACTTTTAGTAGATGCAATCTGACGTAAGACACAATTACGTAAGATTACAATTCCATATGTACAATTAAAATGAAGATACAATTTTAGCACAATCAATGCACAATAAACATGTTATTTGACACATAGATAATCAGCTGTGCTGTATGGGTTATGTTAACCATCTACAAACAAGCACCGTTATAAGGAAGCAACAAGCCTACTATTAGTCCCAAGTATCATGCTTATTTACCTGTATTCATGAAAAATGCCCCGAAACCAAAATATGTATACTTTACTTACAGCTGTACAGAAGCACTTTTGCTACAAAATTTGGTACTTTTGAACAAAACCTGCTCTTCTACACTGTAACCATACTCAATCCAAGGTAAATAATGTAGCTGGCTAATGCGCTTCATTCAAAATCAATGCACCAGTGCTATAAAGAATGAAGCTAGTGATCTAAGTGCACGAGCATGCATGTGTGTGCTTTTCATGGCCACTGTTAAATTTACTTAAAATTGCATATCATATGAATTTCTTTATCATTTATTTCAATTCTATTATATTATATTTCATTTATCATTTTTACTATGAGTAAAAAAGTATAACACATTACACCAGAACATTTAAAGAAAAAAATCTTCCAATGTGTTTATAAACACAAATTGTGTTTACATTAAGGTTATGCAATATGCAATATACAGCAATATTCTTGACTACCAAAATGTATGTAGGTTAGGACTGTTGCTGATTTTGGAGGTTTAAAAAAAGTTTTAGAAAAGCTAGATTTCCATTATATGTCCATTAGACTTGGGCAAAAAAAAATTTGTGTAGAAAGCTTGTAAAGATATACCAGTGACATGAGAATTGAGAGCAACAGAAATCAGGATAATGATTTATTTTAAACTGCAGTAAAGGTCTTGAATGATTTGGAGGAGATTTATGTCTGATATTTTACTAAAAACAGCCTGAAATGGATTATCAATAAGTGTGGATACAATGCATGAAAGGGTTAATACTAATTAGGTTATTCATTTTGCATATCAATATCAGTATTGGTATTGATAAGCGAAAAAAAAAAAAAAAAAAAAAAAGGTATTGATGCACCCCTAGGCCCAAGAAGTAGTATCAGCTCAGCTGGTGGAAGACATTGCTCTTACATAGCCCCTAAACTGTAGAATAACATACCAGAAAACATTAGGAATGCTTAGTAGTTACATGCCATTAAATCCAGATTAAACCCATACTCATCTCACCTGGCCCATTGTATCTTGTTACATTTTTGTGCTAGAAAACTAGGAGGAACTGAAAAGCTTCGTGTGTACAGGAACAAAGGACAGAACGAAATATATCACCAATATATTAAAATATATTCAAATATGCAAAATATACACAATATTAGATATACAAAGGCAAACGCTGACACAGACTCGGACCTTACAGGGCTCAAATGACAAAGTCATTGACTGTTGGTTTGAATCACAACTAAGGAACCCTCATGGCTAGGTGTCCCAGAGGACACGGTTGGTCATCTGTCATAATTGATTTCCACTGAGAGGGACGGATATCAGAGTCTCTATAATCAAACCCTGTTAATCTGTAGCAAGCTCAAGTGTTTTCTGCACTCATGACCCAAAACAATATTAAAAAGTATAACTTGGTGCTATATATTTAGGCAAATTTAATTCACAGTTACTGACGCTAGGCAGCATGTACAGTATAACATATCAGGAGACATTACATTAATAATAAAAGCATTGTCTGGGCATCTTTAGGAAATGGTTTACTTAATACAAGATAGAAATGTTACTTTATAACAGGGGGTAGGAGTGATCAAGTGTCTGGTTAGCCCTAGTGAAATGGTATAAAGTCGATTATGTTGAGAAAAAAAAAAAAAAAGACTGACGTTTAAACCTTTTACATGCAAAGTAACCTACATTCAAGCACGTTCTGACAAGACAATAAAATTCTTCTCATTTTCTAGGTGTGCAGAGAACAGACTCAAACATTACATGAGTTTCATAAAATGACATAATTTAACATTGCTCTAAACAGCATATAATATACTATCTTCATTATTTGTGTAACACATAACACAAATCTTAAATGATAACCTGACACTCTGGATCTTTAAAATCTAGTGTGTAAATATCTAGTGTATTTGTCAAGCGCCTCTATCCAGCACATGCGCGTCTTTCATGCTGAATTCCAAATGAGAGATCTGAATTGATCTCTTCTCTTCTGATTTGCACTCAAAGCTGAGTGCTCTCAACCAATGAGCTATCAGTCATTTTTATACTGCGCCCTGAGACTCAAACAGATTGAAGCGTGTGCTTCTGATGGCACAGACAGGCACGACAAAGCAACAAAAGCAGGTGCCAAACTCAAGTAGCACTGCGAATGACTAAGAGAGAGAGAGTAAGACAGGGAGACAAGCAGTGAATGACAGACAGACAGACAGACAGGTAGGGAAGGGAGAAAAAAAAAGAGCCAGGTTTACATAAGTAATGGTTAATCAATAAGAAAGATCAGTACAGAATATTAAACCTCAGAGGAATTTACAGGCATCTGCCTTATTTGTTTGAACTTCTTGCTCTCTTGCTCTCTCTCTTTCCACACCTTGAACACAAACAATGAATTTGTGAGCTTAATGAAACCTATCAGGAATGTACAAGGGTGAGTCAAATGAAAACCTGTGTGTGATATAAAAGTGTGACATAAATTAGAATTGAACTGCAATTTTTTCAAGAGGAATCTGGACACTTGTTAAGAGCTGGAACATCTAAACCAAAAGAAGATTATGTAGAAAGATGATATTTTTTGTCACCCCTGTTTGCAGTAAACATCATTAAAAATTAAGATTTTCTTTTGACTCATCCATGTAATAAACCGAAAGAGCTACTGAGAAGAGATGCTTTGTGACATTCTTCTTCGAGGGCAGAAAAATACCATATCATGATACGGATGATAAATAATATGTATTGGCAAAAGGGCAGACACACACACACACACAAAAAAAAAAAAAAAAAAAAAAAACCTGTGTCATTGATATTGATATTTAATGTCTAAAAATATTTAATAAGGAAAAAGGAAAAACAGATTAAATAAAACATTCAATAAGCTATTTGTTACTGTAAGCAACAATGGAATTGGTCAGTGTTATAAAAAAAATACTGACGACACCCACAATATTGCAAAATTGATCATATCAATTAACACCTAGCCCTAATTCAGCTCGACTGTGGGCTGCAATCTGTACTGTCCAGAGAGAGAGAGAGTGAGAGAGAGAAAGAGAGCATGAGATACAGAGAGACAGAGAGAGCAATACCATGGATCCCACTGTCAGATGGGGGGAGTGTATATATGTGTGTGTGTGTGTGTGTGTGTGTGTGTGTGTGTTTGTGTGAGTGTCAGGACTGAGAGCTCTTGATGCAGCAGGTGTGTTAGACAGAACGAACTGCAGTGATTGACAGTTGACATCACAGAGCACAGCTCCAGGTCCTACAGTCCTACAGTTCAACAAACACACAAACCAAACAGGCATTTCTCAACAGACTAAGAACATGTTCAAGATCCTCACATGGACATCAGCTCATCTGAAATCTCGAAATACTCTCAGACTGCAGATACTGATACCACTCTTAACCACACGTTAAAGGAGTACTCCACCATTTTGTAACCTAAACTGTTTTAATCTGTGTGTGATTACCATGATCAAGAATTTCAACACATTTTCCTGTACTGAGTAACAAACAGAAAACCTGCTTACATGAAACTTGATTAATATTCAAATCTAAGGGCAGTTGTATATTTAAAATGTGTGAGTATACATCATAAATTTAGAACTACTGCACAACCATTACACTCTAACGATATAGGTCATAGGAAGCAATGAAGCTAAACATTAAAAAGTAATTCAGAAATATAGACATTTACATTTTCCCAGAGGTTTTATTGTATCCATGCACCAACACAATTTACATAACTACAAGTTCTTCCATTTGAAAAAAAAAAAAAAAAAGTCTCAGTCTCAACTCTGAAACGGTACAATTTCTCAAGCTATACAAATTTAAAGCTAATTTGACAAATACCTATGACTGAAGAATTCATTAAAGTGTTCTATAAAAAATATATTTCAATTATATGAAATTATGTATTTATTGACACCCCAACAACTGCCCCTAGACTTTCAGAGTTTTGCCTAAACAGATTTTTCTCAGTATGTGTCAATAATGTGTCAAAATTCTTGCTTGTGGTAATTATATATGCTACAGATGGGGTCAAATTCAATTTAATATAATATAATATTCTTTTAATATACCACCCACCACTCCACCCTAATGAAATGATAAGCCTCTTGGATGAACAGTGAAAAGTCTTTCAGTTGCCAAGTCCAGTGTCCTGGACTTACTGCTCCCAGACATTCAAACACCAAAACTAACTTTTCTGGGTCTTCATGAAGATACTCCTATTTAGTTTTCACTTCTGTTTTGTAGTTAATCTGCTCTAGTGGTGTGATTATTAGTGAATTTAGGAGAGAAGAGCCCTTGAGATGTAAAACCACACTGGCTTTGATAGTGGCAATATTTGTGTTATCACTCTGCACTCACATGTATACAATGTACAGGTTTGTCAGTCTGAGTGTGTGTGCACCTGTGTATGAGTGTGTGAGAGCTCCGAGTCCTATTGTCTTTCATTCAGCCGAGCAAATTTATATGCTGATTGCTTTGCCCTACTTGGAGCAAAGCCGAGTTGCAGCTGGAGGCACATTTACTTACAGATGTGCACGAGAGACATACAGGAAACACTGCAGGAAGAAATATATAAATTAATGGAATATTCTAGCATTTTGTATTGCATGACTGATAACACAGCAAAACAAAGATCTTATAAACAATTTTAGAGGACATTATAAGTGCTGTGTAATGCCTTATATTGCTATATTGCGACATCACACACAGATCACTTTCCAAGTTTCCACGAATAACTGTATAACTGTACAACACTGATGGTAACAACTTACACAGGGATGTGTATAGTGCACACTTCACATAAATGGATTTAAGAAACATGTTATTTAGCATTGGTGGAAGGAGTCTCCATTGTCAGTGCATCGTAACAGTCAGAGGTAATGCTGTAATTTTAAGTTTTCCACCATGGGAAAGTCTTCAGGACAGAGGACTTTTGCATTTTCTCAGTAACATGACAAGCTGCATTTTTTTTCTCATTAAATTCAAGAGATAAATAAAAGAGAGAATGGTGAGGGAGCAACTGTTTATAGCTGTTAATATAAGTGAAATCAGGAACTAACTTGGTTCTCAGACAAGTTCTTTAATAAATATTAATTGCAATCGTTGTCAAATCACTGTGGCACAAGAGTAATAAAACACTCGTTATTGGAAATAGTAACTCTGCTTTACGCTGCATCACATCACCTCGTCACTGATAACTTTCCTACAACAGCATGACCAGTAGTGTTTTATTCCTTACATCCTGACACACATCCTGAATCAACATGGGAAAGTTTAGAGGAGGAAGAAATATGCAGAGCAGATACATTCCAGGACCAGGGTTGGGAATCACTGATTCGCCAAGCAGGTAACCAAGCAAGTGAGAAATGTTCAAGGACTTAGTTTCGCCAAGGTATTAGCTTTGGATTTTGTTAATTCATTGAAAATTTTACCAAAAGTTTGTTGTTAGCTGTATTGAATTTTAGAAAATCCAACAACATTTCAAATATACATGGACCTCTTTAACAAGAAATGCATCATCAATGATCTTACCAGTTTTAACTGATGGGCTTGTAATCATAATTATATATAAAGTATTAGTGAGCAACACAGTATTGTGAATTTGTTTAAAAGGTGTCGTTAGCATTGTGTGATTTTAGTATTTTCCAAACCTGCTTTTTAAAGATGCAATGAATTCTGGAAAAAATGCAGGTGGTCAGCTGAATGCATTGAGGTCCAGAGTGAAAAGAAGGACAGCGGAAAATGCAAATCACTGAGCTGTGTCTAATTTGACTCCTTATCATTTTCACGGAGAAACAAACATACAGTGTGCTGGCTGACAATGCCCAGAGGGGAAACTGAAACATTTACGTCTTACGTCTTATTTTTCTATTCTTATAGATTTTGATGAAAAAAATCTGAAGATCTAATAAAGTAGAAATGACCTGATAAGGCATATGAAACACGTAACAAATATGTGAATTAATATGACCCATGCAATACTTTGGTATCAACTCCCACCCTCAGACTAGAAGAATGGTTGAGTCCAGGAGATTGCAGTCAGTAAATGAGAAAGCATTACCTCATTTCCGTATATCTAAGTAGCTGTAATACAGAGTGCCCGTGTTTGCTAGTGTGTGAGATGACAGAGAGATGAAATTAAATGGACACCATATACACAAAGGGTCTTTCTCTCAGCTGTTTTTAGAGCTGTACTGGACACTTAGAGCTCTTCTTGTGTATTTTAATCATTCATCCACCCTGAATAGACTGTAGGAGGAATTGTAGGTGGCAGCAATGACGAACTTTAAAAAAAAAAAAAAAAAAAAAAAAAAAAAAAAAAAAAAAAAAATTCTTGGTTAATCCTACCCAATTCATTTACACAAATATCACTGCGAGTCAGCTAGAATCCAGAGCACACAATGATATAATTTCCATTTGATTATAGAATCGTTTAGACTCATTATGGTCGCAGTGCACAAAAGAAACGTTCTGTGTGAAAGCAGTAATGGAAAAAACCTACAAAACAAACTTAATAATGCTGTTCTAATCCTGATAATA
The DNA here is from genome assembly GCF_027358585.1 of Pangasianodon hypophthalmus. NCBI lineage: Eukaryota > Metazoa > Chordata > Actinopteri > Siluriformes > Pangasiidae > Pangasianodon > Pangasianodon hypophthalmus. The sequence goes on along the minus strand of NC_069714.1, from coordinate 24,697,613 downwards.
ACCCAATTCAACACCAAGAAAAATGTTCATAAAGCTCTAATTGTCTCTGATGTTTAACCACCAGCCACAAACTGAAACTTTACAAGATGACTGGGACTATTAAAGACTGCAGATCAGTGAAGAATGACTTGATTTACCTTACAGACACACAATAGAAGTGGGTTTTGTATATAACCTTATATAGGCACAGCAAATAAAATTGTACACCAGGATATTTCCAACCTACTGTATATACATACCGGTATATAGGTATAGATGTTAAATGTAAAATCTGAATAATAAAGCTGATTACATACAGTATATCTGTAGATCTAGCCATTAATCTCTCATAATAGCTGATAATTGGATAATATGACAATCTAATTAAAATGAATTTATACAGTCACAGGGTTCATCTCCTGATTTCACAGCCATAATCACCCGAGAGACTGATGAATGGAACTTTTTCTTTTCAAACCTAATCCAAGTGAAATTGTACATTAACAAACTGCATCCAACAGGCTCAGTGCCTTATTATGTAAAATTCAAAATGCAAACATATGCATATTTTTTAGTTTAAATATTATCAGGTCATCCATTTCCTTGTTTGCCTATTACACATGCTATAACTGATTATATCCACCAGTCTACAATATAAAAGTAGGATATGATATGATAAGGCATATGAACCATACAACATGGGAATTAATATGAATCATGCAATAGTTTGGTATTAATTAAATGTATGCTGTGATGGAGTTCATCTCCTGGTTTCCACTGAAGCCATGATGACAGTAAACGTCTGATATTATACTTTTTCTTCTCAAACCTACATCATGTGAACTTGTACATTAATAAAATCCACATCCAACAGGCTCAGTGCTCTGCAGGTGACAAACTGGATATTATACACAATTTCCCTCTGTTCACTACACTAGAATATTTGTGAAGGCAAATATATGCATATTTACTAATTTCCTTGTTCGTAACATGATAAGGCACATGAACCATATAACGAATATGTGAATATGAACCATGCAGTAGTTTGCTATGTATTAAATGTATGCTGGTTTCCACTGTAGCCATTATGACAGCAAAATATACAGTTTTCACAGTAGTTCGAACAGCAGCTCATCCTTGTTTATTATCTATTATAGCTGCTAGAACTGATTATATTCATCAGTTTACAGTATAAAATTGCACTCAGCTATGGCAGCTCTAATGCCTGATATAATGAGCTATACACTTGCATGTGCAGCTCTAACAGACAATACACACTCTCATACACACGGATGTATGATGACCTAATTGCAGTCAATTTTCCACTCTGACACTAAACTTATCTCCTGATGTTACAGCTACTAAACATGTAGCTATAATCTGATGATCTGATTAATGCAACTTAAAAAAAAATTAAACATAAAAATCTGTGAGTGTAAAGAATAAGAGGATTTGTGCAGTAATGTAGTCTGTGCCTTAAATTTGACCCCATCCTGGTTACCTTCTGAATCCTGCCGTCCACGTCCAGGTAGATGATCCTGTAAGCGGAGGACGCGGAGCCCATCTCTCCCTGTCTCTCTCTCTCTCTCTCTCTCTTTCTCTCTCTCTCTCTCTCTCTCTCTCTGTCTATCCGAACCCGAACTCCAGCCTCGAAAAACAGAAATGAGCAGCAGCAGTGTATCGCAGAGACATCGAGCTCTCAACTCATCTCTCTGGCACTGGCGCGCGCACACACACGCACGCACATAGACACACACACACCCGCGCGCACACACACACACACACCCGCGCGCACTCAAACACTGGGTCTGACAAGCGCGCGCGCACACGGGAAAACAATTATGCGAGGGTACATGTACACACACACACACACACACACACATACATATATATATATATATATATATATATATATATATATATATATATATATATATATATATATATATATATATATATAAAACCAGAAAGCTTATAAACTCTTTACTTCTTGTAACATAACTTCTGGTTTTAACTCAGAGAATCAGTATTAACAGCCAGGCAAACCCTCTCACCACCTTACAGAAAAATCACAAAACACATTTCTCCTGATCATAAGTGTCACACGCGACTGTGTTAATTGCATGGGATCACATGCGGAACCACATGTGAAGGTGCATTTCACCATGTTACACCCTGAAAGTGTGCACGTGACATGTGAACATCACATGCGAAAAGACATGACTCGTGTAAAAATCATAAGTGAAAATAACATAGTAAAAAAAAAACATGCAAAATAATAAAATCAATGAATAATTTGTAAATGTAAACAAACAAACACAAACAAACAAATAAATATAATTGTATAAAAACCACATGTAAAAATACATGAATAATTTGTACAAAAATAAATAAGTAAACAACAAATAAACAACAAACATACAAACAAACAAATAAAACATGTGAAAAGCCCACAGTGTGTGTGAAAATGTGTGAAACATAAGACATGAAGTGTCCAAAAAGTTTGATGTGTGAAGTTTATATGACTTTCCTTTAAGGGCCCCAAAACAAACAAACAAAACAGAGAACAGACTTTTCATTTGTAATGTAGTGTTAATCTGTAAAATCACGTGACAGGAGTCTAGTAACATGTGTGTGTAAGGTGTAGAATGGTGGAGTGGTGTCTAGTCGTGTGCTAAAGATTTCTAACCTGTACATAATAACATCACAAAGATTAGTGTGTCTAAAAAAGGGGGCGTGGCCACCCGGGTGTGAAGGATGGCAGCTGCTGCTCCAATTGCTACTCCAACTCTGATCTCAAATCACATATTTGAGAAATCTATTACCAATATATACTAATACAATTCATGCATCTACATTTACACCACTTGGCCAGAGTGACTGATCTTCATGCTAGTACAAACAGCGTACGGTCTATTTGGTATAGCAACAAAAACACTAAGAGTCAAAGTTTTATGTATAGAATTTTTCCTCTTTTCAAACAGCCAGGGGAAGTTCATTCCACCACCTTTGTACCTGTATAGAGAAGAATCTTGATGAATATCTCCCTTTATCTTGAGAAATGGTGGGTCTGGTCAAGCATGAAGGCAGCATGGTGCAGAGGTGTGTGAAGTGCCTTCAGGTAGGTGTGGGCTGCTCTGTTTTTGGGCTTTGTAGGCGAGCAGTAGTGTTTTAAATCTGATGCTACTGGCAGGCAGGGAAGGAAACACAACAACAGGGTAGTGTGGAGAGGTTGAAAAGTCGTGCAGTTGAATTCTGGACCAGTTACTGGAGTTGGACCAGTCTGGCACGCAGAATAAGACCTACCAAGAGCGAGATTCAGTAATCCAATCTTGAGATGATAAGAGACTGAAGAAGCATGTGAGTGGCATCTGTGGAGAGAAATGGTCAGATCCTCCTGATGTTGTAGAGAAGAAACTTATATGATGAAGTCAGGCTAGCAATATGAGAAGAAAACTTTGCAGAGAAATGTATCATTTCTCACTTCATGCAAAAAAATTTTGGACAAGCCACTGTATGAATCAGTTATATTTATTAACAAACAGAGCAAGGGCTCTACAGGGTGTCCGCAAAAGCATGATACAGCGACTGAGAAAATGCGTAGAGCATAAGGGTGAACATGTACAGCATATGTTGTAAATAATACTTTATAACAAAATTAAAGTGCTTGTATTTTGCTTTCTGGTGTGATGTAACCTGTCACCTCCAGGCGAGTACTCAAACACTCGACCTTTGGCTATGGAGCAGATCAGAATGCTGCTCTTTCCAATCCTAAAAACTCTAAGCTCTAACCTTAATACAGTTGGGGTCATAAGTTTACATACATCTTACAGGATCTGCAAAATGTTAATAATTTAAAAAATAAATAAAAGGGATCATGAAAATTGCATTTTTTTTAATTATTTTTTTTTATTTAGTACTGCCCTGAATAAGATATTTCACATAGCAGATGTTTACATATAGTCCACAAGACACAATAATGTTGCCTTCTTGAGCATCAGTGAATGTTTGCACCTTTTGTAATAGTTGTGTACGAGTCACTCAGTCGTCCTCAGTGTGAAAAGATGGATCTCAACATCATTTAGCCGCTGATGGAAAGGGGTCAAATATCCAGAAGATGCTGGAAAACCAAAGAATGTACAGGACATGGAGGATTTTTCTGAAGAGCAGTGGGCAGTTTAACTGCTCAGGACAAACAAGGGACTCATGAATATTTGTTAAAAACAGTCGTTGATCATCCAGGTAACACCACACATTCTTAAAAATCAAGCGTATTTAAACTTTTGAACTTGTTCATTTTTGTAAATTCAGTAATTATTTTGTCTTGTGGACTATATGTAAACAGCTGCTGTGTGAAATAGCTTATTCAGGGCAGTGCTAAATAAAAAATAAAATGCAATTTTTATGATCCCTATTTTTTTCTTTTAATTATTTACATTTTGTAGATTCTGCAAGGTGTATGTAAACTTATGACCCCAACTGTACATTTTACATACTAAAATGGTATATCGGTGTCTCAGACAATACGCGGGGCCAGTATAACATCTGATACAGTTTAAGTTAGCAGTTTATGAGATAACCCTACCATACTGGTCACGCTGTACATGTACAGTTACTGAATACTGTCCATCTCTTGCTATGCACAATTTGTCCATCAGTAGAAAGAGACCACCAAAAATTATATTACATGCTGCTAGGGTAATGTTTTATGTAAAACTGGGACCACAATCCACTGACACAGAAAGATTTTTAAAAAGTGAATATTTTACTCTGCCACCAAACAAATAGGAGGCCATTTCTCCAGGGGTAAGCAAGGCCTAAACAATAAACAAAAGCTAACACTACCTCCACAAACAAAACTACCTCCCCCTAACATGAACTAAAAATGAAAGATATTAGGAAACTGTTCCCAAACTTTCTTCCTAACGGTAAAACCAGAAGAAAAGTGATAAAGAAAATGGTGCTCACCCCCTTCAGGCAGTGGCGATGCCAAGTATAAATAAACATTTACTGTAATTAACCAACACTCAGTAAGTTCACAAACTCTCTAAGACACACTATTCATATCAGTGTCAACAATTACACACTTAGATTTAGCACGACCACAAAAGAGAGTCAGCCATCTTCTTTTCCTTTTCTCATTTCCCCTCCCAGGAAATGCCCCGCCTTTGTCAATCAACAGCCAAGCATTGTAGCAGCTCCCCCTAGAGAGAGGGAGGACAGACACAAGCAGACAAGAAAATACTGTACAAAGCACATAATGCTGAGATCCGTAACAGCACCACCAAAACACGAACAAACAAACAAAAAATCAGGAGGCCAGTTTTTATTACATAAAAACAGGAGAGGAACATAAGAGAGCTATGATCCATATACACAGCTGTAAGATGTGAACTGAGTGATGAAGCATTCTCAGCACAGCAGTAACACTGACATGGTAGTGTGTGTGGTCATGGAATAAGTGTATCAGTGCAGGAGTGTTGCTGGGGTTTTGAAACGCGTCAGTGCTACTAACCAGCCACCTAACTAAATATCTCCAACTAACAGCAATGCTGTGGTCAGAAACTGACAGTGAGGAAGGCTAGAGAAAGACTAACACACACTTTGCATGGAAAAGATGAGCTAAGGTATGAAGGTTTACCTCCAAGGTCAGAGAGTCTAATAAGGTGGAAACAATGTTCTGTAATTACTATGAGTTCATGTTTTGCTATAAAATCACTTTATAGAGAAAGAGAAAGAGGGAGATAAACCATTTTAAATCAGTAAGGAATCAGACAAATATTACAACGGAAACAGCTGATATTCCTCTTTATTAATAATGTGATTTGTTCACATTCGTTCCTATAATTTCTTTATACAAAGTGAATTCCCAGCAGAGCTACTGCAGCGCGTTTCTAAAGGAGTCTGAAAATGACAGACAAAAACAAACCCATATAAAGAGCAATCAAATAGAAAACAAGGCACAATCATGTTGTTGTAACACCAGTAAACAATTAGATGCAACTTACTCATACAAAAATACATTCAACCATCTATAATATGATGTCCACTTACAGATGGGTCACAGAACAGAATCAACTGCATTATTCTTCATCATGGCATTTCAGTTAAAGGCTCCAGTTTAATGGTGAATCGTGTTTTAAGCTCTCTGGTGTTTGCCTACTGTGTACTCTGTCTTTCATACTCACTCATTACTGTAAATGAACAGTGTATGTCCCTACAATATCTTAAAAAAAAAAAAAAAAAAAAAAAAGAAAAAAGAAAAAAAGAACAGCAATATTTTGGGGGAAAAAAGGTCTCGGTGACGACGGAAAAATGAGTGGCGTCCTTCAAGCCGTCTATGACACCACAGTACAGAACACACTCATATACACACACACTGTGCATCTGAGCAAAAAAATCAGAGGACAGTTTACATTTGTCTAAATCTGTCTGAATCTGAACCTGCCCTATAAAACAAAACAATCTCAATATACCTTGAATCTCAATGCACTCTGGACCACAGTATTTAAAACACAGTATTTAAATAACCAAATATATTATATATTTGTATATAAATAACATGTAAGGTTTTGACTTTGGTTTGTAGAAAGGCAGATGTGAATAAAGAACAATATATTAATAACATCCTCATATATACACAACATATTTATCTGTACACGTTCCATGTGCTTGAAGGGATATTTAGTGGTACAGATGGAGAAACTATTCTACTGTTTTACACACTTACTGACAGCAGGAAAAGGAGAAAGATTTGAATCCAAGCTGAAAAAAATCTTTTAAAAAAGCAAATGTTTGTAAGCAGCTCCTTTTAGCTTTCATTGATTATTAGCAACATGGGGAAGTTCACAGTCCTAGCCTTGGTCATGCCTTGTATGCTACATGTCTGTGTCTTCTCTGTCTATCACCTGGCATGGACTTTGTGGATACACTCGATAAAGTGTGTTAAGTTTGAAAACACAGAAATCCACTGGACTGGTTGGGTTTATAAAACTCATTGCAAAGTGCGATCATTGCGCCTATTTACATTCCCACAGAATCTCTCCAGTTAAAGCCTGTTACGTTTATCCCATGAATGGATTTATTACCTGTGAAAATTCACTATTAAAGGAGCAGTTTGCAACATTTAGAGCATCTTGCTGCCTCCAAGGGGAATTGCAACTGCAGTGAAACCATTTTTACAGGCCTTCATCGTTACTTGGCTTGGGGTAGCGTTATTTTCAGGCCCAGAAATAAATTAAGAAGCCTAAAGTGAAGAAACTACCAAGTTCCACTGAATATTGTGAGTCAGGCTTTAACTAAAGTATGTCTGGGATTACACTGCACCTTTAAATATTATATTTCCAAATAGTGAGTGGATTCTGAAAAGCCTCTGTATTCCATTAATAAATATAACATAATCAAAATAAATACCTATACCTCGTACCATTTAACTCAGTGAACCCTTATTACAAGGACACTTAGATTAATAATATAGACATAGATGGCAGTGATAAACATTTAGACTATGCTTGATTCCTTCACTGATCTGATACAGCTCAACTGTAAATGTCTAAAGAACTTCATTGGTTTGAAACAGTAGGTGGAGCAGGACTTCAACTCTCTATACAGCTGGTAAAAAAGGCAGGCTTGTCACAGGCTGCTACTCAGGCTACAGCAATGGTAATGAGTTCAAGTTTCAATTTTGTCCCGTTACACTGATAGAGCACCACAAAGCACAGTGGACATAAGCAAGCCAAAGGGCAGGTCTGGTTCTGAGAACAGATTTAAACTGTGGTCCCGGTTGGAAAGCGTAGAGGGCAGAATCTCCATCCAGAGTCTTCCTCCTCCACTCGAATTTAGTGCAAAGTGCTCAGTGCTCCTTCAGTCTGGAATACAGAAAGATAAAACACCATTTAGGCCCTATGTTTAGATGTAGATATAGAGAAATGTGCTCAGTGATGAACATGGACTCACTCTACAGACGCTCTTGGACGATTCTTGTTTGACCTCATCTCCTTAAACACCAATCTCAGCAACAGCTGCAGACAAAAACAATAAGCAGATAAAACAAACATGTGAATGCACAGGTCACTGCACTGATGCGCTGATATCTGATCTAAGCCGTACTGACCAGTAGTGCAAGAAAGTCTGCTGTCATGAGCATGTAGAAGACCTGATCCCAGCCGTGTGCAGAGAGCAGCCCGGCCAGCAGGGGGCCTACTGCAGCACCTGTACAACACAGAGAAGAAGGAAGTGACAAACTTACAGTAAAAGTGGCCCAACATTTTATAACTCGCAGTCCATTACAGGAAGTTATAAAACGCAATTACGCTGGTAACACAACATTCAACACTGGATATCAGTGAAAACTGGCCTGCACAAGATACAATGCAGCTTTACACAGCCCTTGATTAAAGATATCGATTAAAGCAACTTTACAAGAAGAAGCGTATATGCACATTTATGCATCTTTTTCAAAGTATATATGAATATACAGGGTCCGAGAAGTCAGGAACCAATGAGAGTAAAACTACACACATTTCATATTGTATATATTATTTACAACGTATGCTCTACATGTTCACTCTTACTGTCTACGCATTTTCTCAGCTGCTGTATCATGTTTTGGCAGATTTTACTTAACATATTTGGATTGACACATTTGTTCAACATATTCCTACTGGTTCCTGATTTTTGTGATACCCTGTATATGAATATACTGCATATACATGCTCTTTTTCACTGATGTTCATAAATCCTGATTAAACAACAAATCAAAAGTTCACTGTCTGGATCAAATCTGGACCACATTTATACTTCAAGTAGCCATTCCCACTTTTTTTTTTTTTAAATCACTTTTCACTTTTATTCGAGTTTATTTGTGCAGCACTTTTAACAAATAACAATGTCACTAAGCAGCTTTACAGGAATCCAGATGTGGACTGAGATCCTTAATGAGCAAACCAGAGCACACAGTGGCAAGGACAAACTCTTGAAAAGAAACCTTGAGGGAAAACCAGGGAACTCATCCTTTTCTGGGAGACACTGGACAGAGTTTATGATTAGTTTGACTAAATTAGTGTTGATAAAAATATTGACTCTGTTTAGAACAGATTTCAAGTTTATTCTTCCTCTTTTCCTGACCTGATTTAGATGACTGAACATGTACATCAAATCTATCTGCTTACAATCTTGCTTAATTGCTGAAATGTAGTAATTAGTAATTATTATAAATAATTACTATAAAATAATTATAAATAATTATTATAAAATAATTATTTGATTAATTATTAACCCAATTAATTGATTTATCTGATTTGTTTATATAAAGTTGTTTGTTCGTGAGTTAGGTGTCACATCTAAACATCTAAACTCAAGAACTTTCAGAGAAAAGGGTGAAGAAAATACTTCATAGAAAAATGTTTGTGTTCTGTTGCTTAAGAGACAGTGTGAGCCATATTCAAACGTTTCCCTAGAAAACACTTTCCAGAATGTTCATAAGGTGTAAATTATCATGGGATTTGAAAGAACAGACCCAAGAGCCTGATTTTAGCAAATCCACAGCTTAAAAAAAGGGCCACATTATCCCATGGCAGTTGTTCTCAAACATATTTGGTTACACTAACCCCTTTCAATGAGCTTTAAAGTCAAGTACGATTTTAATGGACTATATACTGAACTTTTACAGAAATCCAGATGTAGATTTATATTTCAAATGAGCAAACCAGAGGCAGTGGAAAAGGAAAAATTTCCTGAGACGCCATGAGGAAGAAATCTTGAGAGGAATCAGACTCAAAAGGGAACCCGCCCTCTTCTGGGTAACACTTAATAAAGGTTTAAATATCACAGTCAAATTCATAACAGAGATCTGACACACTTACCAACAGACCCTGTCCCATCAATAATGGCAGTGACTGTTGACAAAGCGCGGGCATTGCCTTTTAGGCTCTTATGGGTGCCCTGTAATGTTGAAAAAGTAAAAGGTCAGCAATAATGTGTAGGAAGAGGAGCCAAAAGTATTTCTGAGTTTATCAAATGGATACACACACAAGCATGCACACACTCACCAGATCAGCAGACACAGCAGTTGTGATGAGGGCATAAGGTCCATTCACTAACCCTCCACACACCAGCAGCATGCCTATGACACACAACACGGCTCATCAGCTCACACAGGTTTAATACAGGACAAAAATACTGTGTAGGAGTATTCACATAAAGGACACACACATAATCATATGCCTCATGTATGTCATTCAGGTAAATGCACTGAACATTGGGACAATGAGTGGAAAAAATGTTTGTGATTGTTTATTATATTAAATTATTATAGAATTAGTTATTATTGCATTATTATTAGAGATATCACATTTTCTTGTCCAGTACCAATAATGAAGGTGATGCTGACACCCATCTGACACTGATTTCTTTAAAAACTACCTAGCTTTAAAATGTTTTTTATTCACTGAAATACTTCATAGTTAAACTGTTTCTCTGATATCTGATCCACCATTTTTTCCTGGGATTGGCCCGATACTGATACTGGCTACTGGATCAGTCCCATCTCTAATTAATATATATATTGTTATATTATTATTTTTATTATTATTTTTTATAGTTAATAACCTATTTACTTGGTCAACTGAATGGGTTTAAAAACCCACTTGCTCAAAAACAAATAGGCTGACGAACAATGCAAAGTCGGACCTAATGTGTCCCCTGGTGGAATGCTCAGGAAAAAAAACGCCAAAATATTATTGTACACATTAAAATAATGAGCCTAATATTAGAATATTGGATTATGTTCATAAAATAAATCGATACTGATGTGGTCCGTGGCATTTATTTTACATGTGAAGGGTTCCCTGGCTGCAAAAAAGTTTAAGAACATCTGCGAAAAATTCCTACACCTACACTGTGAACCATGAGACCTTTAGGAACACGACAGTAACTGATATATAGAGATGTTACATTAGTGTTGCAGGCAGTGGAGAAAAGTCTTACCGATAGTGGGGCCCAGTCCAAACTGGCTCATCATGGAAAAGCCATAGAGCTAGAAAACAGTCACAAATGAAGTATTATCAGTCACAGGAATCACAACAATATATGTCTTAATATAACAGCTTTGCCCTCTATTGACCTGACTACGAAAAAAATAATCTCATAACTTACAAAAAATAAAACAACGTGTTTAAATGCACTTTTAAAAAAATCAAACAAATAGAAAACTCTACGATTCACTCATTCATAGTATTTCTTTTTGTATTGTCACTATAAATAGTGACAATTATAGTTAGTTTAATTATAATTTTACATTAGTAAGTTTAATACACTAATAGTTTAATTGAAGCGATTAGTTTAATTATAATTTTACACTAGTAAATTTAATACACTAATAGTTTAATTGCAGCATGAACATTAGTCAAAAAAACAAAAGGTGAAGACAAGTATCTGAGGAAGGCGATAATCAACATGTTTAAGCAAGACATTAAGCTTTCATTTTAATTGCTGCTTCCAAACAACTCAGGCACTGTAATTCCGAAAAGTAAAATGGGGAGAGCATTTTAGAAATTTCTTTCCCCGTGTAGCAAGACAATGACGAGACCGTTATACGTCTTGCCTAAACAGTTATGCGTGCTGTCTCTATATTAACAGGGACATTGGTTTAGAGCTGTTTTTTGAAAGGATGTGATTGTATAGTAATAGTGAATACAGAAATTGAATACTACATATATTCTAAGCCTAATAACAGATGGATAAAAAAAAAACGTGTAATCATCAAGGAGACATTTATTCAAGCTTTAAGTTTTCTGAGATGGGAAAGTCTTCAGGATGAAGGTCTTTCTAGTTTCTTGGTAACATGACAAGCTGAGTTTTCATCTTTTTATTAACTTTAAAAGAAAAAAAAGAAAGGCTGGTGAGGGAACGACTGTTTATAACTGTTATAACATCTCTGAAAAGAGGAAATAATTTATTTCTTTTTGGACGTTCAACAACATTAAACATATGCTGTGGTATAAGAGGAATAAAACACTTCAGGATGTGCTGTTATAGGAAAGTAATCTTTGGGGTGTTTACAGTAACTCTGCTTCATGTCAGGCCACATTACACCACCATGTCGCTGATTATTTTCCAATTACGTCACAGCCTGTCATGTTTTATTCCTTAATTATTGCAGTATTATTAGTTATAAGACTAACTGAATGTTGAATAGGTTTAATATGAATCACATTAATGTACAGGCTATTTCAATTACCCTGAAGAGTGCTGTTAAAATATTTCATGTCTATATTGTAACACAGTATTACTGTGGAAAATTCAGGAACAAATTAAACTCAGGTAAAAATATGATGGTGCATATTTCATCAATGTGCCTGAAAGATCTGAATAGTTAAACCATAATAATATAATAAATCTGTGCTATGGGCCAACAGCCATCTGTGAATATTTTTATTAACACAGGATTTTATTATTTAGTGTTTTTTATTAATGCTGGATTAGAGATTTTTGTTTTTGTAAATTCCCTTTCGCCAGTGTGCAGTAATAATACATACTGTTGGAGCAGCCAGGAGCAACATCACAGCACATGTAGTGGCTCTCTTTCCCATCTTATCTGAGACCACGCCTGCCAGGATTCCACCTATACACCCACACACACACACACACACACACACACACACACACACACACACACGCACATGTCAGTGATAAGTGATTGCCTCACCCTAAACCACCCTTGAAATGACTTAAAGAAAGCACAGGTGGATCTCCATACCGACGATTCCTCCCACGTCAAACAGGGTGGACAGATCTCCTGCTTTCTTTGCATCAAGGTGAGCTGTGACACACAACAGAACAATGCAGTCAGAAACTGCTGAGTATTTCAGCATACCATGAGTAACCGATTAAACAAGTTTGTGTAGTTGTGCAATAAATGAAAAGAAATTCTCCACATTCCAGTTGGGTGTGTATGACAAACACCCAAGTCCCAACACACTCTTACCTGCTTTAGTGATATAGAGGGGCAGCCAGAACAGAAACGTGTAGCTGACCAGCTTAGCAAACAGCAGACACAGAGAGAATTCCACCACACCCTACACACACACACACACACACACACACACACAAGGGATTGAGTATTTTGTACCACATACAGTATGCTCACATATATAACATACACTCACACAGTATATACACACATAAACACATATGTACAGGTTCACAGAAGCACAGCAATGATGGGAGGGTGGGCGGAGCTAATTTTGTAGATATAGAGATGATGAAAATTGGTCTAATTTTGGAAGGAGAAATACATTAATGGGAATAATTTGGTATGATATTGCACAGATGCATGTTTGGGTGTAAATTGGTCTAATACATGTTGGATGGGTGGATGATCCTCTTATGTTGGATGGGTGGAAAAATGAATGAAATTTTAAATGGATAGAATTTTGATCAAATATTCTGTGAAATGTCGAATTTGGTTGGATGGATAGGCTGTGGAATTTTGTATAATATTAGATGCATGGATAGATAGGTGGATGGATGGGTGGATGGATGGATGGACTGTAGAATTTTATATAATATTAGTTGGATGAATGGACAGAGTGGGGAATTTTGTATAATATTAGATGAATGGACGGATGGGTGGATGGACAGATGGATGGACTCTGGAATTTCCTATAAATGGATGGATGGATGCATTCGGGAAATTGGTATCATACAGGATGGATGGATTGATAGATTGTAATTGCATACAATTTTAGATGGATGGATTGTGGAATTTTGTATAATATTGTATGGATGGTTGGATGGATTGATGGATAGACTGTGGAATTTCATATAATATTAGTTGGATGGATGGATAGACTGTGGAATTTTGTATAATCATAGATGAATGGATGGACAAGTGGATGGACAGGTAGATGGAAATACATATAAATGGATGGATAAATGGATGGCTGGGTTGTGGAATTTTGTATAATATTGGATGTCTGGACGTCTGGATGGATGGACGGATGGATGGATGGATGTAATTTGTTCCAGTACTAATCGGATAGATTAATGAAATTAATCTAATAGTGGATGGATGGAAGGAAAGAATTTGGTCTCATTTTGGAGGGATGAATAGGATGTATGGAATTTGGTCAAATTTTGAATGTAACTATTGGTCTGATTTTTGATGTATATATGTACGAATGGATAGACTTCTACATACTTTATCTGTTTATGGATGAAGGGATGTGAGTGATGTCACTGACCGGTATGCGTAAAGCTCCCATGAAACTAATGGCACCCGGCTCTGCCTCACTCTTCACTACGACCACCTGCTGCACAGGAACACACACTCCTGCACTGTCCTGCCCCAACAACAGCTCTGTATCGGAGCTCTGACACACACAAACACACACACACACACACGTTACCCGTTGTGAGTTAAAAAGAAAGGTGTCAGTTAACACAGGTGACAGTGTAAGAGACTCACCTGGGTTTTTGCTCCTTGTTTATACTGCAGGTACAGGTCTTTATGGCCATTAACCCCATTCCAGCTTTTGTGCAACTTCTGCCAGGAACACAACACCACAGTTTAGAAAACGTATAATGATGTGTGAGTGTGTGTTCTTTTACATTTCTTTTCTTCCCCTTTTCAGGTGATCCTCAGTGACCGTTGTGATTGAAATTACTGCTCATGATTTCTAACCATCACCAGCTGTAGTGTCAACACACTTACACAATTAAACACACACATGTAAGCAGGAAGAGATTATTGTGTACTTGCCTGGTGACCATTGACAGCATTTTGAGTGGCAGCAGCTTTCAGATCGTTTGGGTCTGAAAAGACAAAACAGAGAATACAATCCATTCAGACTCAGCAAGGTTACATTCCAGCACACACACACACATACACACACACACATCAAAACTGAGTACGTAAAGATCCAGATCAAACACACTAACTTTAAAATGCCATCAAGATTCACACAGCAGGCAACTGGTAGCCTGATGACCTTTTAACTAAATTAAATTAAATTTTTAATTAAATGTCTTTTTCATTTGTGTTGGTGATGTGCTTTGGTCTTACTGTGCCTTTACCGTCTTGTTTGTTTGATATAAACTCAGGCCACATTTAATATCAACAGACAAACTAACAACAAAAAAACATCACAGAACACCCACGCTCAATAAGGAAGAGGAAGCAGATGATGCCCATGACGGCGATGATGATGCCAGGGACGATGAAGGACAGCCCCCAGTTAGACGACACGTAGTACGCGGCGATCAGAGAACCCAGGATGTTTCCAACAGAGGTGTGAGAGTTCCACAGCCCCATGATCAGACCACGTCTGATTGAATACAAAATCACAACATCTCATGATTTACATAAATATATTTAGATATTTATTTATATCTACAACAGAAAAAAAAACATGTTATGAAAATCTGTGGACAAAATTATAATCAGAATGATTTACGAAGGTCAACATACTTTTGTATCATTTCATTTGTGTATCCTCTAATCATTCTCATATTGATGAATGAACTTCATATCCTTCATATCACCTCATAATTATACCTTAGTGAAACAGGAAGTCTTAAAATAAGTGAATTATATGACCCTAAAAAAATAAAATAAAAATGGGAACTACACTTTTGTTTTGTTCATAACAATTTATAGGTGTGCCAGCAATTGTGAAATGTGGCTTTCTTAAAAAAAAGTGTGTATATGTAAGTTTTTTAAAAAGTTATCTTAGAATATATTTACTTCAATGAAAGCTTAGATTTCTCTCCTATGTTCAATGTGAGATTAAGCAAAATAACCACAAAATTCATAACAATTAAAAAAAAAAATTCTTTACTAAGGGTGCCAATAATTAGGGAGCTGTCTGTATATATGCCAGAAAACTCTATCAGTATTATTTTGTCAGTGTATCTGTAATGTCTGCAGTTACGCAGTACTATCACAGAACCCACTAAAATTTCGGTAATAAACCAATTTTAAGCAAGTAACAAGTAGATTACTAATTAAATGACAACTTAATGATTAATTAATGATTAGTTATTGTATAAAGTTTAATATACATTACACACATTTAGGTACAAGGTTAAAAACGTTCTAATAAAGTTTAATTAATACTTAACAATAAAACCAATAAAACAGGAAAATATGAATTTTAGAAAGCAGTGCAACTGAAACTGAGAATCTCTGCAGATGGTTATTTTAAAACATTTTTTATGGTAAGCCACATTTAAAGTTTCCATATCATTTGAAATCTGAGGCCAAAATGGCGTAAATGCACTAAAGGTCAAGGTGCGAGTGTGTGAGGGCTGTCATGCTTATTTTCCATCTGGGTTATCTCACTTACGCTGCGAGAAAGCACAACTAAAGATAATGTGCACTGTGTCATGCTCAGAGAAGTAGTATGGCTCTGTCAGATTATATGATATGAATATTATAACACAGTTATATACATAGTTACACACCTGCCCTTGCCAAACCAATTCCCAATGCAAGTCACTACACTGGGCCAGCCAGTAGTCTGCACCACTCCGTTGGCAATCTGTAACATCAGAGAGAGAGAGAGAGAGAGAGAGAGAGACAGAGAGAGAGAGAGAGAAAGAACAAGAGACAGAGGGAAAGAGATTTAACAAGAGACAGAGAGAGACAGAAACAGAGAGTGACACACACAGAGAGAGAGAGAGAGAGAGAGAGAGAGAGAGAAAATCAGTGAGAAAATACTTGATGTATTTTCAATAATAAAATAGCAAAATCTCTCTCTTTTGATTTCTCTCTTTTGATTTCTATTTATATCTTATAGATTATGTATTTATCATTTGTGATGTCTGTTCACTGAGTTATTTTGAATATCTCTGCATTATCTAAATAAATATCCTCCTCAGGTCTGTCTCAGAGAAGATGTTTTATATGCAAGTTAGTATGACGAGGCTAGAAACTCATTGCGACACACAGAGAGAGAAAAACATCAAACAGAGAGATGAAGAAGCAAATGAATATAATGAACATGGCTACTTTCCTCATTTCACTGTTATATTTCAATTCTCTGGCTGATAAATGAGCTCCACCACCCAAACAGAGCTCTGCCCCATTTCATTAAAAGGATTAAAAGGATTAAAAGGTAGGCTAATTTGAGAGGCAAGCAAAATTTCAATAGGGGTGTGTGTGTGTGTGTGTGTGTGTGTGTGTGTGGCTTCTTTAATCTATAAATCACAAAAACTGGAGCAGGTGCAGGAAGCTGACCTGGACAAAGATGTAGAATCCGAGGTTGTGAATGTCGTAGACGTATCCGAGTCCAAACAAACAGGTGAAGAGGCCGCTGGTCAGCATCCCCACACTCAGATAGAGGCGGATGGGCAAACGCTCTCCAATAATCCCACTGCCAGAGGAAATGGCAAACATATCAGCAGAGTCAAAGGCAGGGGAAGACAAATGTGTGTGTTTGTGGATATGTGAACAAAGCTGAGATGAGCAATACGATGATATAATATCAAGATTGTAATAATGCATTGTTCTGAGATATTATGGGTATTGTAAGTAGTTTTATAACTATAAATTATTTAGTTTTGTCTCATTGAGCTCAGATTTTCATTGCTGTTTTGCTAGGAGTTTGTTAGCAAGCCTATATATTGTGATGCATATCATGTATCATAGAAATGTCAAGTATCATCATATGATATTTTTATCATATCTCTCACCCCTAGTGCATGAAAATGTGTCTGATCTGTCTCAGTTTGGAAAACACAGAGGTCAGCACTGGCAAATGTGTGTGTGTGTGTGTGTGTGTGTGTGTTTGTGTGTTTATTTATGTAGACCTCAAATTAACACCCTGCAGTAAAATCTACTAATTAAAGTTGGTGAAAAAACAGTCTGTACTGTGTGTGTAAAAAACCCCATTAAATTAGTTTTATTATGAAGCCTTAAAGTAATGGTTTAGCTAAAAAATTCCATTTACGTCAAATATATTCAATCAGCCAAGACATGTTTGGCATCTGTAGTTTGTTTCTTTAGTTTTGGACAGGATAATGGATAAGGTAGCTCACAATTAAGCAAGTAAACATTGAGCAAACAACATATGTCTACATTATCACACATTTGACTCATGAGTCATCATTTGACTCAGTAACAACAACTGAAAACACACACATACACCCACACACACCCACAAACGCCTGCACACACGCGATTCTTTTGTGTATAAACAAAAACCGTGCTTCAGTTCTCACCTCAGATACATGCCTATAGCATAAGCACACAGGAACGAGTAGTCCATCGTCCCCAACAGCTGCTTATAGTTTCCTTTATCTGCGCACACACACACACACACACACACACACACACACACACCAATCATGAGAAGTGTACACAGACAACAGAAACACTATACATATCATATATCTTTATACCACAGCGCTGAGGAATTCTCAGATCTGACTGATCAGAAGGTGTTGATTATTTTTCTATACCAGCAGCTCTGACAGTAGTTACAGCTACAAGACAAATCACAGGTTTTTATCAATACACTTGTTCTACTGTGTTCCTGTTTCTATAGTAACAGCTCATTCACAGGAACTTGTATGGCAGACGCGCTATGTAATCTACATCTAACAATAAAGTGATTCAAGAACGTGTTGTCGTTTAACAAAGTAAAACACAGAATTGTTGATGTGGTGAAGTTTTCTGTAAGAAGACGTTTATTTAACATTTAGTGAAGGAGTCTCCAGGGACAGCGCTTTGTAACAGTCAGTAAATTTCCCACCAAACAGGACAGAAGACTTTGCGCTTTCTGGTTTCTCTCTTACATGACAAGCTGCATTTATTTTTATTTTATTAACTTCAAGAGAGAGAGAAAAAAAAGGCTGTTGATGAAACAACTGTTTATAGCTGCTATAACGTAAGTGCTAACAGGAACTAACTCGATTTGCCAACGTTCCGCAAATTACACACAACTATAAATGGTAAACATTGGCATTAGCACGCTGCTGTGGTATAAGAGGAATAAACCACTTCGGGGGTGCTGTTATTGTAAAATAATCAACAATGTGGTGGTAACAGTAACTCTACTTCATGTCAGGCCACATCACACAGACAGAGAGAGAGAGAGAGATACACACACAGACAGAGAGAGAGAGAGAGATACACACACAGACAGACAGCGACACAGAGAGAGAGAGAGAGAGAGAGAGAGATTTACCGAATGGTTTCCAGCTGCAGTCTGTTTCAATGATATTGTGCTGCTGACTGCTGATGTGTTTTACAGTAGACGTCACCTCTCTAATCTGCGTACAGTTCTTATGGAGTTCACTCTAAACAAATCAACACACACACACACACACACAATCATTAATCACTAACCAAACACACAACAACCAAGCACTACTTATGAGTCATGAATCAGAACTAGCATTTATTAGCTCTTATCACAATGCTTATTGAATCAGAAAGCCTGAACAAGCTCTTCCTGTTAAAGACACATGCTGACACAAGCACTAATACCATATAGCATTGCTACTGTGATAACACTGAAGTGTCATTTTTAAAAATATGATAAATATGTAAAAATAAAAATACAACATAAAAAATAAAAAGACATTTATTAAAATGTGTTTATTAATAATCAACATTATTGTACATTATATATAAATAGTTTTATTTTTTAATGCAACACTTCTCCATTGCTGGCAGTTTGTGAGTAAAACTACATATTGTGATACATATGATGTATCGTCGAAAAAGCCCTCGAGAATCGTGAAGTGATATTTCTAATAAGACTTACGCCTGTTATTATTATAAAGACTGTATTGTTTTGTAAATGGAAATGAAACCAAGGCTGGTCTTCTTCAAAGTAACAAGACTGTAAAGCCCAGACAGAGATTTCTGCTTCAGCAGATCTGATTAAATATGAAAGTACAGAAAATGGCATCAGATAAAGTACAGACTATCACCTTCTATTTCTGGGTATTACTGGGTGTGTGCATTTTATCATCCTGAAGTGACAACATTATTTTTGTCCCTGTGCGCTGTGTGTGAGTGACTAAAGCTGGTTGTGTAAAGTGCAGGGGTGTGTGTGTGGTTACCTTTACAATGCTGATGGGCTTCCTGGACAGGTGGAAGCTGGTGTAGAGCAGGAAGGTGAGGGCAAACGTGAAGGCTCGGTACCTACACACACACAAACATACACACACACGTGCGCGCACACACACACACATAAACACACACACACACACACAAGAGAGAAGCAAGACAAATGTTAACGTCTATGTTTTAGTCAATTGTCTTTTATCCAGAGTAATAAAACATGCAATCAGATTAAGGGGTGAATAAACTATTCAATTGAATTCAATTCTATTTCTAGAGCACATTTAAAACAGCCAAAGCTGACCAAAGTGCTGTACAGCAACATGAGGACTAAGAGGAATTACAACTACAGAATTAAAATGCAGAATAAGGCTATATTTACACCACTGATTTTTTATAAAAAAGAGTCGACTGATGGACAACAGGCAGGTGATGTACGAAAAGTATGCTCTGTTGTTCCTTTAAGACTGAAAGTACTTTGAGCAAGTGTCAGACAAGAGTATACAGTCTTTGCCAGGCTAAAACGAGGCACTATATGATATTCGTTGATTTATTTTCAGTAAGCACTTTATCCTCTTCAGGGATGCGGTGGATATGGAGCATATTCTGGGAACGCTGAGTGTGAGGTGGGAAAACATTATGAATTGGGTGCTAATCCATCATAGGGAATTGTACAGACACTCATTCACACCTAGGGGCAACTTAAAGGCACCAAACCGTCTGCTGGAGTGTTTTTGGGAAACCTGAGAACACACAGGAAACCCATGTGGACATGAGGAGAACATATGAAACAGACAGCAAGCCGAGCTCAGGATCGATTGTACAGGTTAGTGAAATTTCAGAAGCTGGCTATATGCTGCAAATCTGCATTTGTTTGAGAACACTGTAAAAAGTCTGTAAAAAGGAACTTTTTCAAAAGCAATCTTAAATGGCTAGCAATGTTAACCGGTGTCAGTAATTTGAGAACAACAGAGTAAAAGTGGTTATAGGATAATTTTATGCATGATCTGCCAAATTTCAAATCCTGCCCAAAAAAAAAAAAAATACCTACAAAATAAACCATCAGACACATAGCACCTTTCTGATGTACGCAAAAAATCCCTGTGAAAGAGTAAGTACATAAGCAATAAATGCAGAAATACAAATCAGAGTTATATTAGATGTTTACAGGTACACTGGAGCACCATGGTGTTTAGAGGCCTCCTCAAAAGCCTAACAACAGTGGCCATGTTTCCTGAGCACTAGAGATAAATATCATTGGGGAAGATTGGTAAAGCCCTATGTAGTAACGACAACTCACAGTGCAGCTGGTTGTGCTGTCAGAGAGAACACTTTTCCTGCCCGTGTTAACAACAATGTTAAACAAAACCACAACACTACCAGAAAGAAAACATTGAATAAACAAAAACAAAGCAAAAGAGGAAAAAAAGAACAAAAAAGATAAGACAAAGCAAAGCTAAAAAATAAACAAGAAAAAGTAAAAAACAAAACAAAACTAATCAAGACAAAGCAAAACAAGATGAACCAAAAACAAAACAAGAAAAGACAAAGCAAAACTAAAAAAAACAAAACAAAACATGAAATAGTTAAAAACTAGCCAAAAAGAAAACAAAGCAAAAAAAACAACCAAAAAAGAAGAAGACGAAGAAGTCAATGCAAGACAAAGAAAATAAAAAAACAAAAACAAGGCATGTGAGATCACTCACATCAGCAGTCCTTCAGGCCACTGGGGCATTTCACAAATTCAGCTATACTGTAAGTTTAAAGTGGTTAATTCCAGCTACCTAATGAATTATTAAAATAATATAAACTTTAAGGTTTTATGACAGTCTGGTAGCCAGAAAGTCATGCTGAGTAATCAGAGCAGAGAGAACTATCTTGCTTGTGGTTTAGTTTTACAGAAGCCCTGAGCTGCAAGTGAGAAAAGTGCTAAAACTGCCATGCTGCTATTTCACCTCAGTAACTCACTATTTCAACTTAATCTGATGCAGTTTATATAAAAATATATATCTAATTTCCTGTGATGGTTGAACAGACCATTTTTTTCAGTGTAATGAACTCTTTAGATTCAAGTAATGATGGTGCTAATATGGATACTTTATTAATATAATGAGAGTAGGTTTCAGTGTTATTGTATAAATTAAAATTTAAAAAGCTAAAATTGGCTGCTATGATCATTAGAGTATTCAGTCAATTTAAGTGTGGGAGTAGAAACCTTGAGCATTTTTGAAAGTTTTACCAATTATTAGACATATACATAGTATGTCTCAACTGAATTCCACCTCCAAACAAAAAACCACCATATAGTGACTTATTTACTATATGGGAGTAAAGGGAATAAGAATTATAATTAGTATAAGCTAATACTCAGTAAATTTTGGGGTCAAAATAGCAAGATATTTCAAAAATATTAAATTATTACAATGAAATATTAAGTTGAAACAACAAAACAGCATTTCAACTTTTTGAATCACACTTCACCTTGCGTTTCAGGGCTTCCACAAGGGTAAAAAAAATCACTTTGCCTGGTCGGCACACTCCTCTGTTTAGTGATTTGAATTCTTGCCCTTTAGTGTTATGTAGAACAGAAACAGACCTGATCACCAGTAGGAAGCGTGATCACCATGCAAACGTGAGCCGTATATCACACCTACTCTCCACTCAGCAAAACACACAGCCTGTGTATCCAGCAAACAAATCAGCACATGGCGAAGCTTCTCAGCAAAGTGAGAATGGACTAACAAATCCTCAGAGTGGACTCAAATCTCAGCACGCTGGACACCACGGACAGGACACCCAAACGCTTCACTGTACAGCCTCCAGTGCTGACTGTTCAATAACTCTCACAGCGTTTGTTTTAGATCCACTTTAAACTCCCTTAGAGCCCATCTTGCCTAATGTGAAGAGCATGTAATGAACTGGAACAGTGCTGAATGAGATATATTTTAAATTTGGTGATTTTACTTTGTATGTTCAGGATAAAACAGAGGCTCTAAACCCAACACAGGTTATTAACTCAGTTTTAAGTTATATTGATTGAGTTATTGAGTTATTTATAATAATAATAATAATAATAATAATAATAATAATAATAAAAAAAATGAATAACAGTTATTTTGGCAGGCTAGTTATTTTAGTTCTGGTGTTTGCTGAAGCCACCAAGACGTGTGTGTATATGCATGTGCATTTCCTCTCTATGTCTCTCTTTGTGTCTGAGATATATTAACATAAGGTCACATATTAAATGTATTTTGTTAGTTCAAGAACATTTTTATTGTTTTCTTTTAAACAACATTTTCCAGGTTGCCCAGTGAGCAAGTTAGTAAGTAAGTATGTAAATCAGTAAGGTGAGTACCTAAGTATGCAAGTAAGAAAGGTATGTAAGTATGTCAATAAGTAAATATTGAGAAAGTAAGTAATTAAGTATTGCATTTAAGTAAGGTAAGGTAAGTAAGTAAGTAAGTAAGTAAGTAAGTAAAATATGTATGTAATTAAGTCAATAAATAAATACGTAAGAAAGTAAATAATTTAGAAACGACATAAGTACATAAGAATGGAGTAAGTAAGTACATAAGGAAATGAATCTAAATTCATGTACTTGTGTAAACTTTGTCTTATTACTTCTGTGCTCAGTAATGTGTGCAAATAATGTAAATTGTAGCATGGTACTTTCCTTATTCTCTCTTTCTCCTGTACTAGGTTTGTGTTCCTAGGGTGTGAATACTTTCCCAGAAATCAAATCAATCCACACTACATGCGTCACACTGCTGCGGAACTGTCCTTCTACAGCCAGGACACAGCAGCTTATTGATGACGACCTTGTCTTTATTTTTTATGACACATTCACAGGACTAACGCTGGTCTTAGGTTACCTTCAAAGGCTCCGGCCCTTTTAAAATGGTGTTCATTTTCCAAACAAAAGACTCAGCTCACATCTGACATTGTGACAGACGGAGCGAAACCTACACTGAGGTTAAGGTTATAACACCCCATGGCTCAGTAAAAAGATTATTTACGCAGCTTTCTCTCACAAGAAGAGCCGAGGGATATGGGGATAAATATTACAGTAACATACGTTTAGCAAAACAAAGCTACAGTGATTATGTGATAAGAAACAAGGACACTTTATTATACAATTTTGTTTAATTCCTATGAACAGCACTAGACCAGACACACAATATTTATTTAAATAAATACGTATTAAGCCCTGCCTCTTATATATTTATTATCATTTCTACCCCAGGTTTGCTTTGTTTCTACCCCACTTCGCTTACTTGTATTAAAGTAGTTTGTTCATGGTGGGAAATTCAGTGCACTGTTAATACCCCCATGATATACTAAAACTCCTAAAAATGAAGCGTGATACACTGTACGCTTTTTGCACTCAGCCTGCCCTAGTAGAGAGTTAGTCTTTGATTTGAGACATTACTAACCTACAAAAATGAGATACTATGTAGTTATTTACACAGTAAATAAAATAATCACACATTCAACCTCAGGAACCGGGTCAGGGTGGTGGTGTATCCGGAGTCTATCTTGGTAATAGTAGACACAAAGCAGGAGAATACACCCAACACACACACACACACACACACAGACACACTTACACACTTACACACTTACACACTCATTCACACCTAGGGGCAAATTAGTGTAGCCAATCGGCCTAAGTGCATATTTTTGGACAGTGAGAGGACACCTGAGAACCTGGAGGAAACCCATGCGAACGCTGGGAGAACATGTGAAACTCCACACAGACAGTAACCCGAGTTCAGGATTGAACCGAGAGCCCTGGAGCTGTGAGGTGGAAATGCCAGGCACTATACTATCAGGCACTATACACTATACAATGTCCTATAAAACTCTCACTATCAATTATACACAAATGATGTCAAAACTAATGAGACATCGGTATTGGGTAAAAATCGTCCAGCTCTACTCACAGCACACACTCTTATCGAGACATAACCACACTCCCAGCTTAAAGAAGAATAGTATATATTTTGTTTATCGAAATGTCTAATGCAACCCTTTATCATGATCAAAGATTTAACTTCGAAAGTTTCCACACAAGAACATTAACATTAAGCCAATGGTAACAAAAAGCAAAAAGGTTGCATCATGTCCCCTGTGCGTTTGATGAAGGTCTCTCTTCTCAGGGGCAACCTTTGTCTCCATGTGCACAGTTATGTAACAGTCAGTGGTAGCAGCATGTGTGTATGTGTGTGTGTGTGTGCGTGCATGTGTGTGTCTCCTGATGACAGTAAGTCCACACAGCTGCATTCTCTCTACATTCACCTGAAATTTTCATCATCTACTTAATGATGCCTTCGCTGACAGACACTATTACACTCAGTCCACTGATATTCAGCTCATATGGGCTTACACAGCAGAGCTCAAACAAACACTAGACCTAGAAATAGACTGGATGATAATGAATTAATTAATAATAATTGTGGCTGTTTTGCTTGATACTTAAATCACTGTTAGTCATCACCAGTGGACTTTTTAGACCACTTTACTTCAACAAAGAACCTAGCAAAAAAATCAAATGACTTTTTGAGCAGAAGTTAGCGACTGTCCTGCACTCGATACGGCTCTCCAGCTCATGTCACAGCTGCTGGTTAGAGCTCAGAGAGCAGGTTCAGTCGACTCTCCACCAGCGTGCAAAGCCTGACTGAGTTGCTCTTGCATGAGCTGATGTTCCCAACAACCAATCACTGATCACCACTGTTCTCAAAGCCCAATCACTCATCATTTTCCCAAAGACCATTCAATCATCATCATTTTTCCCAAAGACAAATCACTGATCACCTTTTTTCCCAAATACCAATCACTGATCATCATTGTTACCAAAGCCCACTCGCTCATCATAATTTTCCCAAAGACAAATCACTGATCACTAGCATATAGCATATACACTGATCAGCCGTAACATTAAAACCACCTGCCTTATATTGTGTAGGTCCCCTCTGTGCCACCAAAACAGCACTGACCTATCTAGGCATGGACTCCACCTCTGAAGGTGTGCTGTGGTATCTGGCACCAAAACCTTAGCAGCAGATCCTTAAAGTCCTGTAAGTTACGAAGTGGGGCCTCCATGGATCAGACTTGTTTGTCCAGCACATCCCACAGATGCTCAATGTGATTGAGATCTGGGGAATTTGGAGGCCACGTCAACACCTTGAACTCGTTGTGGTGCTCCTCAAACCATTCCTGAACAATTTTTGCAGTGTGGCAGGCCACTGCCATTAGGGAATACCGTTGCCATGAAGAGATGTATTTGGTCTGCAACAATGTTTAGGTAGGTGGTATGCGTCAAAGTAACATCCACCTGAAAGCCAGGACCCCAGGTTTCTCAGCGGAACATTGCCCGGAGCATCACACTGCCTCCGCTGGCTTGCCTTCTTCCCATAGAGCATCCTGGTGCCATCTCTTCCTCAGTAAATAATGCACACGCACCTGGACATCCAAATGATGTAAAAGAAAACATGATTCATCAGACCAGGGCACCTTCTTCCATTGCTCCATGGTCCAGCTCTGATGCTCACCTGCCCATTGTAGGAGCTTTTGGCAGTGAAGGGGTCAGCATGGGCACTCTGACAGGTCTGCAGCTACGCAGCCCCATACGCAGTAAGTTGTGATGCACTGTGTTCTGACACCTTTCTATCACAGCCAGCATTAAACTTTTCAGCAATTTGTGCTACAGTAGTACAGTCTTCTGTGGGATCAGACCAGATGGGCTAGCCTTTGCTCCCCACGTGCATCAATGAGCCTTGGGTGCCCATGACCCTGTCTCCAGTTCACCAGTTGTCCTTCCTTGGACCACTATTGGTAGGTACTAACTACTGCATACCGGGAACACCCCATAAGACCTGCCATTTTGGAGATGCTCTGACCCAGGCATCTAGCCATCACAATTTGGCCGTTGTCAAAGTTGCTCTGATCCTTACGCTTGCCCATTTTTCTTGCTACCAACACATCAACTTCAAGAACTGACTGTTCACTTGCTGCCTAATATATCCCACCCCTTGATAGGTGCCATTGTAATGAGATAATCAGTGTTATTCACTTCAACTGTCAATGGTTTTAATGTTATGCCTGGTCAGTGTATATACGCATATATAGCCTAAAATATGAAGCTTGTAATTTGATATCTGATACCTTTGCCAGGTAGCAATAACACTGCATTATGATTAACCAAGTATAGAAGCCAAAATTCATGATCAAGATTAAAATGTGATTATGCAACCTTACTAAAAATACAAAAGCACAGTCTGGACTCTGATCACAAGAACCAATAGCCATAAAGACATAAAAGACACATACTTATATCTGTAGTCTGCACATCTGATATAAAAAAAAATGGCCAAATCCCTGCTTATGGTTTTAAATAATAATAATAATAATAATACATTTTATTTATAAAGCACTTTACATTTTAAAGAAAATCTCAAAGTGCTACAAAAAACCAGCAATTAAAACCAGCTGCCAACTGAGATTAGCACAGAAATTTAAACTATATTAAAACACTTTTTAAAAAGGTATGTTTTTAAACCCCTTTTAAAACCATCAGTCATTTGTGGAGAAGATAAGAACACACAGTGAGAAGAGGGATGATAGTAAAAACAGAAGAGTAGAGAGAGAGAAGAGAGAGAACTGACCACTGGTCCCGGTTAAAGGACGCCAGGAACCGAATGCCAGGGGGCACAGGAGCCATGTTCGAGGCTGTGGGCGAGGTTAGCAGACAGTAGACTGACTTCACTGAGACAGAAGAGATGATGTGAGCAGATAGAGGATCACGGCACTCAGCTCTGACAGGAACAGCCTAGTGATGTCATCAAGAAGGGACATGATGCCACGCTGACGGGTTCCATCAGATGACGCTTGTTTTCCTAAAGAAAAAGAGAGAGATGGCGAGAGATCAGAAGTCTTCTAATTCAAACCAGGAAGTTGAGATACACGGCACATGGGCTTGATTCGGCTGGCCAGGTGTACACAATAAGAAGTCCTGGTGATCAAATCATATAAAATCTATTTTGTTTGAATAAAAAAAAAAGTAAAGTTTCCTTATAACTTACATTCAATACTATTTTTGAATTTCTGACAAGATGTTTTTCAAAGCGACATTTCAGAGTTTTATATGTGTCTCTTTTATTATATTTAGTCATTCATTCATCTTCAGTAAGGGCTTTATACTGGTCAGGGTTGGGTGGATCCGGGGCACCATGCAAATACACACACAATTCTTTTATTATTGTAATAATTTCTTGTAATGTAGCACATAAAACCACCATCTCTTTGCTTTTACGCCAGTTTACACATTAGCACTGGCACACGTGACCAACCAGATCCTGCACCACCAGTTCCATCAGGAAATTGTCAACGTTCCATCAGCATTGTTCCACCAGTTCCATTGGTGTTATATTTCAGTGTTTTCAGTTTTATATTTTTGGGAGTCCTCATAAACTGAAACTGTCAACACTCAGCACCCGTGCACCTGTGGAACCTGTACTTCCTTATTGCCAATTCATCAGTGAACAAACCTAACTGAATTGAATATGGATTAAGGTTAATGTCTCTCTCTGGTTGTTATAATATCTCCACACAGGCACTTCACAGGAACTAATCAGATAGTAAACAATATGACATATTTAAGGAACACAGCATGAATAATCACACCACGTCTGTTTTTATGGAGTGTGTCAGATATTTGTGGTAAACATATGGCACAATATCTCAGACATAGACTTGTCAATGTGTGTGTGTGTGTGTGTGTCTGTGTGTGCAGTATTGCTTAAAGCATCTGCAGTCTGCGTAAAACAAAGTGTTGCACAAAGCACAGAAAAATCAATATTTCTCTCACTCAATTTTAAGCACTTTATCCTAATCAGGGTGCCAGTAAATCCAGACTCGATCCTGGGAACACTGATCATGATGTGAGAATACACTCTGGATGGAACGCCAGTCCATCGCAGCTCGATACTTCTAAGCCTTTATTCATTTATTTTATTTTAAATATGATGACACTACTTTACGTCTATGTTGTACTACGCTTACAGACGTATCTTCATATTTAAACACAGTGTGATGAATCTTTGAGGGCAATGTGATGATATACTTGGTACAGATATCAGAATTATGGTAATGTGATAACTCTATGCTTATGTGTATAGTAAACACTAGATCATGATTATATGATTATATCATATGATTATTAAACTATTTCTAGACATTTTTCATTTTGTTCTATTGGCAGATATTTTTTTCTAATTTCTAAGCATTTATTGCTAGAAAGAATCAAAATGATCTACCAGTAGAATAAGAAAGTTTAAAATGTGAAAAACTGGCTGAATAATATTATAATTGATGTATAATAATCTCATAAGAAATACTTGATAAATCTGCCCATATTCCAGACATTTTAACTGCTAAAACAGGTATTTTGCAGTGTAGATGGTGAAACTCATATTTCTGCTTGAAGAGTTAGAAGAAAACACTTTCAGCTATTAATGCCACTAATAACATGAACCAACTTCCAGAAGATGTCATTCGTAAATCCCAGCTAGAAACATGACTGTAATGACGCCACCTCACAGCTCCTGGTTAATTCTTTAATTCTGTTTAATTCTGAGTTCACAGCCAGGTAGGTGGACTGGATACACTAAATTGTGAATGAGTGTGTGTTTGTGATGAGATTGAGTATGGTGCCCTGAGATGAACCATCCAGGGTGTACTCATGCTTCATGCTTAGCTATTTTAAGAATTGTAACCCTGTTGCTGTTTTGTGGTTTTCTCTTACTGTTTATATCTTTACTTTTTATCATTTGATACTTACTATGCTTTAAATCCTATGTGCCTATTTATATGAAATGTGCTATACAGATAACCCATCCTTCCATTCTCTGTAGCGCTTATCCTACACAGGGTCACAGGGAGCCTGGAGCCTAGGGGCACAAGGCAGGGGACACCCTGGATCGAGTGCATCTCAGGGCACAATCGCACAAACACACTCACACATCACATTCACACACTGCAGACAATTTGGAAATGCCAATCAACCAACAATACATGTCTGTAGGTTACTACAATGCAACTTACAATGCATGTTTCTGGACTGGGGGAGGAAACCCCCAAAGAACTGAAGCAGAAATCGAACCCCCAACCCTGGAGGTGTGAGGCAATCGTGTTAACCACTAAGCCACCGTGCCTATGCAGATAACCTTGCTTGCTAAACTGAAACTACGGGTATGAAAGAATTTCACTGATATACGTCAGTGTTCCGTTGTCTTGAATACCGCAATACAAAATACTGGCCAAATGAATTCTGCTTCTCTGAGGTGTATCACGATGATTTTATTTAATAGCCATTATGAGCTCTACCTCTTCTTACACACTAGGCAGCAGCAGCAGAGGCAGCAGCATACAGAGTGCGAAGTCAAAGAGGTTAAGAGAATGTCAAGCACATCTGG
This sequence comes from Pangasianodon hypophthalmus, assembly GCF_027358585.1. NCBI lineage: Eukaryota > Metazoa > Chordata > Actinopteri > Siluriformes > Pangasiidae > Pangasianodon > Pangasianodon hypophthalmus. The sequence goes on along the minus strand of NC_069714.1, from coordinate 24,667,088 downwards.
ATTATCCTTCAAGTGAACTTTAAGATGCAAGAGAGAGAATTTGCCTAGATCAGGAAGTCACTCTGACATTTTACTGATTCTGAATGAAAGCCAAGGGGTGTGTGTGTGTGCGCGTGTGCACAAGAAGTGGCGGGCATTGTTCCGGCTTCATTGTTTGCTTAGACTAGAGAAACCAGGCACGTTGTGACAGAGACACACCTCTGATATTAAAGTTACCTAGGATCTGATCTCAGTTCTCCATTCAAAGAGTTCTATTGCTGAACTAGAAAAACAACCTGAGACTAGAACATCAACTGTATATATGACCATATGTGACTATATATGACCAATGACTGTATATGTAGATTAGACACACAGAGCTTAGACCAATGACTGTATATGTAGATTAGACACACAGAGCTTAGACCAATGACTGTATATGTAGATTAGACACACAGAGCTTAGACCAATGACTGTATATGTAGATTAGACACAGGCACTAAACCACTGTCTGTATATAAGGATTAGACAAACAGAGATTAGACCAAAGAGTGCATATAAGGTTTAGACACAGAGATTAGGCCAGTGACTGTATATATAGATTAGACACACAGAGATTAGACCAATGACTGTATACAAAGATTAGACACATACATTAGATCAGTGACTGTATATATGGATTAGACACAGAGACTAGACCAGTGACTGTATATATGGATTAGACAAAAGAGATTAGACCAGTGCCTGTATATAGGGATTAGACACACGCAGAGATTAGACCAGTGACTGTATATATGCATTAGACACACAGAGATTAGACCAGTGACTGTATATATGGATTAGACACACAGAGACTAGACCAGTGACTGTATATATGGATTAGACAAAAGAGATTAGACCAGTGCCTGTATATATAGATTAGACAAAAGAGATTAGACCAGTGACTGTATATACGGATTAGACACACAGAGACTAGACCAGTGACTGTATATATGGATTAGACAAAAGAGATTAGACCAGTGCCTGTATATAGGGATTAGACACACGCAGAGATTAGACCAGTGACTGTATATATGCATTAGATACACAGAAATCAGACCTGTGACTGTATACAGGGATTAGACACAGAGATTAGACCAGTGACTGTATATATGGATTAGACAAAAGAGATTAGACCAGTGACTGTATATAGGGATTAGACACACGCAGAGATTAGACCAGTGCCTGTATATATGCATTAGATACACAGAGATTAGACCAGTGACTGTATATATGCATTAGATACACAGAGATCAGACCTGTGACTGTATACAGGGATTAGACACAGAGATTAGACCAGTGCCTGTATATATGGATTAGACACACAGAGATTAGACCAAGATACACTGCATGACCTTGTTAACTGTCTAAAAATCAGACGAGAGTAAATAACCTAATACATTATCAGACACATATTTTACTGTATTCATAAATCATCTTAAAAGTGTGTAGTGAACGATAACAGCAGCTTGTTTTAACACCATCCGTGCAGGTGGTCTGTTGATACCGGAGGCATCCCAATAAAACACACTACACACTTCGTAGGGTGTAAAAGCACATGGACTCATACCCCACGGAGTGCACTTCCATGGGCAATAAGGAGACATTTGAGTTTCACCCAGTGTCACTTGGAGACCGTTCTGTCTATCACAGAAACAGGAAAACCTACACTAAATAAGCCGAACACACGGCTTCCTGAGTCACACATCACCACCTTTAAGCTTTAACTTAGTGTTTAAAATACAGCTGAATGTTCTTACCTTACTGTAATAAAATGCCGAGTTACCGCAGTGTGTTGACCCGCAGCTCAGCTCCACTTCCTCCTTCCTCGTAGCTAACCACAGGCTCGGAGGCAGCCACGAAAGGGGGCGGGGCGTCACCCGGAGACGAGCCAATCAGCGCCGACCGGAACTACGCAATAGCCAAACGCAAAAAGCGGAAGTTAAGTGAACGTCGATGTGTAGCACTGACCGTGGTATGCATACCCATGGCAATGACAGTGGTCTCATCAGCGAGTCAGATCGTTCTTGTTTGCTTAATTATGGCTGGAATAGTTTCACGAAACATTACGTTTCCATGGAAGCATTTTTGTTTAAATTAAATTAAATTGCACTGCAAGAGTAACGGCATCTGTTATGAGCGAATCGACTCTCAAAAGATCCGATTCAAAGACTCGACTCCTTCGCGAATGGAACATCATTAGTTGTCAGTTAAATTATTACGTTATTTAGTATATCCTACTATGTAAACGTGCAACCACTGTTTGAAGTTCATCTGTTTATGTTCACAGTTTGTGGTCCTTGTTGTACTTTGTCTGTCGATGGAAAATAAAACAGGAGCACAAATGACCAGGGGGCACTTCAGTGTATCAGGTCCAGCAGTTTTGGGAGGGGGATTAAACCCTGTGTACACTTACTGGTCACTTTATTAGAAACACCTATTATGTTAGATGATTTGTAGGCTGTAGGCATGTTTGTAGGAGGTGGGAGGAAGCTGGAGAACCCAGAGGAAACCTGCACAGATACGGGGAGAACATGCAAAACTCTGCATGTAATCCAAGCTCAGGATCAAACCAGGGACCATGAAGCTGTACTGCCTCTATCTCCTTATGTTCCTCGTTAAATTCATGAACATCTGAGTCTGTATTTTTATGTTAATTGGAAAAGGGGGAAAATTTAGCCTCATTACAAGATACAAAAAATCATAAAGGTAAAAGACAGTGTACAGGCCACAAACATCATCAAATAATATAAGTGAGTTTGTAATACACACTGAATTTTGCAGCTTAGAAGAAACTGATTGCAATTCTTCAGACTCAAATGTGTATCACTGCACTACAGAATACAGGCTGTATAATACACTTTCTTTTACATTTTCCTTTTGGTCTGTTAAATGACTTTTAGATTGTAAGAACAAAAATGTGCACCCCTATATTATATATATATATATATATATCTCCTTATGTTCCTCGTTAAATTCATGAATACGAACACATGTATACGAAAGCATCTGTAAATACTGGAACTGAGAATCTGTTACTGGTTATTGTCTTAACTTGTATAAAGATACATCACAAAGATTACACTACATATAAATGTTGATCGTCTTGGTATGTTTGAAAGCAGGAGGAGAAGAAGGATGTCATGAAAGAAATGTTTAATTACTCCTTCATTAGAATTGGTAATTAAAGTTCTGATTGGGTTTCATAACTGAATTTCGTCTGATTAAATTCTAGTCTAAGCTACACTGTGCCATGTTTTGCCTTCTGTCCTGATGGAAGTGTGCTGCTCGAATATTTCCTCTATCTACCACTTTTTCTCCATTTACTTTGACTCCAACTTACTGAGTGCAATACATTTGGATCCATTACATTCAATAAATGCTTGTATACTGAGATGCTCCTTTAACACTTCTGGGTCAGTGATGGATTCATATTAGCAAGTGATTAAATGGAAATAAGCTCGTCTTTTCATCGCTCTATCTTAAAGCAGAAATGTTCAGCGAACTCTGCATAAGGTGTCAGAGGATCAGCGTCTTCTCTTTACATATTCATTGCAGTGCTCTTACTCTGAGTATTCTGCTACATATTCATCATCTGAGTAAATGTGTCCTCGCCATTTTAATGTGACCTCATGAAGCTCTGAAAATGCTTTTACATTGCTCCTGCTTACAAGATATCTTACTGCTGTTCTGAAAAGAAAACCTGCATCAAATTGCAATTCATTCTGCTTCAGTCTGTGGTCAGGTTCACTGCATCCCTCAGGGTTTTAAGAAGACATACTTAAACACAAACTTCACTTCAGCTGACCAATTAAAAAAAAAAAATAAATAAAAAATGGAACGACTCTTAAGATGTCTGCAGCGATTCTCCTAAATGTAAATGATGAATCTTATGAAAGGTCTTACGCAGAAGGAGAAATGGAGAATATGTACTCCTACAGAGCAGTTTGTAATTGTCAGCGCCGTCAAAGAACAAGCCTTCTGCTTCACCTCAACCAGCCTTACATCCTTCCTGAAACATCAATTGCATGACAGCTTCCATATTTGGAAAAGGGGCAGATCTGAGCAGCTTGGTTTTAACTGGAAAGACAATTCTGGGCCAATGTAAACCATGTAAAAAGTGTAAACAGATCTTTCTGTTTTTCTAGCATATCTTTGAAATTAGTCCAAACTGCACCTTTAATGAAATAAAACAAACACACACAGAAAGAGATGACAGCTTTATAAAAAAACAAAGATGAATTTTTATTACTTCAGATAGACTGTAGTATCATGGTGCCAGGCCCGCAGCCTTCTGCGTTTAGTTCTGTATATTTATAGATTTCTACATCTCTTTAATGTGGCACTGCATTTTCTTTCTTTTCTGTATTTACAGTGTTCTGAAGAAAATGTACAAGACTCAGTGGCATTCACAATCTCAACGAGAAGTACGTATACACTTTTGTTCCCTCTGTTTAAGCTAATGTCTTAAGATCATTATTTATCATCATTAATATTATCATCATTATTTCTTTTGCTTTTGTTTTTTACAGGTATAAGTTCATGATTGATTTCAGTCTCAGTTCATACACATTTCCCTGTCTGACTCTCTGACGCAAACCTTTCTGCACATCACACACTGCTTTCTCAGGCCACCGTCACATGCACTGCCATAAGAAAATAAAATCAGAGCAGAACTCTGGTCTACAGATACATCAGGCTCGCTAATCACTCACTCACTCACGCACACACTCACGCACACACTCACGCACACACTCACGCACACACTCACGCACACACTCACGCACACACTCACGCACACACACAACAATTCTACTTTCTTTCTGCTTCCATTGATAAAACACACACTTTGCTTCTCTTCCTTCTTTGGCTACACGTCCACTCTTTTCATCTTTCCCATCAGCCACGTTCAGAATCCATCTCTGTTCAAATCAGACACAGTAATGAGGGTGCTGTCTGTCCGTATTTCGTGTCTCTATACCCAGGAGTCTGGCGAGCCCGGGTACTGATCAGTGCGGTACGAGGCTCTGCGTGTGCTGGAGTAAAAGTCCACATAGTTGGTGGTGGCTTTGAGTGTGTGAGGCTGTGTGGGGTAGTCTGTAGTTGAGTACTGCACCGTCTCCTCCAGGTATGGGTCATCATATCCCTGCGGGGACTGTACGTACGTCCGATACGGCTCATAGCCCCTCCGTCCAGTCTCATCTGCGTAATATATGTGCTGCTGCAAGAAACATCGCACATGTAATGCTCAGTATATACAGCTGGGCTCAAGTCATATATCAATTTGTTTAATAAATTGCTTGAAATATACTGATAAAATTTATTTAGCTTGAACAGAAACTCTTCCACATGTTGGATGTTGGATTTCGTCTGTAACTCCCCTTTCGTCTGTAACTTGATTAAAACTAAATATAACCTGTGTTTAAATTATGGAGGTCTCATATTTCACATCTCACAAAACGTACAATTATAGACAGAGCCCTGAAATGATCTCAGTCCTTATAAGGGTCCAAGGAGTTTCTGTTATTAGATAATGTCAATGTTCTGACCTGGGAAATCCCTTCTCGTGGTCAATTTTGACATTTTCTATTATATATCATTCTGAAACCTACAGGATTTCCTGAACTCAGATATCTTTCTCTTTTTCATGGATCTCAACCACAAACAAAATGTGTTAGAATTTAAAGTCTGGTCACTCCCAAAACTGCAAAGAGAGAAAGCTGCATATAAAAATGTAATTCTGTGTGGTGAGTAATTCTGAGTGTGGTTACCCAGCTTTCCTGGTATCCTTTCAGTAAATTCACTTGTCTAAAAAAAATTGTTCATAAAACTCAAAGTGGGAGAGTTATCATCCTCAGACTTAAACTAAAACATGGTAAAACGTGTGGATTTCACTCAAGTGTGTTTTAGGATGTGGTTTGCGGGGGGAACCTTGGGACCTTAATCCACCCCTGTTTAGACCCCACTGTATATTTTAGAAGTTAATAATAAATCGTGACAGTAATTATATATTTCACACAGTGAAAAACATGCTAAAAAGTTGTGCCATTTGTTACAAAAGCTCCACGTATCATTATTCTATATTAAGGGGTACTTAGGGCAAATAAATTAGCTTGAAAGAACTAATTGCTACGTAGATGCACAGAATTAGGATTATTTAACTCGGGTTTTTTCATCAGTTAGCCCACCATCAGTGCTCAGTACGACACTGCCCCCTGGTGGAGTTTAGGTGTGGAGGAAAGTCAACTCGTCCACATACTAAGGCTCAGCTGACACTGTACAAGACACCTAATAATTAGACTCTCTATCTTTCCTTTACTGTCAGCCACAGAGGCACTGTTTAGGTAAAACAAACACTGTTCTGTGGCAAAGATGAGTGTGTGGCGTGTGTGGGATTTACCTGGCCTCTCCTGGATTCATCTCTGCTGGGCGAGGAGTAAGAGCTGAGAAAAAACGGAGATGATTTCACCGACCCTAAAATAGACACAGTGAGTAAGCCAGTGATTTCATATCCAATGCTTTAAAATAAATTTTCTTATGTTTTGGTTTTCATGGATGACCTGAGAAATGTGTAATTATTCAACCAAGATGGATTACACTCATTACCTCACACACTTACACACTTATTTCCTCACTCAGAAGGTGATAAACCAGGTGTGAGCATTAGGTGCATCTCATTTGATTACAAGTGGACAGCTGAGGGGTATAACTGTTCATGCCTGGCATTTTCATGTACACTGAATGCACCTCCTATGGAGTAGCTCACTAGGCAGTCTTTTGATGTTGCCGGGACACAATGAGGCACAACACTGGTGCCCAGTCTCTTTAAAAACAGGTTTTAATGTACAGCTACTAGTTTTTAAGGCACAGAATGGACTAGCACTATCCTACAGTATAGACTGTCTGTCTCTGTATGTGCTAAATCAATCCTTAAGATTCAGTACTGCAGGTTTGCAGAAAGTCAACAAGAAAAGACGTGACAAAGCAGCTTTCTGTTTTTATGTATCGAGATTTTCAAAAGCAGTTCGAAATTTTTATATACTCTAATTCTTATAATTTCATCTGTCTTAATTTAATCTCATTCTTTTTTTATCTTTTACAAACTGATTTTATACATTCTTCCATTTTTTTTTAGTGACTCTCAGTCTTGTGTTTTTAAAACACTATTTTATATGATTTATGGTTTTATTTACTCATTCATGTTTTTCTCAGGTTGTTTATTAATGATTTATATTTATATACTATTATTATTGCTGCTCATATTATGTCCCTACTTGATTCTCATTATTATCTCTTTTATTTAAACAATATTGCACGAGCAAGAGTGTGGATATACAGAATTTTTTCATGGCCGTGATTCGGCGTAGTGGGCGAGTGCCGCAGCTAATCACAGCTGTGCCGATATTCAGTATAACCGCACAATGTTTTATGTAGTATCATTTTTATAATATTTTTTAAACAATTTTTTTATACAACAGTTCTATAAACAAGAAATTAGTATTCAAATGATATTCATGAAATGTATTGTTTACCATGTCCACGGATGATGTCACTAACTCTACTGTAGTAACTGTTTCAGACTAGGAAGTGGTGAACACAGACTAGTGAAGTGATACACACAGTGAAACATCCCAGTGCGGTTATACAGATGAGCACTCTTGGAACGCCACCCAACCAATCAAATTAATGGACCAGAACTAACTGTAGTATAATGTCTTTTTCAGTTCCTTGTGAAGAACTATGAGCTGCATTTAATGTGTGAAAGGTTCCACACAAATTAAGATTTTTCTTCTTATTATTGTAAGATTATTAGCATTCACATTTCACATGCTATGTGAAAAAAAATGGTTTTGTGATTGGATTACAATGTGTCTCAGAGATCTATATGACTGTGTTCATACCCGTCCTTAATGCTGGCCACTTATAATCTGATCACTTGAGATGAACATGAGTCATGAACAGGTGTCATGACAGTTTTGAATAATGGACAATGAGATCAATAAAAATGTAAATTTGTTTTAAGATGAATTCAGCACTTTTTGAGCTGAATCCAGGAACCGTGTGTGAACCCTGTTAGCAGTACTTTAATCACTGAGCTACAGCGGCATGAAGTTACTAAAATAAACCATGTCTTATTAGAGTCAGGAACAGGACTGATGTCAGAAGCTATTGTTGTAGCTCATATCTGATGTTATGCCTGATTAAATCACTTAAATGCTTGAAACTCCTTTCATAGGCTAATCTAATCTTAGAGCTGAGACAACTTTATATCCTGACAGAGTTAATCTGCCGGTGCTTGATGTTTTGAGCTGCTTATTATATACCTGTGTATGGGGTTTTATGAACACTGCTGTCTCCTTGGTAGTTATAAAATTGCATAGGTGGCTGTGTCCTCTGGTAATCAGAGCGCTGCTCTTTAATCCCCAACACTGCTGGAGACGAGGTGGTGCTGCCCGCTGCAGGGAAAAAACACATTCTGTTTGTTACTGATTAAACACACAAAGTCACTGTCACTGCTGCTGATAAGGTGAGCTTGTTTTGTGGAATTTTTCCTCGTTGCAAAGCACAAACATTAGAAGCTTATTTATAAAGTGTCTTTTATAGACTATATTAAACTGCATATGCGTTCTTCTGATTTCCTCATCACTGTGCTATATTCCCCTGAGGCACACACACACACACACACACACAAGCACCTGTCTTATTGATTGGAGACATCTGCAGGGAGTTTGAGGGTAATGTGGGCTGAGATTTGAAGCGCTCTCTCTCCAGTGTGGACACAGGAGTCAAGAAGTGATTCTGATTCCAGCCATCCTACAAGACAGCAAACACATATCAGAGCCCTACATGCGTGCACGCATACACACACACACGCATACACACGCATACACACGCATACACACGCATACACACACACACGCATACACACGCATACACACACACACACACACACACACACACACACACACGCACGCATACACACACACACACTGGCTCTTTAAGCAATATACAGTCAGGTCCATAAATATTGGGACAGTGACACAGTTTTGGTAATTTTGCCTCTGTACACCACCACAGTGGATTTGAAATGAAGCAGTCAAGATGTGACTGAAGTGTAGACTTTCAGCTTTAATTCAAATGGTTTAACAAAAATATTGCATTAACCATTTAGGAATTACAGCCATTTTTTACAGAGTTCCTCCATTTTCACAGGCTCAAAAGTAATGGGACAAACTAATATAATCATAAATATTAGGATTATTTTTATTACTTGGAGGTAAATCCTTTGCAGTCAATGACTACCTGAAGTCTGGACCCCATGGACATCACCAAATGCTGAGTTTCCTCCCTTGAGATGATTTGCCAGGTCTTTACTGCAGCCATCTTCAGTTGCTGCTTGTTTGTGGGTCATTCTGCCTTCAGATTTGTCTTCAGTAAGTGAAAAGCAGCTCAGGTGGGTTGAGGTCAGGTGACTGACTCGGCCATTTAAGAACATTTAATTTCCAAGCTCTTGGGCTGCTTTCACAGTATGTTTTGGGTTGTTATCCATCTGTACTGTGAAGCGCTGTACTATCAGTTTTGCAGCATTTGACTGAATCTGAGCAGAAAGTATAGCTCTGTACACTTCAGAATTCATCCTGCTACTTCTATCAACAGTCACATTATCAATAAACCCCAGTGACCCAGTTCCATTGGCAGCCAAACATGCCCATGCCATAACACTGCCTCCACATGTTTGACGGATGATGTGGTATGCTTTGGATCATGAGCCCTTCCTTTCCTTCTCCATACTTTTCTCTTCCCATCATTCTGGTACAAGTTAATCTTGCATCAGAACTGGTCAGGCTTTTTTTTTAGAGGTTTTTTAGCAAAGTCTAATCTGGCCTTTTTGTTCTTGAGTGTTATCAGCGGTTTGCATCTTGAGGTAAACCGTCTGTATTTACATTCATGAAGGTGGCTCTTGATTGTAGACTTTGACAATGATAGGCCTACCTCCTCCAGAGTGTTCCTGACTTGGCTAGATGTTGTGAAGGGGTTGTTCTTCAATAAGAAAAGAATTCTGCAATCATCCACTTTAGTTGTTTTCTGTGGTCTCCCAGGCCTTTTGGTGTTGCTGAGCTCGCCAGTGCATTCCTTCTTTTTAAGAATGCACCAAATTGTTGATTTGGCCCTCCTAAAGTTTCTGCTATCTCTCTGATAGTTCTGTTTTGGTTTTTCAGCCTAATGATGGCCTCCTTCACTTGCATCAACACCTCTTTGGATGGCATATTGAGAGTTCCCATGAACAGCTACCAAATGCAAAATCAACACTTGGAATCAGCTCCAGACCTTTTATCTCCTTAATTTATCATGATATAAGGAGGAAACAGGCCACAGCTGGCCATGAAACTGCTTATCATTCAATTGTCCCATTACTTTTGAACCTGTGAAAATGGAGGAACTCTGTAAAAAATGGCTGTAATTCCTAAACGGTTAATGCAATATTTTTGTTAAACCCCTTGAATTAAAGCTGAAAGTCTACGCTTCAGTCACATCTTGACTGCTTCATTTCAAATCCACTGTGGTGGTGTACAGAGGCAAAATTACCAAAACTGTGTCACTGTCCCAATATTTATGGACCTGACTGTATATAAACAGTATATTGCTTACACCCATAGACATAGATGTATTCACATAATGGAGCATGCACATACATGCACACTACAAACAGAAGCATATTATTATATGGCTTTATAAAAAATTTGCCAGTGAAGATTAAATGACATGTGTTGTTGAACTCCTGTGTGTTGTCCATAGCTCATAAACGGCTCTTTCATGTTATACGAGTTGCCATTTCGGTTAATTGCAGCACTAAATTCACATTTTCCCATTTTAAAACTGAGACTTTCTCAGTATTTCTGTATACCACTGACTCAGGAAGTGTCATGTGCAAGCTCAGTTTGTGATGTTATAAAATATGCTCAATGCCATGAACGAATCATCTCCGATACTGCTTTGTATTACTTTATTACATGAAAGAGACGCCAGTTACCATTATGGCTGGATTGTTTTTACGAATTTATTATCTGCTATTTTAAACGTTATTATTTTGTAGTAACCAACAGCACATTCATAAGGTATTGTCATCTTACTTCTTATAGGAGCGTGGAACTCAATGTTCCTTAACCCGAGCACTGCCGACCTTTTACATTCAACAAATTAGAATCATATTACGAAGCACAATCCGTAATATAACTTCACTTATTTACAAAGCCCATGTGCCTAATGAATGATTTTAATGCCCACAAACTAAAGCGGTAATCAAATCTGCAGCACTGTGTATACTTTCTACAGCTCTTGTGATATTAACTCTATGTGATGTTAATAAAAACATACTTGCAAGGATAAATAACTTGCAAGGATTAAAAAAAAATACGATCGATCTGTTGCCATAATGATAACTGAGGATTCTTGTCTCTCTTTCATGTTAAGATAAAGTCACATAAAACATTAATGTCACCTTAAGAATTCTGAAATAAGCTTTTCATAAAGTCTCCATTACTGCTCTATAAAGATGCAATGCTTATGAATGCATTATGAAGGCCCCATGTAAGTATGCTTTCTATTTCTACAAATACAAAGCAATAATATCATTTATTTGTTGGATTTGCAAGTGTATACAGTAAACAGTACAGCCATTTTCAGGTCACAGTTATTCTCTGACTCACCTTCTTGTAGATGGTGCGCAGGTCTCTGTACTGCCACAGTGTGTTGAGCACCTGTGCTGCAGCCTTCACCACCTTCATCGAGTACCTACAGCACAGCCAAATATAGGACCAATCAATCATCATCTAGAGCTGCTATACAGATAACAGGGTTCATTAGCTCCACAATGTTAACGCTCAGTCACCGCTTTCATTCCAAGCTGTCTAATTAGCAGTAAACAAGATTCATTTAAGCATCAAAGCCTTTGTGTATTAACGTGTGCGCATGTGTGTGTGAGCTTGAGTTAAGCGGACCTCTCTCCACGTCCCTTGGTGATGTTGACGAGTTTCTCGATGCCTCCCGTGTCGGCGAGAGCTTTGGCGTTCTCCATGTTTTTGCTGGAGACCTCATGAAGCGTGCAACAAATGGCCGCCACCGTCTCATCAGACAGCTGAGTGGTGCTTCCTCCAGGCAGCCGGTTCACCAAGTCCCGCATCGCATACTTCCCTGTTACACACACACACACAAATGTGTATTCAGTGGCTATTAAATATTTGTAGCAGCTCTACTCAGTTATCAACATTATCATGAAGTGACAGATGTGCCAAAGACAGATGTGCTTGCTGACCGATCAGTTCCTTGTTCCTGACGTCCAGTGCCATGTTTCTGAGCGCTGTGGCTACAGAACATACCACACGGTCGTTATCCATCCTCAGCAGCTCCACCAGGATGGGCAAACCTTTCTCCTTCCGCACTGCTGCACGGATATACGCTGAGAACTGCACAAATACACGAGGACAGAGTAGGATTAACTTGAGTACGGCTGACAGTCTGTATACATTAAAGTTTTAAAGTTTGACTGTTTAATTATGAATACTGGAGCTAGTTAAAATATTATTCACTGTTTGTATTCTGTAATTACTCTTTGCAATACACAACGTACCTTCCAGTTGCCAGCTGAAAGATTTTGTAGTGAGCCAGCAGCGCCCTCTAGTGTTGCGGGGTTGGAGCTCTCGGCCAGTAGAGTGAGGTAAGGCTTCACCACTGCAGGGTGCCACAGCATCTCAGCGCCTTTAGGAGACTTGGAGAAGCCGGGGATCGGCCCAACACCATCCCACTGAACAAGACAGCACGCACATACTATATTATCGGCAAATCCTTAACTCCTATTAGAAACAACTATGCTGCTGAAAAAAACAGATTAATTGTTATAGCAGGCGTTGAACTGAATGCAGCCAACACTGTGAACTTACAGCAAAAATACATTCTTTGTAGAAAATTAGCACAAGTGCATGGGCATGCTTTCACATCTTCATATCGCTGTCTGCCAGAGCATCGTTAAAATCAGATCCACACAGAAATACACAGCCAGAAAAGTGTAATTCATACACTTAGTACAGGGGAGTGAGGCAGCAAAAACTACTGTATATAGGACACTATCTATGGCACATACTGCTGTAAACTGCTGTAATGCAATCGCAGAGACTGCTGAATTCTGCCAGTGTTGTGATTTGCTGAGGCAATTATTCCTGAATACTTCAACTGACTGCAAATAAACAAGCCAAGCTGTATTAGTGTGATTGCTAATAAAGAAATGGTAACGATCAACTTATTCAAGATGAGTAAACTGACACTGATTGCTGATGAACTTGGCCAAGAGCTCTTTAATAAATAAAAAAAAACTGACTGGAAATTTAAAAGCCAGAGAAAAAGGCTCATTATACAAAAGTTAGTTCCGGTCCACTAATTTGATTGGTCAAACAGCCATCCAAGAGTGCTTATATTTCCTATAACTGCACAGGGATGGGTCACTGTGTGCATCACTCCGTGTTCGCAACGTAAAAATCCACTTCCTCGCTCGAAATGGTTACTACATTAGAGTTAGCAACATTATCAACGTCAATACTTTTCAGGAATATAACTTTTGACTTAAAATATGAAAGCTCCTCAGATGAAGATGAAAAGGAAGAATGGACACCAATTTTACCGGAAGCACCTTTAACAGTTACGTACAAATCAGTGTCAGCTAGCTAGCCATCTAACCGACATGCTATAAATTGAGTTTGGCTTCTTTGGGATCTATTTCCTCTAGCGGAGCAAAAATAAAAAGGATATTTGGCCATACTGTGTCTGAAATGTCAGTTACTCAATATTAATTTCATGTTTATAGAACTGTTGTATAAAACAATATTGCAATTTTACTGAATATTGTCATAGCTATGATTAGCTACGGCACTCAGCCTGCGGCTTCTTGCCTACACTGAATCACAGCCATGCCGATATTCAGTATAAGCGCACTCTTGCTCATTCGATATTGCTTAATTAGAACATTATAGCAAGGGTGTATGAGAACATGGAGTCTCTTGTGGCTCACCTGCTCCTCCTGTACGCTCTTCCTCTTTTTCTTCCTCTTCCTCCCCCAGCAGCTGTAGTCTGCCTCTTTACTGGGTGACTCCGTCCCCAGCAACCCGTCCGTCTCCTGATTATCTATCAGCCGTGAAGGCGGCATCTCCAGCTCCAACCGGTACGAGAGATTCCTCAGAGTGCAAATACAGTTCTCCACAATCTGAGACAGAAAAAGAGAAGAAAGAAACAGAGAGAAGAAAGAGACAGGAAAGTGATTGCTTGAGATGCTGTTTGAGTGAAAAACTGAGAAAAGTCTAACTGATGAACAGCTTGTAAAAGGTCATAAATTCTGTTGACAATGACAAGACAATAAATTCTGTACCATGGAGAAATTAAAACCATCAAGCATTGACAAAAACATGATGAAACACAAAAAATATTGTAAGGATTTCATCAGTGTACTAAAATCCTCCCTTAGCATTCTGTATAATTAGAAAATATCAGATTTTATGGTAGAAAAAAAAGGAAAAAACACACACTGTTGCTTTTGATTGCAAAACTATAGCATCGTTGATCTAGATTATTTAATCTACTTTTTATTCCATTTGCATATCCATTCAGCAATGAACAACACTGCTATCCCCACCCATGAGTTGTAACCCTGAGTACTAATGGGGGAAAAAGGTCAACAGAAGTAAGATAAATGCCTTCTGCCTTAGGTAAAAGATAGTGATCGACTTCTGTTTCACAAAAATCCCTCCTTATATTCCAGAGCAGCTGCTCGGCACAGCAAGACCTAAACAAATGACTTTAATTCAGCATATCTGTGCGTGCTGGGAGGGAGGAGGATCTAGATCAGAGCTAATGCAGAAATAGAGATGCAGGACACTAGCAGCAGACAGGAAGATATGGCAAAGTGGGAATTAGACCCTGCCTTAAAGTCTTAACTGTAGCATGTTCAACTGTTGAAGCGTAGATTTTCGATCACATAGAAAGTTTTTCCCCTCTGCAGTGTGTGTCTATGCAGCAAGACGTGTTCCATATAGAGGACGTATATGGGTCAATGCTGAAAAAGGGTTTTCAGTGACAAAAATGAATTGTAAGTGGGATTAACGCCTTTCAGTATAACCCACTGTAAGAATTATATGTATATATATATATATAACAAAATTATTTTAAAACAATTAACATACTTCCCTTTTTCACATAAACAGAACAGAATACAATTTAGTAACTTCAAAAGGTTTGATAATATAAAGCATTCTATAGAGATGTCAAAATAAAACAGCTTTTCAAGTTATCATTTTTTCCTCTTTGTAAATATAATAATATCAACAGGTGCATGTACATGTTTAGAAGTGTGTATACCTTGCTGTCGAAGTCGGCGGTGCTGACGCAGGCTTTGATGACATAGAGCAGCGAGTCAACGAGCCCTTCACAGCAGCGCATCTGCTTCCTGGCCTCTTCTCCCGCCGAGCTCAGGTTCCTATGGCAACAAGCACCCCGAGGGTCATCACCTCACCACAATTTCATATCTGAGATTTAATGAAAGCTCACACACACACGCAAAGTGTGCAGAAGCTCTTGAGTTCAATGAGTGAATCAGTGAGAGAGGGAGGGAGACTGTGTGTGTGTGTGTGTGTGTGTGTGTGTGTGTGTGTGTGTGTGCGCTGCTAAACTGGTAGTCATATGATTAAATTACCTGGTTAGCCACATTAGCCTCTAACACCAAACATATCTTGCTGACCAACTACATTTGGAGTAAAGCAGAACATTGTAAATGTTATTTTACCAAATTTATGCTTTAAGTTTAACTGTTTTATTTTTTTCCCTTAAAGGCTGTTATGTATAGTTAAATGACGCACTACCATGGCATCTCTGCTGAACAGGATATTTTTGTAGCTAATTGCAGATTAATCAGATCATAAACGCACAAATATTCATGACTTGTATAAGAATTTCAACAATAAACATCAAATCAATCTATAATCCTCTTCAAGTTCTACTAGGAAACTTAAGCATTGTGTGTGTGTGTGTGTGTGTGTGTGTGTATAACCCTCCTCCTCCAGCAGGGGGAGGTGCAGGGCTGTTTGTACCTCAGGCAGCCAGTGGTGTTGCGCAGCACGAGTGACGAGTGGAATTTGAGCTTGTGGTCATCGTCATAGGACGAGCTACTCCAGCCCGAGTGGGGAATGATCACAGTGTTGGTCAGAGTTGTTAAGGCATCGCGGACGATTGTCATCTTAACTGCATCACAGGAGGACAAGTTCCACAAGACCCCTGCAGAGAGAGAGAGAGAGAGAGAGAGAGAGAGAGAGAGAGAGAGAGAGAGAGAGTGGGAAAGCTGTTTAAGTGAGAAACTGAGCATATATACAGTACATATAAGGGTCACACAGGCTTAGGCTCCCTGTCTGAGGTTATCAAGCTTTTTGCAGAACAATGAGGCATGTGGAGGCGCACACACACACACACCGAAACGCATACACAACCAATCTTGAGCAAGTGATTAAACCAGAGGTGTCAGCTCAAGGCTGACTAGGAGAATGTGTTTGACGAAAAACTAGAGGCACCCAATCGTGTCCTTCTCCATCACCCTTCTCCTCATGAGTGCCTGTTCACTGTGGCCGGAAATGAGGCAGATCAGGTGTGTGTGTATGTGTGTGTATGTGTGTTTATGTGTGTGTGCTGCCGTGACCTGATTTGGATTAGCCAGTGTGCGAAGCTCTCTCCATCAGCTCAGTGTTAGAGAGATAAACTACTGTCACTGAGGATACTATGGAAAGCACAGATCTCGCTCTCTCTCTCTCACTCACCCATTCACACATTTAGAAATGCAAATAGAAAGTGTATACATTTGCTAAATGTGATCTTTACATAGTAAACACACAAAGTTCAAAGATTGATACGCATTTTATTTACATGTCTGTTATATGTAGGACATCAAGTGCTCTGAATAAATTATATATATATATGGTACATGTAATGTTACTTATTTTTATTTGGAATGTTGAAGAATAAATGAAAATCATATATATGTATATATATATATATATATGTATGATTTTCATTTATTCTTCAACATTCCAAATAAAAATAAGTAACATTACATGTACCATTTTCCAAAAGGCATGTACATATATAGACACATCATTTTTTCTGTGATTGAGTTTTAAACAGCATTTTATTGGCCCTAAAATGAGCTACGTAGGTTGTAGGTGCTTCAACATCATGTTTTGGATTTCAGTGAAATTCATAAAGGGAATTGACAGCCCTTATACACACACAGCATGTACACATTTACATGCATAAATTTGTAGACTCAACAAGTAAAAAAAGTTTGCGCCTTGTTGAACCTGACCAACAGGATGCTGAACAAAATACATGGACTGTACATTGTCCTTAACCATTACGTGACAATAAGCATACCTACTAATCTCTGTTTCTCTCCCCCTTCTCTGTCGAGCTACACATGATACTCCTGAGATACCAGTGATCCTGACCCCTTCTGCTCTCTGGCCTGCCTGATCCATCCTGATGCCCTACTTCTGGTTGGAGTTCTCACTGCATGGAAAGCACTTGCTGCTGCTGAGGATGGCTCCATATGGACATCCTAAAGATACATGAGATTCCTGCTGATGGTACCACTTCGTGGCTTCGGACTGCAGTTGCCACGAACAGTTTTGCACTCAAGTCTCCATCAGTGAACAGTTGATAACTTCAACAAAATAGACTTCATGTTAAAGCTATAATAAATTTCCTGTTTACACAATTGCACTTTTTGACCATATAGCACGCAGTTCTGGAAGGAATAATTTATTATTGCACTATCTGGTGTCACCCAGATGAGGATGGGCTCCCTTTTGAGTCTGCTTCCTCTCAAGGTTTCCTCCTCATATCATCTCAGGTAGTTCTTCCCTGCCACCATCACCTCTGTCTTGCTCATTTGGGATGAATTTATAAATTTAAAATTTATATCCTAAATTTACATATTTCTGTAAAACTGCTGTGTGACAATATTCATTGTTAAAAGCACAATACAAATAAAATTGAATCAAAAATACAAAATAGCCGAAATCAGCATGACATGGACTTACAAACTAGTAGACACGAGACAAGTTTTTGTAGGTGACATCTCTTTAGTTAAGTGATGCACTGTAAATTTAGCAATGATATGTGTGTGTGTGTGTGTGTGTGTGTGTGTGTGTGTGTGTGTGTGTGTGTGTGTGTGGGCAGGGAGTTTCTTCCTATGGCTCCCTGATGAGCTCTTAAATCCTGCTCTGGTTTGTGTCTCGTTGTAAAGTACTTTCCGTTAATGGGCTCAGACAGACAAAAAGCCTGCACCACGGATGTGTGTGCGTTTGTGTGCATGTTTAGAAACGAGATGGATTTTTATCTAGTTACTATACAAACCATCCCTGTATGAAATGTCATACAGCTTCACTGAGTTAACCTGACAGCTGAGGTTCGCAACTCACTGCACAAAACAGTGAATCAAATTCAATGGCCAATGCACGACAGAGTCACACTACACACACACTTCCCTGATATAAGCGCTTCAAAATCATTTTAATATTCCTTCAATTTACTTTTTCTTTCCATTTCCATTTCTATACTGTGATAGACTTGTTTAATTTCTTCAATTTTATCAGCCTAATACTGACATGACTCATCTAATTTGTTACCCCAAGCTTCGGTAATTTTTGTTTGTCATGCCAGTGAAGCACTTCAGTGAATGAATTGAATGGAACGGAGATGTATGGAGAGACTAAGATAGAAAGAGAAAGAAAGAGAGATAGAAAGAGAATAAGAGCTTGGGAAAAAAGGCAATGGTGTGTTTTGGAGGGAAAGATGACAGTCATGTCTCTGTGCAGTGGAATGGAGAAATTCTGTGTCTGCCTTCTTTAACTCTAATGAGATGTGAGATAAGGCTGGAATTGGGGAAAGGAGGAAGAGAAATAAAAAAAAAGAGAAATGATGACATGCTAAGGGCGTTACCCGAACTAACACACATGCATGCGCGCTCACACAAACACACACACACACTCATGCCTCTGACTTTGAGTTCAGGAAGAGGGCCAACATTCCTTATCCCTCAGGGGACTGAAAACACACAGTGGGGAAAAAAAAAGGCAGCACGAATAAAAGATCTTAGCTAGTGTTAGAATGTAATCTAGAGAGAGTGAAGGAGGCGTGGCTTCCATGTCTGTCAGTTACAATGAAGGAGGCTTGGCTTCTGGGCCTGTCAGTCCCAAAGAAGGAGGCTTGGCTTCTGGGCCTGTCAGTCCCAATAAAGGAGGCGTGGCTTCTGTGTCTGTCATTCCCAATGAAGAAGGCGTGACCTCTGTACCTGCCAATCCCAAGGAAGGAAGTGTGGCCTCTGAACCCATCAGTCTCAGTGAAGGAGGTGAAACCTCTGTGCCTACCGGTCACAGTGAATGATGCCTGACCTCCTACTCCCCAAAGCAAAAACTTTTTCTTCTACTGCAATCAAACTGTTTGCACAATAGTCATTTACACGTCTGAACAGGTGGTTGTGTATCGTAATGGAGAGAGACACATAGCTCTAACACTAACACATACACTTATGTAACATTATTGTTTGTCCTCCAGCTGTGTACATGCATGTCTGAGCCTTATCACTTGTTTGCAACTGTTAAATGGAGTGGAGCGTGAAGACCTATTTCTCCTGACTGACAAATTGGTGAGCTCATGGGAACACACACACACGTGTGCGCGCACACAGATTGACAGTCACTGGCCTTGTCTGTCAGGGCCAGGCCACATGTCACAGTCTCTGGCTGCTGTCACAAACATGTTTACCCTGAAATGCTTTCCTCAATGTGTGTCTTACACAACCGGCTGTCAATAACACACTCTCTATTACACAGCCGTCACAGGCAATAAATTAAGATGGAATTACTGACTCCACACTGTGCAGACTGTCACCATGACGATTGCAGTGGAATCAGTTGGACAATCACATGATTTCAGTCTGTGAACAGTGACTGTCCTGAAAAAAATATCAGACGAGCATATAAGGGGAAAGTCTCTCAGACTACACAGTGTCTTTCCTAATTAACTCACTGTGGAGAAACCCACCGGATTGGCTGCGTCTGGATGCACTCTCTGCCCTGATTGGCTAAAATGATCCCAAGGTGACGCTGGGGTTCTTGCCCTTGTGTAATTGCGGGAAATGGCGCCGTCATCCACCAATTAGCCAAACGACGTGACACACGCTGGTGTCAGAACTAATCACTTCAGCGTTAATGAGAGCTGCTGGAGCAGGGGACAGATCTCTGTTAGAGATCCGGTACAGAGAGTGAGAGAATGAACAAAGAAAGACAGACATGTCACTTTGTCTTGGCTCTTGCATGTAGGGGGCCGTCTGCAATCAATGGTGGCGTTCAGACTTACAAAGATAGACAAAAAGCCTAGTAAATAAATATAAACCTGCACTTACAGTACATATTAGCGCAAAAAAAAATATATATATTATTAAAAACATTTCACATAAGACAACATATCTCAGATCTCACATAGGAATGAAGAATAAACTTTGTTTTTCTTGGCAGGTTATAAACTGTCAAGCTAACTTTAGCTAAATATGGATGCTGACCATTTTCTAAGGAATAATAGTTTAACTTTGTGCACTGCTACAGCATGACAGCAAAAGATTTAACTCATGACAGAACATTCTGCGTGTTTTTTTTAGTAAGCTGCTGTTATCACTCACTTAAATTTCAGCATGGAACATCCGGATTGCTGTGGAAATGTAAAATATTATAAAAATAAATATTAAAATAAAATATTATAAAAATAAATATTAAAGTGTCCATGTGAGTGTATGTATGTGTGATTTGTAGCTGTGGCACCTACAGGGGTTGCTTACTTATAACCCTAGTGAATTAATTCTCAAAGAAAATCCAAATAAACAAAGACGTATTTCCATCTCCTAGTACACGCATGCTACGAAAGAGCGCGGACACACACGCACATGCACACACACACGTAGCTGATTCAGACTCAAGGGAGGCAGCCATGTATGCTGAAGCAGGTGATTAATAATCCTCTTTTCCCAAGTGATACTGACTGTGCCTGAAACACATGCACACATGCACACACACACACACACACACACACACACACACACACTCTCTCTCTCTCTCTCTCTCTCTCTCTCTCTCTCTCTCTCTCTCGACAGGTCACGATTGTACAAATTCAGCATCTGCTGCACTGCAGGGTGAGACAGTGCTTAAAGCAATAGAGATCTGCAAGTGGGTGTGAGTGTGTTTCATTTTGTGTTCTTGCACAGAGGACACTGCCTGGTGCTTCAAGAAGTTTCGTTCCACATGTCCTCTGGCACAAATTCTCAGGCAAGGTGTGTGACGATACAGGTACCACAGCCATTTTTGGCATGTCTGAGACCCTGGCATATCGCATAGCCTTATGCAACCCAACAGAACCTGGTTTAGCACTGAGGACAGCAGGGGAGGTCTGATTCAGACACTAATGACTCAGACACACCGGTGAGGGCGCTGGATCCCACTGCGCTGAAATAGATCATTAGACCTTGCAGAAGCAAACAGCAGGTCAGACGGTCAACTGTGTGTGTGTGTGTGTGTGTGTGTGTGTGTGTGTGTGTGTGCGCGCGTGTGTGTGTGTGGCTAAATCACAAACCCGGGTGGAACCTTACTGTCAATAATAGACAGTGTTCACATGTACAAAATAAAGTGACATCTGCAGAAAATCAGATTTTGTCAAGACTTTGATGAATCTTTGCACATAAGCAATATAATCGAGGGATGACTACACTGTTCATGAGCTGTGACGTCAATCATTCTTAAATCAAAGCTGTTTAACATTTTAATTAAGTAGGAAAGCAGAGTATGTGATAAATAATACATATATCTATTTTCTTAACATGCACAGTATTTACATTTTCTCCTCTTGTGTTGGATGGAAGCAAAAACAGAGGTTGCTACAAAGCCTACATGCACAATACAACACACAGCCACAAGCAATAACACATGAACTGGAGTGTGTTATTCTGCTTGTACCAGAGTGATTTGACAAACAATTACAATGTTTTATTAATGGACGTCACATAGTACATTTTAACGGTTTATAGTTAGATTTAATGCATTTCTGTTATGGATGCAATAAACAGTCGTTCTCTCTCCAGCCACATATCTCTCTCTCGCTCTTTCTCAAAAAGTTTGTCATTTTACAGAGAAACCAGTAAACTCCTCCGTCCTGAACACTTTCCTGTGCTGAGAAACTTTACAAAGCACTATGAACGTTACAAAGTGCTGACACCCACGAAACGTTCCATAAATGTTAAATAAAATGCCTCCTAACAACAACAACAAAAAAAAGTCACATCTATGATGATGTGTTTTCTTGGTTAAAAAACGCGTTTTTATATCTGTTTATTATTAGTCTTAGATAATGTGGACCATCTTATTATTGTGCATGTTGGCTTTGTGTTCAAGAATTTTCTTTCTTTTACATCTTTCTATATGGTTATGTCTACATGCAATGTCCAGGACACTCCTTAAATCCCACAATGCATTGCTGTTGGTCAGTTTCCAAGCAATGCAGTCTAGGAGATGCAGAGTACCCATGATGCACTTTGGATTCTGCAGAGCTCCATTTCAGAAATGGAGAGTACAGAGTTGGTAAGGGTGTCTAGAGAGAGAGAGGGTATTGTGAGTTGTTTTGTTGGTTACAGTGTGTGATTTATAATGAGTGTGTGGCAGATGGCAGGATAAACACTGAAGTGTTAAGTGGAAAGATACACTGCATGCTCCACTGCAGACAGGGGATGTGTGCTGACAGTGCACGGACATTTACACGTTCACTCAAATGAACCAAACTCAGCTCTCATCCACAGAACACACAGACACTATCTAAACATACACGAAGATTAGCATTTAACCCATAATAACCTGTGATGATCTCTCGCACTTCTGCGTCCACAGTCTTCCTCAGTAGGCGGAGCAGAGCCGGCACGCCACCGGCGTTTCTCACGGCGATCTTGTTGTCATCGGTGGCTTTTCCATACACCAGATTCCTCAGAGCGCCGCACGCATTCCGCTGCACCTCCACAACCTTGTGGTCCAACAGATCCACCAGGTGCTTGATCCCACCCAGCCGACACACCTGACAGAGTAATGGGAGACACGTGAGAGTGAACAAGATCAAACCCGTACTAAAGCAGTTCGAACACATTCAAGTAGAACACGTGAGAAGAGATGAGTGAGAACGGAGCATTCGGAATTTGATCCGATCCGATGACAAGAAGAACGATGAGCTAAATATCAGGGAAATTAAAACATTACCGAGAGAAAATAAATCTGAAACTATAATAATGACTTCTATAATAATGACTTTACCTCCTCATGATATGATGTGAGATAAAGTGATATGAATGCATATTTTACCTACTGCTGATGTTCACTGTCTGTGTACTTTTTTCTTTATAAATACAGTTGTGTAACTAATCTATCCAATCAGCTGCCTGATTCAGTGTACTCATTAGGATTATAGTTGATACAGTGTAACGAGTAGTAAGTACAACTCCATTTTACCTTGATAGTCTGCAGAATGAGGAAGGCAGATGTAGGCCTTGCTAAAAAAAATGCAACCCTGTGGCTGCAATCTAAATGGACCTCACGCATAAACCAGAATCTACCAAACGCTGTGCCTGGGGAGCTACGCTCATTACAACCTCAATCTGAGCAGCCTGATCGAGTTAATCAAGGTCAAGAGATCCGCAAAGGTCTTTAGGAGTAACTGAATGCCAGAGGATGTTTAATTTGGGTTTGGAGTGCGGATCCCCAGGAGCGCTGTTGGAGATAAGCGCCATGAACACTTCACCCTGGAACACATTGCCGTGTGAAGATAATCGCTATCCAAACATCTGGCCTTTTTCTCGGAACACGCAGCGCTCTCGAGCAGAACAATCCTACTGAGTAAAGGCTAATGTTTGGAAATTGTGTATTTATCTGTGATATTTGGAATCACAAGAACAAATACAGCGTATAAATCAAATCACTGCGAGTTGTGTGTACGGAGCAAGTGTGTGTAATTTATTTATGCACAGTGCTGGGCTGGTATCGCTGCAGTGATCGAGAGAGATGCGGCTCCGGAAAAGAACAGCAATGTTTCTGAGTGAAGGCATGTGTGGAGCTCTGGAAAAAAAACCCCTGCAATATCCTGAGGTCTGGCTGGGCAAATCTCTAAAGCTCAGGGTGGAGCCAGAGCACTGCACGCTCTGAACTCTCGCAGAGGAGTGGAGATCAGATATCTATGAGCAGGGACTTGGAAATACACAGAAAACACTCAGGTGTACATACAGATAAAACAATGATCATACTGTCTGTCTGTGTGTGTGTGTGTGTGTGTGTGTATACACACAGCCGAAAACAGTGTGTGTTTTTGAATGTAGCCTTCGTTTGTATAACTGAGTAATACCAGATTAATGCTTAATATTGTGTGTGTTACCTCTGCCTTAGTGTGGTTATCTCCGAAACACAGGTGCTGTAGGTAAGCTGCAGCGTTGGCCTGCACAGAGGGGAACTGATGCTGCAGCATGTGAATCACTTCTGGCAACTCTGGATCCCTCCACGCAAACTCTCTGAAACAACAGACAAACACACACACACACACACACACACACATACACACATCCTTTACAGATAGATGGACAGGATTAGACTGTACAATACAGAGTAATAACAAGACAAAAAAATGCTTAATGTCAAAAGCAGAATGTCTGGAGCATGAGAGGTTTGGAGTAGTGACCAAAAAAAATTTCTTTATGCTTTCAAGTAAAACTTCATTGAAAAAAATAAACTTCTGAACAAAAACACATCCCATATAAACAATCATTTCCATAGCACTTTGTATAAAATGGTAATCCAGTACTGCAAAAAACAAGAGCGACGACAAAGGAAAAAAAAAAAAATTAGCCACTGTCGTGAAAATGTTAACACGTACAACATGGACCACAGCATGTCAGAGTGTGTGATGTAGTGTTTGCATGTGTTGGATGCTCAGTCCAAAGCCAGCCCTGAAACGTAACTTTGACAAATGATTACTACAAGCAGAAGGCCATTCTGTATCTGCTCAAGGTGAATAAAAATAGCTCCGTCATGGGGGATCCTGCCTGATCTGGCAACACTGCAAGTGAAGCTAGCCAAGTTTGAGTAAAAGGGACAGTGTCCTTTTATTTTGTATATTTATTTGATCTTTTGGGTAAAAATGTCAACTTTTTTGCGCAATTTCAGACAAAGTTTTGAAGACTATATATCAGTGCTAGAGGGTTGAGGATAGGAGTCTTAAGAAGTCAGGTTCCTAGAAAGGTTTTGATTTTTTTTTTTTTTTTTTTTTTTTTTTTTAACAATGTAAGAAAGTTATTTTGTAGTTCCTAGGGCAATATCTGCAGGAGGTAAGAGAAGTTTGTTGAAAGTACTAATCAGCATTCTAATTAAACAAGAAAAAAAAAAAAACAAGTTGGACTTAATTAGGGCGTTTGAATACTTGAACGCCCTCGAGGATAATGAGGTGCAGATCTTTTTTTTTTTTTTTTGCTATAGAGAGTCATGGTGGGATATGACAAAATGATTAACTAATCTGCACAACAGTCAATAGCGATCAAGCTGTAGATCAGCTCTAGTGCATGACCATGAATAAGAGTGAGGAAATCAATATGCTGTGTGACATTGAAACAATCAAGCACATACTGTTCATCACACACATATGGTAAATATCAGTCTTTAAAGTACAAACATAGTTGGACTGGCTAATGTAAGCAATTTATTATTCTTCTGGGTGAGAAGAAGCAACAGGTTAGAACCTGAAAACATGAGTAATATTGATGTAACCATGAAATTTAAGAGACTTATACTGTAAGCGGATCACAATACTGCCATGTCATGAATTTCGCTCCAATCCTTCGGTCTGACTCCTCCCCTTGAAAAATCTCTGCCCTTTTTCTTCATTTCAAGAAAGTGGGCAGAGTCATTTGGGGAAGATGAAGGTTTATTTGTTCTCAGTGCAACTGTAACTTGCCTAGTAGATGAGAGAAAGCTGTACAAAATTGCATACGATGCTTTTCTCTCTACTCTTTTACAGTACAGTTTTCCCCACTCCAAACCATGCTACTTATCCTAGATTTAAATACATGAGTATGTCCAATAGGGGTTAGCATACTGACATGTAAAAAGTCCCAGGCAGTTGCCAAGTCTCGATAAACGGGAGTATGTTAAGGTCATTATACTTAATTACACCTAAAATGAAGAATGGCAAACATAAAATTAGACTTCTCTGTTTGTCTACTTCAAGATATTTCAATTCATTTTAAACAAAATTACCTTTCCTCGTGCAAGCTCCCACGAAAACCACAAATCCTCTAATAATTCTGCTCATAGCAGCAGCAGAGAAATTTAAGCAGTTGGTGGGAAATCAAACTGTCTGTCAACTCAAATGCAATAAAAAACAATTTCCCCACCTTACTTCTCTCTATGAGCTGACATTTAACAGGGCCATCTCAGCAATACAGCGGCCGGTGTTATTATCAGAGAATGGAATTTGCTCAGTATTGCTGGCAAACTTATTTTAGTTCTACAAATAGCCATGGGTGCTGGGCAAATGAGACTCTCTGCAATCATATTACCAAATTTTTCGCATTGGTCACCAAGTCTTCCTTCCTCAACTAGCCCCGCTACGCATTACGTACTATATACTACACATTATGTACTGGTTTTCTATATACTACACACTACAGTACCTGTTTTCTGTAGTGTAGTAATGTTTCAAATCAAACACTAACCTTTTACACTAGACAGAAATGACAGAAATGGCCATTCAATACCTCACTTCACTGAACTGCAACAAACTCCATAGGAACATGTACTATGTTTGCTTCTAATCTGCATCCAGCGTGCAGTAGAGTTCTTGCTTGGTGCTACAACTTTTCAAGAAAATGAAATAGAGAAAAGAAGAGATGAGAAGCAGAGAGGTGAAGAGACAAGAGCAGAGCAGAGCAGAGGAGAGGAGAGGAGAGGAGAGGTGAGAAGAGAAGAAAGGGGACACAAGAGAAGATGAGAGAAGAGAAGACAGGAGGAGAGGAAAGGAAAGCAGAGGAGAGAAGACAAGAGGAGAAGAGAAGAGAAGGGAGATGAGAGAAGACGAGAACAGAAGAGAAGAGGAGAGAAGACGAGAAGAGAATTTTCCCAGTTTACCGCACTAAAAGCATCCAAACTGTGCCATTTATGCAGCAGCTATTGAGCATGCTCAGATCTCATAGAAGCACATGCAGGTGCCCTGAAGTTGTGACCTGATTTCGTGAGTGTGTGTGTGTGTAGTTCTGAACCAAGATACGTAGTCAATGTGGAATTTTAGATTTGCTGCTGAAAGTGAGTGAGTGGAGTGATCTCAGTCGGGGAATCACATAAAAGAATTTCAGGAGGTTATGAAGTGGGCCAGCTTTTGTAGAAGTGATTAGAATGAGGGGTTTCTGTAGTCAGGAAAGGTTTTGTACTTCTGATGACATGAAGGTGAAATCTGCAGGATCTTCCGTTTGATGTGATGTGATTGGAGGAGCTGTGTGTCCTGAAGGCTCTGCGAGGGTGTCGATCTCTACCACTAAAAATTTAACTCTAATTATACACCATTATAAAAACATCACTGTGCCTAACCACACCTTTTGGTAATGCACTAATTAAACTCAAACCTGTTGTTACCTTTGCTCTGCTATGTGCCAGATTTCCACCTGCGCTGATGGTCACAAAGGTACTAAAAATATTCAACAAAGATATATAATCATGTGCCTTGTTCTGTGTGAGCAAAATAATCATGAAAACGGAGTCCTGAATATCTTGCCATGTCACACCTCAGATTCTTATACAGCATGAAGGAACACTGACTATAGTCCAAATGACTGCAGTTGTCCAAAATTAAACAAACCACAAAGCAAAAAAAGCAATAGGCAGAGCTGAAAATGTACTCATAACATATCAATTTTGTCATTTATTGATCAGAGATACAGTGATGGAGAACGGTAAATGAACTTTTGCCAAGTATGGATAGAAATGACAAAAAATCACCCAAACACAGAGAACACAGAACTAGTGATCAGTAAATTAGTAGATAATTATATAAATAACTAGATTTGTGTATGCATCCACTGTTTATTTTCTCTCTGTCCTTTGGCTCAGCAGTTTTTGCCTTGTGGATCAGTTTAGCATATCTAAAATTCTACCTGCAGCCCAAAATACACGTCACGTTTGGTTCACTTCCTGCAGTCGGACCGATTCAGAGTCAAACTGCTTTCTTATTGCAATCAAAAGAAGCTAGAGTTCACTCGGAACTGGATCAGAGCACCTCGCTCAGACATCTAGCACCAGTTGTTTTGCTCCACATTACGAGTACGATTGCATACCACACTGAGAAGAAAAACACACAAGAGTTTGATTCGAAGTGACCTTAAACACCCTTAAACACCCTTAAATTAAGCTGTTGTGCAGCCGTTTCTCGTTCCTGGTTAGCAGGACTAGACTGTGTGTGAGATGGAGGCAGTGATGTGGTAGGTTGCAGGCTGCAGTGTAAAGGACAGTCCTAAGTGGGTATGAATGATGTACTGATATCCACAGGCAGGACACATGGTGGAAAAAACTGGCTGACTTTACTAAAAAGGCAAGCTCTTCTCATCAAAATTAGCCTGGAGCCATACTGCATTTACCCTGCTTTGATTTCCTCACACACACGCACACACACACACACGCACACACACAAACACTTCCCCAGTGAGCACTTAGTCTTACATTCTATAAATCTCTCCTCTCTAAATGTAGCTGTGTGTGTGTGTACAAAAACTGCATGTGTGTGGCTGCTCTAAACCACCTGCCTGTGTCAACACACACAAGATTGTGAACAGCACACCCACTGTGCAAGGTCAGGGAAACTGAGGCGAGTAGGTCAAGAAGGGGAGAACACACACACACGTCTTGCTTTGCTGTACAGAGAAGAGACAGAGCAGTGTGGGAATCCACAGTAAAGGGGCCAGGCATGAGGCTTAGTGTTTAAATGCTTGGCCCCCTGCCCGTCGCACTCCAGAGTGAATGGAGGGAATACGACAGTGTTGAGTCAGCACCAGGCAAAAAAACAGCCCAGTAAGCAGGAGCAGCATCACTTTACACACACTTTACAACTGCTTGTGCAAACATAGTAGCATGCTAAATATGTTTATATTTTAAAGAAATCAAAACTGCTCATTCATTTCATCAAACTTCAGTAAACTTTCACTAAAGCACAGAGGCTTGTGTTTGCCTCCAAACCACCTCCTATTTTTTAATGACGTGCACTTGCGCAAGTGTTACATAACCAGGAATAACCAAGGAATAACCGTACTATTATACAAAAAACAATACATGCTGGTGAAGCATGGTCCGAAGTGTGTTATTCCACTCATACCACCGTCGCTGCCGAATGCTGTGAAACGTCCATGAGACACGTTATCACTAATGTTATAACTTTATAAAGCACTGTGACTGTTACAGAGTATTGACACCGGAACGCTGACTCCTTCCATAAATGTTGCAAAAACGTCTCCTATCAAAAAACTTCAACTTCACCTCGACAAGTATACGCTTTTCTTTTCCTGCTAAACAATGCATGTTTTTAAATATATCTGTTCATTATTAGTCTTAGATTATGTGGCGCTATAGAAACAATAACAATTAGGATGAGTGCATTAATATAAACCTACCATTCAAGTTACAGACGCAACTACTGTCCGAGTTGTGCTATTATACAAAAATAATGAACGCCTTCTGACCAGTCAGATTCAAGAACTCAACCGCACTGTGGTATAAAAATACATAACCTATCATCATATAATCTTTCACCTCTCCTTCCACACTCTTAGCTCCATGTCCACGAGCTCCAGTCACATAAGACACCGACTAGCAAGCAGCAACCCTAGCTGTCTCCTCCACCTACTCACAGAGACCAGAAGTCCTCAATGATTGGCTGCATGATTGAATAGTGTCTTTTTTTACACTGTTTATTCAGTCCTATTGTGCACAGTTCATCAGTATCTTTGACTTAAAAAGAGAAAATTGGTGTTACTGCAAAATCATCCATCAAAATGCAATGACCTTCACTTGCTTCAAAATGTATTCTGATGTTTCAGTACGTCACCATGTACAAGTTAATGGCAACAAATTATTAACAGTTATTTTATTTAATTTCATGCTCAGAAACAGGAAAAAAATCTAAATAGAAAATGAAAGAAATGCAAGAAGATCTATAACATCTGTAAAAGATAATATTAGGTCATACGCAATTGTCAAAGAATTATATGAAAAAGTTAAAAAAAAAAAAAAAAAAAAAAAAAAACGGTGTCTGAAAAGTCAAAAGTAAAAGACATTTGAAGCATGTGTTCGTACCTGGGGTCTTTCTGAATACTGTCGATGGAGGGAGAGCGAATGGCTCTGTCGTCGATGCTGATGGCGTGCCGGGTGAAGCTGCCCTCAGAGGGTCGGTACGGGCCGGAGCGGTACGGGTCTGAGTACGTCACCGCTGTGTAGTTGGTGTTTCTTTGGTACGTCATGTTGCTGCGCTGGCTGGAGCTCCTCTGCAGGTTCCCCACACCTTAGAGGAAAACATGAATATGTGAAAACATGACTTTTATTAGGACAACTATCTATCAGACCCACAGCAGAGAGAGAGAGAAAGAGTGAGCGAGAGAGAGAGATGCTGTGTGAGAAAATGCCTAAAGAGAACTGACGGTGGAAAGAGCGTCTGCACGAGTGGGTGTGTGGGTGTCTGGGATTTAACAGCCTTTTCAACACACACACACACACACACACACACACACACACACACACACACACACACAGTTATTCCCTCAATCTGGAAGCCATTAGTGCTGTTGAATACTGCAGTAAACACGATGCACTTTTTGCCAGAGAGTTCTCGTTATTTTCATGTACAGGAATTTTACAGAATAATTCTACCAGGTTAAATTCTGCAGAAATGTATTACAGGGTTGATGACTGATATTTAGACTGACTTTCTCCATGAGCAACACCTGCATACAGACAGACAACTAGGATCAGACGCTATCCTGCCAAGCCTTGTTAAATATTTAGTTTGTGAGCACCTTGGCTGAGTCGTCCTTCGTAAATAATTACTCTTTCTCCTGCTTCATCGCAACTACATTCCAGGTTTTCGCACAACAAGCCAGCTCAGTCCCAATAGGATCCTGTGAATCAGCTCAGGTCAGACGTATTACTGCAGATAATAACTCAGAGACACCCACATGCACACACACACACACACACACACACACACACACACACACACACTAAAGGCAGTATTACCAAACACACTAGCTGTTGGAAATGTGAACCAGAATGTATGAGCTGAACTGTGCTGAATCACATACAGTACCAGTCAGACGTTTACACAGCCTGATTAGAAAGATCTGATCTAAAGGATTATACTTCAAATTGTTTTCAGAGACAAAAACCAAGTAAAGAGTGAATCTGGTTCCTGTGTATAAAATTGTTTAAACTGTCAATATTTAAATACCGCTTAAATCTGCTCTCAACAAGTAATTTGTATCTAAAATGAGGAAAAGAATAAATGAATATACAGTAGATAACTGTAAAAAGTCATCATGAGGACATTTCCATGACATACAATATGAGTCACATTATAGACAAGTTTGCTAAAATTAGTGTTGCACTGAAAAAAGTAAATTAACACTGAAAGTAGAAAAAAATAAAATGTTATGCAATTTTAATAAGCTGTATCCAATTAGAGTGTTTCATACATTATTTAAAAAAAATGTACTATAAAGATATCACGGTACCCACAGTATCTCAGAAAAGTGTATAGTGACATAATTTATCTCAATATCAATATTACATCATCCAGCCTTAGTGGAAATTCTTCAAGATCCTTTACGAGGCTGCTGAGAGACACTGAGTATGCAAAACTTCATCAAGGGTGCTTTAAAGCACGTAAAATATGTAAGATTGTCATGACTGGTGACTTTTCTTTGGTGAAGGCAAATTCCACCAACGTCATTTCATCGTTATGATATCTTCACTATTAGTGTAAAATGTGGAAGACATTGTCACTGGCACTGTAGATAGTTCTGCTCAAACTATTACTCAGATGATTTTCTTATCTTTTTGATTGTTTTGTTGTTTCAGGATGCTACATTTCATTTTTAACTTATTTGATTTCTATGATTGAAGACTAATTGTTTTTCTCCATTTGAAAACACTTCAAATGAAGTGACCTTAACTGTAGGCGACTAGCTGAAACAGCATTAAAGCATCAACCAGATGAACTAGCACATTTAATTCAATTAAATTAGCTCTGATTGGTTCTTTAATAGGAGTGCTTACTTTGGATCAAGTCTAAATTGCATAGTGCACTCAGGCTGAAAAATATTTTGGCACATGGTTCATTTTTTATTCGGTGCAAATATAGCAAGACTTATGACTTTAGTCATGCACTCAAGAATTTTGGCAGGAATTTCCTGTCACGGCCCCCTGTGTCACAGTAATAAGAAAAGAATTATCCACATTAGACCTCTAAATTCACATAACAGCACATAACTGTCAGTGATCTGTATGATTATCTGAATAAATGAAAATGGTTTAGATTCGTAAAGAGACAAAGGAATTCTTTAGTCATTTGTTCCATCAACGTTTTCCTTCACTGAATCATGCACGGTGTCTGTGTTCCTCGCTCACTGCAGTGCCACCAATCAGCAAAGGTGAGGCCGGTTTTCTCCACACACTGTTCTGACTAGCTGTTTCTTTTTTTGTCCGCTGAAGCAAGAGGCAGGCTAAAGGTGCCATCTGCTACACAAACGGGTGATGTTTCTGTGACCGCTCTGCCTTTTTCCAGCAAAACAGGAAAACAGGAAGTGACATGAGTGAGCCTGCACAGGAAACTGCATATAAGGAGAACAAGCTAATGCTCATCATTGAGCTTATTTCTTCAAAGCTCAGAAGATAAAGTATTTATTTCTGTCTGATTTATACCACAGTTAGCCTCAATGCCTCAGAGCGGAGTTTGTCTAAGGCAAAGCAACTGGCAACGGGAATGATTAAAGCTGCTGTGAACGGACAGCTGAGAAGGCAAAGAGCTATTAAGATTTAATTTAGAACCACCAAAAAGAGTACTCAGGGATCCAAATGGATTATTTGTAGTGAGGTACTTCCTAGTAAGAAGACCCAAATGACCTTTTATCTTTCTGTCTCTCTCCTCTGTAGTGATTTAGAGGAGTACAAACATACTGCAAGCATTTATGGAAGAGCTATCTTCAGACTTCTTATGAGTAAACCTATCAGATATGAAGGGAGGAGGTTGAAGTGTACACTCATAGACAGCAGGAGAGAGGGAGTGTGTGTGAGAGAGAGAGAGATAAAAAGCCAATTCACACTGGCCACAATTCTGAAAAGTTTGAAGAGATTTGCTTCTATTTTGACCAACACTTCAATCCACACTGACTCCGTAAGACGTGAGTAATCCGTGAGGCCACGTGTCCTGCGTTTTTAGTGTTTCGCCTCTCTCTATTTTTTTCCCCCATTTGTGCACAGGACGTGTACACTGCATACAGACACATTCAAATCTCACTTTCATATTTGGTGTAATGTGAACTTTATTTAAAATTCTAATCAACAATAATATGACTGTGCCTCCTATAATTGTGTTTTATCGTAATGAATGTGTCTGTTTTTTCCCCACTATCCCAGTCTCATCCTACATTTTTTTTGTAAGTTATCCGAGTTGTAGGCTGATGTAAGCCTGCGTGATTTGGACAGTCCCCACCACTACTTACACTGTTATATGTATGTATGGGTGTGATAATTCTGGATAAAAACAAAGCATTTGTGAGCTGTGGATTGGATAATCGCTACATGATGACATGTAAATCTGAGCATAAACCCAAAAAGCATGACATTTTAAATGCTTATCACTTCCTGTAACACTTGATGAGGTAGCCTGTGTTCACAATAGCAGCTAACAATTCATTCATGTTGCTCCAGGTTTGTCTCTTCCTGATGTGTAGCGAACACTTACAGACGTGGACTCTGTCCAGATATGTTAAATTTTGATGTGAAATGCTATTAATGGAAAGCTATACAGGCTCCATTATAACACATAAACATAACTGTGTTAGCTTTGTTTAAAATGCATTGTACTAGGGTAATAAAATCTAGACGATAGCGAATTCGTTTTCTTCTATTGTTGCATGTCAAACATTGTTGAATGGGAACTAAACACAGAGAGGAACTGAGGTTGCAAGAGCATTTAATGCAGCCAAAAATTTGGATTAGTCACTTTGCTGCATTTTAACTAATTTGCATAGAATTAAGTAAATCTTTTTTTAGATATTTTCAAATAGCCAGTCTTGGAAATTTACTCAGGAAATGAAGAATTGCCTGTGGCTTGCCAGTGTGAAGGCAGAATGCAATATGGCAACTATTAGCACTCTGCCACTCGCATAGTGGACTCCAGCGTGGAGACCTTCTCTTAGTCCCTTTTTCTCTGTCTTCACCCTTCTCTCTCTCTTTCTCTCTCTGTACATGAGGTGGACTTTGTACCTCGGTCTCTCATGCTCTCTCTGAGGGCAAAGAAATTGCATGTCTTTGAAGAACACAGTGTTCTCTATGGGGAGATAAAGATGTGATGGTACACCTGAGCTTTTAAGAGCAATCTCTCTCTCTCTCTCTCTCACACACACACACACACACACACACACACACACACACACACACACACACACACACACACACACATCCCACACCCAAAGTGGCTTATAAGCTTATGAGCACCCACACATGAAGAATGACACTAGAATATGCCCATTTTAAAAAGCCTCCCTTGAGATTAGAAGCAATTTTCTCAGCTTCTCAACACAGCTACAATCGGCATACGCAGCGCAGTGCAGAAATCCCTCACCTAAACACAAATTACACGCTGACGCCCACCCTGACGCCCACCTTACACAGCAGCCACTAAACCACACACTGACAGCACACTGAGTCTTTCATTTCAATCCCTGTCTCCAGAGAGGGTCACAACTGCAGCTCATGTAACTGGTTATTATTATTAATTGTTATAGTAACTAATTATTAGTCATTAGCAATAATTACTAATAAATGCTTTTCAGGATCTTTTATGCACACTGAAGCAACTTTTAATTTCAGTCGTTTTATTTAAAACTCATTGCTGCTTTATTGAACTACTTCTGAGTAGCTAGCTATAATCCAAGTGACCACAGTGCATGAAGGGGTTTTTTATATATATATATATAGATAGATAGATAGATAAAATACACACACAAGTCTCCATACATAGGGGAAATCAACACTTTTTAGCAAAATGTCTTTCAAAATTTTTAGTTTAGCTTCATATTTAGTTTATATTATATATAATTCTTCAGACAGCCTTAGTATACACACACACACACACACACACACACACACACACACACACACACACACACACACATATATATATATATATATACACACGTAGAATTACTAATAACTGCGTTTAGGATCTTTTATGCACAATAAAGCAACACACTGTGTGCATGTGTGTGTGTGTTCAAAAATAAAAAATTCCAACTCAAAAATCATGCATCAGGATGTATAAGGTCAGAAAGAGATATACTCATCTGTCAGAAAGGAAGGCAAGTATGTAGCGCTTCTTACCTGAAGGCGATCTGTAGAGTGGTGAGTGTGTAATGTGGCTGGGGCTGCGGTACAGAGGCCCATGAAAGGCTCGATCTTCATAAATGGGTCCAATATGGCGGTCTGGACTCACAGTCGAGCGCAGATCAGCTCCATGATGACTGTGTTGACTCGCGAAGGACGCTCGGAGACCTGCTGAGAACAATCAGTAAGATAGAATAAGAGAGAGCACTCATTTCCACTTTCTAATACACCTCTCACTTGTATACTCTGGATCCAGCTTTGCGTAGCTTGAGCATGACTGGGAATGCATGATGTAGAAGTAGATATATGGTGAGAATAATACTGACTTTATAGATCTTGTCCTTCAAGCAGGTTCCTAAAGGAGGTGTGCAGGAGCTAGGTGCATATACGCACTAACACCTGGCATACACAATCAGAGTCTCTTGAGAGTGAGAAAGAATATTATTATCTGTCCTACACACGTGTGATTTAAGTTAAAGCCTTAGCTGTGAAGAATTTAAGAGAAAACAATGATGTCAGCGTAGCCCAAGGGATTGCGTGAGCTGCAGCTCTTCTCTCCTTACCACAGACAGCATTAAATGCCATTCAGCCTCTAATCCTCATTATACAGTACAGGCTTTGTTTAATATATTTGCAGGCCAATAATAAAGCACAGAAGAATATTTTAAGTTTGTCTGGACTTGGATTTACAGATACATTAAAATCTACATGCAGCCTCAGCAAAACTGAGAAGAAAAATAACTTAACTTTGGTACTCTAATCATAAAGATAAGAGACTTTTCTCTGCAGCTACAGACTGCACAATGACATCATTATACATTATGATTTTAAAATTTACCACATACAGAAAGTGGAGGTGTGCAGTTTCAATCCCTCTTTATGGAAAATCTTTATGCATAAGACAGAAATATTCTGAGTGTGTTTTAGGGGAGACTGTGCAGTGATGTAACTCAGCACTACAGTCACTTTGATGCATAGCAAGGGACAGAGGGAAACAGAAAACGACAGTATGGTTGTGTGTCTTCAGCTAAAGAGAAGAACAGTAACTCCTGGCACCCTGCCAATCAATTCCAGTCTCATCTGCCAGGGAAAACCCGGATGAGGTCATGAATATTACTGTAGTTTAAATTATAGCCTTGTGTATTTATGTGTGTGTTTGAGCTCAGAGCAAAAATCTGGATTTGAATTTTTATTTGGGTGAAAGTGACGGACAGAATCTGTCCGTGAAGCAAATAGGTTATATGTGTGTGTGTGTGTGTGTGTGTGTGTGTGTGTGTGTGTGTGTGTGTGTGTGTGGCCAGAGGCAAAGCTCAGTAGGATGTGAGTAAAACTACAGCAGACGGTTAGTAGTGCCTGCAAACACACACTTTTAAAATGAAACACACTTAATTAAAATGAAAGTTTACTGATCTGAGACGCAAGTGCCACTCTGCTAGACACAGATAACCGTGCATTCTAGGGCTGTCAAAAACAAAGTTCACCGTTTATATACAGTTCCCTCCGAAAGTTCTTTTGCTGTACACTGAAGACATTTGGGTTTGAGATCAAAAGATGAATATGAGATGATAGATCAGAATTTCAGCTTCAATTTCTTGATATTTACATCTAGATGTGTTAAACAAATCAGAAAATGGCACCTTTGGTGACCACCCAATATTTAGGTGAGCAAAAATACTGGAACAGATTAAAATTAAAGTAAATAACACTTAATATTTGGTTACATATCGCTTGCTTGCAATAACTGCATCAAGCCGGCGGCCCACTGACATCACCTTCTTTTGTGATGCTTTTCCAGGCTCGTACTGCAGCTTCTTTCAGTTGTTGTTTCAGTTTTGTTTTGGGGAGTTTCTCCCTTCAGTCTCCTCTTCACGAGGTGAAATGTGTGCTCAATCAGGTGGACTTGATGATTGGTGATTGACTTGGCCGGTCTAAAACCTTCCACTTTTTCCCCCTGATGAAGTTCTTTGTTAAGTTGGTAGTGTGTTTTGTGTCACTGGACTCATTTCTCTGTAAATTGGCAGACAGAATGTTTCTGTAGACTTCTGAATTCATTTTGCTGAGTTACATCATCAATAATGATCAGTGAACCTGTACAACAAGCAGCTTTTCTCCCATAGACAGCTCTCTGGGCTTCATGTTGGTTTATTCTGTTTAACAACAAATGCAGTCTTCACAGGTGAAACCCAGGGCTCAAACCATTCAGAGCTATTAACTGTTTAAACAATCAATCTAATAGGGCACACCGGGGTAACAAGAAACCTGTCAGTCACATGTTCCGATATTTCTGTTCACTTGAAAAATGGGTGGGTTCAAACAAAAGGTGCCGTGTTCTATGTTGTTCAAGACATCTAGAGGTAAATATCAGGAAATGAAAGCTGAAATTCTGATCTATCGTGTCATATTCATCTTTTGATCTCAAACCCAAATGTCTTCAGTGTACAGCGCAAAAAAAAAAAAAAAAAAAAAAAAGGCTTTGTCGTTCCAATACTTTTGGAGAGGATCATAGTATTTAAATTTTCAACCTAATTTCAGATTTTAAGATTAAAAAAAAAATACTGTTCACACAAACAGCGTTTTCTAAAATATCTCTATCCACAGAAAAACTCAAAAATGACTTGAAAACACTCACATGAGCACACCAGCACAGTAGGTGGGGTAGTATGTTATAAACTGTTATGTAAAACATCTCACTAATAATATTAAAAGCTGTGTCTTGATGGTTCGTTGAAAAAAAAATCCCATCAACATGGCCAAAAGTAAAAAATGACAAACACAAAGACTGATGACCGCTGTGTCATGTGCAGGAAAAAAGTGGTCATACTTTATAGGCGCTACAAGACCATTATGTTATAGCCCATGTAGTGAGCATATGAAGTGAATATATGAAGTGAACAGGAATCCATTTGGTATTCAGCCTATATGTGTCAATTATCCCTGCATCAAATGAGTTGAAGGTGGTAGACTTTTAAATGATTCACCAAAGCAATATAAATATAAGTAACAAGACAGCATTACTGTGGGTAAGTAAGAAAAACAAATATAAAATATGTTAAAGTTTGTAATACAGTTGTGTAATGTGCAGGTTGATGAGGCAGGATGAAATCTCGGGACTCTGTGTGGGCTTTATTTGGGCAAATAAAAAAAAATCATTGTCACGGTCTACAGTGTGTGTGTAAACACACAAGCAGTCAGGGTCATCAGAGGAATATTCATAATCATAAACGGTAACAATTGTAAAAATAAACCGGCCAGGATCATAGAACATAGAATATAAACTTGGAAACTAAGAAATCAGGGCTTAATAACTCACAAAACACCGTAGACACAGAAAGGTATAAATAAATTAGTCAAGGTTTAATCCAAATTAAGTGAAGCAAGTTTAGAAGAACTTTTGTTGCCACGGAAACCATGACGCAGTGGGGGCCTCTGTGACACATTCCCTCCTTCTTCACTTAAAAAAGCTCTGTATGGCATAAACCTTTTGTGGGTTTTGTGATTTAAACGCAGAGTGTAACGTTACTGCTAATATACTCGCTGTGGCAGTATGAAATTATAGGCTCTTTAATATCAGATTGCATTGGAATACTAATGTTTAGCACATGCACACACACACACACACACACACACACACACACACACGTCTCTCTGAAGATGTGATGGTTTTTCCATGCAATCCTACCAAAACTTCTCAGTGTACCGCTGCTGGAATATCTAGAGAGAGCACAGCAGAACAAACTGTCTCACGGATAATCGAACTTAAGACAGGGAGAGCAAATGAGAAAAGATGGATGGAGAAAGCAGGACAGAGAGAGCGATAGAGCATGAAAAAGACAAAGGGCATGAGAAAGTGCAAGAGCAAGGGAGGGGGCGGGAGAAAGAGAGAGAGAGAGAGAGGGAGAGAGAGAGAGAGAGAGAGAGAGAGAGAGATTTGTTCAGGTGCACTTTCATGCTCTTGTGCCCACTCGGTCATCTACATCACTCACTTCAGCTCAAATGATTAGCTCAAACAAGTCAAAGCAGAACTTACAGAACCCTGCAGAATGTTCCAGAATCCTACATCATGCTCTATAAATTTATTTCTACATCATGTTCTAGAATGTCAATCCTACATCATGTTCTAGAATGTCAATCCTACATAATGTTCTAGAATGTCAATCCTACATCATGTTCTATAAATTTATTTCTACATCATGTTCTAGAATGTCAATCCTACATCATGTTCTATAAATTTATTTCTACATCATGTTCTAGAATGTCAATCCTACATAATGTTCTATAAATTTATTTCTACATCATGTTCTAGAATGTCAATCCTACATCATGTTCTATAAATTTATTCTACATCATGTTCTAGAATGTCAATCCTACATAATGTTCCACAATTTTATTCCTACAGCATGTTCTAGAACTCTGTAGAATGTCCTTGACACATGCTCCAGACAGCATTTTTGTAAAGACCTGCTACTAAAGAGTTTGACTGAGACCTCTACAACCTCCACCTGAGAAAATCAGCACAAACTTCAGTGGAAACTCGGGTCGGTTGAGTGGACGAGTGCCTCTCGCTCTCTCCCTCGCTCTTCCCTCCCCACTCTCTTAACTCCATTTCAGATCACACTGCTAAGGCTCTCAGACCACAAATGTAATCTTCACCTAAGAGTTCAACACACTTTCACTGAGATGTATTTTATTATACCAGTTTGATCTTTCCCTTCAAAATTATCTGTTATTTTTCCTTAAAGCCAGTCAATTTATTTTTATGTCCTCAGGTTGATAACCTTAATGATGGTAAATACTTATTAAGTGACATTTTTAGTATCGTAAGTATCTCCTAACATTTAAAGCTACATACATGTGAAGTATATATACACATCGGTGACAAAGGGAAATGAAGCATCTCAGTAAGGTATTGGTGTCTCCAAGACCCACCAGAACAGTTTCAAACAACAGTTTGTGCATTGACATCAATTCTACAAGTCTCCGGAACTGCACTGGTGCGATGAACACCATTTTTCCAAAAGACATTCCCTCAGTTGATGGTGGTGGTGGTGGAGAGTGCATCACTCCAAAATCTCCCATCTGGTGAGATCTGGTTATTGTGAAGGCCACAGCATATGACCTGCATCACTTTCATCCTCATCAAACCATTCTGTGAGCCTAGGATGGGGCGCAGTCATCCTGGAAGAGGCCACTCCCATCAGGATAGAAATCTTTCATCATGGGATAAAGGTGATCGGTTAGGAGAACTTTCAGGAAAATAAATAAACACCTCCTCCAGTGTAACAGAGCCACCGGATTTTGATTTAATTTGTTTGTGTCACCCATGTGTATATAAACACACACAAACGAATGGTTTAAAATGTGTTCTGGAATCCTGCAGATATAAGCCTACCCAAAAAGCACAGCAAAGCACTCTGGGTAATTTATTGCCTGTGTCTGTGTCACAGTGTTGTCTGGAGGATACGGAGGCGTCTCCAGGCCGACTCAAAGCCATACTGACAACAGCAAACTGAACGCAGCCATGGTACAGCTCCATCACACTCGACAATGTTACACACCCACACACGTGTACACACACATACACACATGTGGGACATCGGAGTCTAATGATCTGACTCAAAGGAGAAAAGTTTATCCACTGGCAGGGCAGAGCTCTGGTGCTGTGCCTAATAAATCCTCATTTGGCCCAGCTTCATTAGTTATTACTGAAGGCTCTGCTGATGGTTCTTGGCAGAGATCTCCTGGCACAGAGGCCCAGTAAACGAATGCACACACTTAACTAGATGCAGCTGACAGGAATTTGTTTAAAAACAGGCAGATTTTGGCCTTTAAACAAAAGAGAATGCAATGTAATCCTGGGGTTTGCTCTCCACACACAGACTAGAAAATCTGCAGGATATGCACCGAGCATCAAAAATATAATAATATAATAATATCATACTGAACGTGCAGAAGAGCTCTGTGTCTGAGCAGGTTCCAAAAGCCAGAATTAAACCACATGACAGGACATATTTCTCCCCTATCTGCCTTTTCTGAGGGAAAATTGAGGTGACACTCTCCTGCCAATAATCCAATCAGAGGTAATAACCCAGTCTGAAGAGTGATGAATAGTGAGAGGGAAAGATAGCGGAGAGAATGAAAAGGGCTTGTGAAGGGGGAAATTAGTGGAAAGAAACTGGGGAGAGAAGAAAGAAAGAAAGAAAGAAAGAAAGAACATGAAAATAGACAGCAAGCAAAAGAGAGGACTAAGTGTGAGAGGAAAGGAGGGAGAAAGGGAGAAAAGGAAGGAAGGAAGGAAGGAGTCAAGGAAGAAAAGAAAGAAAGAAAGAAAGAAAGAAAGAAAGGACTGAAGAAGAGAAAACATGAAAAAAATGTAAGACAGCAAGCAAGAAAAAAAGAGTGTAAGTGGGAAGGAAAGAAGGGGGAAGGAAGAAAGAAAGAAAGTAGGACTGATTGAGACTGTGTGTGTGAGTATGTGAGTTTTCACGTGTGATTTTTCAATAGCCCTTAATGAATCAGCACAAAGTCAGCGGCCCACTCTCTGGCAGCAAGCAGCCATCTCTCTCTCTCTCTCTCTCACACACACACACACACACACACACACGCTGTCAGTGAAGATACAGTGGCGTATAGCTGAAGCTAAAGCAAAGAGGCGAGAGGAGACAATGCAGCTCGTCTGTATAGTGAAAGCTGTAACTGTCAGGGGCACAATCACTACTGACAGAGCAATAAGAAAATGATTCATTCCAAACAGAAGAACATATGAGTGTGTTACAATTCCATCACTGTGTTTCTATGTATGACATGACACACAAGCTAAATAGAGAAGCAATTGACTAGAGTAGATGTGACTTGTTTTGCCTTTGGCTCCCAGTGAAGATCTAATGAAGGAGAATGAGGGATAAAAAAAAATTAATATCCCTTTTGGAAAAGACTAATGGAGGAACGAATGGAATGACTAAACATGCATGAATATACCACACACACAAACACACACACACAAGCATAAAGACTGAATGAAACAACATCAAGAAAGTAAGACATTTTCACCTGGAACATCATCAATCAAGGCGTCTGAAGAGATCCGAGGGCAGCAAAGGACACAAAGAAAAATTACGAGTTCAGACATTATTTTTCAACAAATGTCTCAGCAGTAGTTTGGGATTCAAAACATGAACATGCACGTCAAGCTGTCGTGAAACATACAGACATAGATGGGGATTAATAAATGTGTCGAGAACACTCCCTTTCAAAAAATAAAATAAAATTTGAATTCATTCGCATGTGACACTGATCCATTCACACACTCCTCCACTGAAACAAGCTGCTATTCAGAAAGCCCCAGATTAATGTGAATGGATCAGTGTCGCGTCATCTCGGAGCTCTAATTCCTCCTCGACCTCGCCTACACGGTTTTACACTCCTAATTGGAGGTCATGACACAAGCAACAATGCCCACACGGAGACCAGGAGAATGCAGCGGCGGAAAGAAAGCATTACTTGTTCACCTTAAACAAAGTGGAAGGTAAGTCAGGATCTATCTTAATAAAACCCATTTTAAACCACACATTAACGACAGTTAGTTTAAAACTAGCACTGTATAGAACAGCGAACATCTCTAAAAGTCAAACGATATAAAATTTTAAATATCTTTCAATGCTTACCTATGAATCATTAGCTCATGGTTATAAATACATTTTGTTTTACATTGGTGCTTCTGACTAGTGCTATGTACTCTGTAACTGAGAATAAACGCAATAAATTCTTTGTCCAAAATTTTTTTTTAATAAGCCATATCATTGCTTCACTAATTAGACCAAAAATTATATGTAAAAAAAAAAAAAAAAAAAAAAAAACAACAACTAGGGTGACTGAATTACAGCCAGTTTTTAAAAAATTTTTTTAAATTTTTTTTAAAAAAACACCGAGTGCCTGCTTCAATCCTCTGAACTGCTTTTCATCTATTTTCTATTACAGAATCTCAGTTGGTCTAGACACTTAAGGTAGATCATCACTATCAGTAGTCCTTAAAGTAATCATACATCTAAACACTGCAACACTAGCGGATGTAAACTGTAGTAGTAAGCAGCAGTAAACCTCAGGCTTACAGATGATATGATACAATTTCGATTCGTAAGGCAACAATTCGGTATTTAATGATATCATCATATATGCTACAAAATTATACAATTTGATTTGGTAGCTTGCGATCACGGTCTTCTGCTGTTGTAGCCCATCTGCCTCAAGGTTTGAGGTATTGTGCGTGCTGAGATGCTTTTCTGCTCACCACGGTTGTAAAGAGTGGTTATTTGAGTAATTATAGTCTTCCTGTCAGCGTGAACCAGTCTGACTGTTCTCCTCTGACCTCTCTCATCAACATAACAGCAGATCACTGGATGTTTTTTGTTTTCCGCATCATTCTGTGTACACTCTGCATGAAAATCCCACATGATCAGCAGTTCCTGGAATGCTCAAACCAGCCCATATGGAAGCATCAACCATTCCATGATCAAAGTCACATTTTCCCCCATTCTGATGTTGACCATGAACATTGACTGAACATCAATTCTTGACCTGTATCTGCATGATTTTATGCACTGTGCTGCTGCCACATGATTGGTTGATTGGATAACTGCATGAATGAGTCTGGTGTACAGATGTTCTTATGTATTTAATTAAGACATCTGTAAAACAGTTAGATGTATTCCAATAGTATATAAATTAACAAATCCAAATGGGTTGTGATTTACAATAAAATACTGTCCTCAAGGTAGGTGTGATTAACTTAGTGTTCTTGTGCTACAAATTTAATGGTACTTTAGCAACAAACTAAAGCAAGAAATGAGTAACTTGCTAACTTGATCAGCATTTGGATACATTGAAAAACAGAAACAGGTAATATTACATGTTACAGTAGATCCTGCAGCTACTAACAGACAAGTTTTAAGGATTTAAATCTGTTGATACTCAAACATTTGGCATAATTTTCTGCCTCATCCTGCAAATTTGTATTTCAGAGCAAACCTGTGTCACGTCACTTACCTCACCACTGCTCGGATTTGCGCTGAGAGTAAAAGAGATTTCATTTTCTAAAGAGTGAGTCTGCCACCAGCTGTAGATAAAACCCTGACTTGAAATGCTTCCTTGTGTGGGCCATCACCATTAGATAAAACTTATCACAA
This sequence comes from Pangasianodon hypophthalmus, assembly GCF_027358585.1. Lineage (NCBI taxonomy): Eukaryota > Metazoa > Chordata > Actinopteri > Siluriformes > Pangasiidae > Pangasianodon > Pangasianodon hypophthalmus. Next base: position 24,622,102 of record NC_069714.1, on the reverse strand, counting down.
TAGCCAGCTATTACCTGAGTGAGCAAAAATAAATCACAGGGTTCCTGAAAGGGAAAACGAGACCACAGCAGAGATTCTTGACTCACTACACGCTGGTACACAGCAGTTTTAAATCAAACTCCTATTCGTGTGGAAGAAAAAGGAGAAAGACAGATAAAGACAGACAGGAGTGTTGCCCTGTCACAGAAAATTCACTTCCACGAGCTTTAGAAATGTCAGCGCTAAAGCTCTCGGCAGACACCCACGCCGACGAACCACAACAGATCTATCCATCAGCGCTTATGGATAAATTGCCCATAAGAGCTGTCAGCCGCAGCAAAGCTTCTATCATCCTCCCACTGCCTAGCTCCTCTACACTTCCCCATGGCACATGCTTTTAACTCCCTATTCATTTAGCTCCAACAATGACATATGGCTGTGAAGACAACGCGAACTTAAATCAATTCTAAAGCTCAGAGAATTGGCATCTATGTTCCAGACACACATTTACAGTGTATAGTTATAGTTTTATGAGCGAGCTTCTGAAACTTAGTCATCTGCTGCAGTATTTTATGGGCAGATTTGTTTTCTTATTTCTCCAGATTTGTATTCTATATGGAAAGCTTGCAATTAGCGATACACTGAGGAACAGCAGAGCTATGATGTAAAGATATGGGACCAAAACCCATCACAAAAGAATTCAGTGAGAGAGGAAGTGAGATGTGCTGGTGGGAATTAGCAAGGATCAAGATTGGTATTACTGATTCAGTGTTAGATCAGAACTTGCACAAAAAGGAAGATTATAAAAAGTGACTGCATGAATAAGAATGTCACTGAAGGGATTAGAAATGTGTTTAAGTTTGAAATAACCTTTAATACTGCAGACACTCGTACTTTTAAAATAAAAAAAAAAAATAATAAAAAAAAAAAAAAAAAAAAAAGGCAGCACAAGGATGTAAAGCATTGAGTGGACGAGCTTGTTATATGCATCACATGAATGGAATGCTTGTGAGGATGAAGACAGTTAAGAAAAATTGCAAGAAACAGTATCACACACTCACAAACAGGAAATTGATTAGTACACACACACACACACACACCTGTCAAGCTGTCTGGCCGTGGCACCATCCTCTCATAGATTTCGTACGAGTGTGTGCTGTAGGGATCGGAGCCCTCATGCAGGAGCGTCCTTGGCAAAGTTGACCCATAATGCTGTGGCACAGCTGTCATTCCCGTTCGCACTGGAGACGAACCTGATGCTGCTTGTCCTTCTTCCCCTGCCACGCTGAGTGGTGAGCCCAGACGTGCTGAGTAGGGCGAGGTGGTACGGTTGGCGCTGGTGCCCGAGCCCATCCTGCGCAAGGTGGAGGGCGAGTTCCTTTGGGCGGAGAAGGGAGAGCTGGCCCGCTGGGAGTTGGGCAGGGTGCTGCTGGAGAAGATGCTGGGCAGCGGCTTGGGCTCAGTCATGATGGGTGAGCCGTAGGCACTGCCCGGTGATGCACGCAAAGACCCACGCGAGGGAGAGATGCTAGTGCTGTAGGCGGGTGATTGTGTCCTAGACGGCACTGAGCTCACACGCCGCATGGCTCGTCCTGGGATCGCCCCGCTGACACCTCCCGACATCTGGCACACAGGCAGAGAAAAGATGGCACTGTTTAAAGTGCAGTGATATCATGAACATTTTGTACACAGACTAGCTTATGGTTTTGGGGTAAAACTAGTAGCTGTCATACCAATGCTGGAGGAAGGTACTAGATGCAAATGATCTAGCTAACTATAGGCCAATGTCCAATCTCCCTTTTGTGGCAAATGTACTGAAAATGTTCAAGAATGTCTAGTTACTAACAATTTGTATGAGCTTTTCCAATCTGGACTGCTACTATTCCATAGCACAGAGACTGGCCTCGTGAGAATTGTTAATGACCTTCTCTTGTCTGCAGATTCAGGGAGCCTTAGTATTCTCCTGATCCTTGATCCAAGCACTGCATTTGATACTATGACATAGTTATTACACAGCTCTCAGCCTCAGGCATGACGGATTTAGCCCTCTTGTGGTTTACCTCCTATCTCAGCAACAGACTTTTCATTACCATCAACAAACACAAATCCTCTTCAGCTTGTGTTACTCAGCGGCGTCCCTCAGGGATCTGTATTCGGTCTACTTCTTTTCATAATCTACATGCTCCCCCTTGGCTACATCATACACTGTCACAGCCTTAGTTTTCACTGTTATGCGGACAACACAGACCACATCTAATGCTGTCTATCTTTATTAGCCTGCATACATGAGCTCAAGCACCAAATTACCTTAATTTCAATACAGTTAAAACAGATGTTCTTCCAAAGCTTTAATATCTACGCATTTATACTTGTACTTTGAGACTGATTAGGTTATTGTCAGACCACTCTGAGTCCTCATTTCTTTGAATCCCATGCCTGTTCTCTCACCAGCAATCTTTTTAATCAATTTTAAGGATGTTCAAACCCTAGTCTGTGCCTTCACAACCTTCCATTTTGACTGCAATTCTCTTTTTATTGCTCTTTCTACCAGAACACTAGGTGATCTTCAATATATCAAAAAGTCAGTTACTAGAGTTCTCACATACGCCTGTCCACACCTCACCCACTCTACCCTTGTTAGCCAACCCCTACGAAATCCTGCTTCTCATCGACAAAGCCTTAAATGGCTGTGCCCTGGGGTACCTCGGTGAACTATTATGCCCATACACCCCCCTGGACTGTTTGTTAAGGTTAGGTCCAGTTCATTTGTAGCTCCAAGAGTTTACATTTACATTTATGGCATTTGGCAGAGCGACTAACAGAAGTGCTTTGAAGTCTATCAATAAATACATTCTGATACAGGTTCACTAGGTCTTGGACTAAGAATACCATCAGTCTAAAAACTCTGTGGGGGAAGTAATATAGTAAAAAGACAACACAAAGGTTTTTTTTTTTTGTTCCATGGTTTCTTTCAGCATCATAGCACCCAAGAGCCTCCGTGAAGCCTCTCCCCTTCATCTCTTCACTCAGTGCCATACGTCTCTCATCAATAACTAGGCAGCTCCGCACCTTCTACCCACTTCCCACTGAAAGCCATGACTTCGGGTTTGAGAAAAGTGCTATATGAAGTAAACCTAATATTATGAAGTTGCAGTATAGAAAAAGTGGACTGCTAAACAAAACCCTTCACTTGAGTGCTCCCCTGAGACCAGCCCTGCACATTCTTTCACTCAGAATAGCCCTGCTCAGTCAACTTCAATGCAGGTAACAAATAACAAAAAATAGCTTTTATTAAGGACCTGTAAAAAAAAAAAAAAAAACAATTCTATGTGTGCATTTTCGTCTTCTATATACACAAGTTATAGATCAATTTCCTTGGAGAGGATTGCAGAGCTGCTCTAGTTATTGTATGTTGGATAATAACCTGACTTTCTCTGTGGCCCAGTATCAGTAATGGGGTTTCATATTAAGGCTGAATCTCCAACTGGATGAAAAGAAGCATGGGCTCATCTTGGATTTAGAAATTGATTTATCTACCCATCCCATTCTATTCTATCTATCTCTAGTCTAATATCTGCATCTATTCTACTTTACGTCACACAGTAAGCTGAGTATATGTGATTTTTTTTTAACAAATGAATCCCACCTGGCTGGAAGCCTGGCCCTCTGCCCTGGAGTTCCTCATAAGCGTGCCGCTCGCAGCAGGACCGCTGCTCGGGTACGAGTGCTGCAGGCGCACCTCCGTCCTCCCCATGTTCTGGCTGCTGTAGTAGCTGCCTGCATCCTGGTAGCCGCTGTCAGAATACGAGTTCATCTGAGTGGAACTGCGCGAGTTCCCAACAGACCCTGAGAATGAGAGAGAAAAACACATTTTTAAGGTTATATCATGCACACATTTGCAGTCTGCAGAACCTTACAGCTTTTTCTTTATTTGAACAGCAACTATCCTGAGTCGAGAAATACTATAATGTGCTTTCAGCTATAATTTAGTTTTAGTGTCAGAAGGCTCATCATCTGAGCAGTGATGAAAGGAATTCAGGAAGATTGAACCAAAGTATAGGAGACTTGATCCACTGCATCTGTAGTATGTGTGATTATCATGGACAAGAACAGACAAGAATGAATTCTTGTACTTGGAAAAAGAATGCAGTATGTAACACATATTAAAAACTACAACCGTTACACTAAGGCTTTCATGAGGAGGCTGACATGAGAGAAGAAGTTACTTCCATCTCTCAGAAGACGAATTATACAGATTGAGCCTTAATTATAAAAACTTTTGACAGAAAAATTAATAAAAGTGTTCTACCATTATATGCACTTCATGTAAAATTCAGAAACTGCCCTTAGACTTCCATTATAAGCGAGTAAAATGTTTTCAGTTCTTTTCTAAATAGAGTTTACAACTAGATAGCATGGGTGTAAAAATTAGGGGTGCAAACCTCAGGTTCCCACATCATACGACTCGATTCAGATTTTTAAGGACACAATTCAATATTTGAAGATATCACTGAAACTTAAGGCAGTGATACAACAGGATTTTGATTCTCAAGGCAACGATACAATATTTGATAATACTGCTGAATCTGTTAAGATACGATTTTGATTCTTAAGGCAATGAAACAATATTTGATGATACCAATAAATCTGTTATGATACGATTTCAATTCTTAATTCCGATTGTTAAGGCAACGATTCGAATATTTTGATGATACCACTGAAACTATTATGATACGATTTTGACTCTTAAAGGTGCAACAGTGGATTTTTTTATTCCTTACTTGTACAAATAACCTGGAAGATATGTAGAACATGATAAAAAGCAAAAGTCTATTAACTAGTGGGCAACAGTGTAAATGTTGTATCTATACTGTGCTTTTAAGCAACAACTTTTTTGCTTATTTTCTTCATTCAAATGCGATATCCGGTCCCCGTGTGAGCTGCAGTGTGGCTCCTGATCAAAAGTGTCGTGTGCAGACAGACCCTCACTTTCGTGCAGAGAACTCTGCTCCGGTGAGCACAGTGACAGCTGCTCCCTGACAGACTTGGCATCGGCGGAACTTGACACATCTATGAAAAAATAAAAATGCACAAATGAAACACAGTTATGGGCTGGCCTCAGAGGTGTAAGCAACTTACGTTTAAGCTTTTGGGTATACACTGAGACCAATCATAGGCTAAGCCCAGAGGTATCATTAGCCATAAGGAGGTTTCATAGAACTAAATCCCATTTGTTTTTTCTTTAACTAGCTTTTAAATGAAATAGCCTAAATACACTCAGCGTGAGCTAAGGATTAGGTATTAGCATTAGCCACAGCTTTTCTGGAACAGTCTTTCAGTTCAACTATCCAGGTCCCAGAATTCCTCTTGAATTTCTTGCTCATTAAAAAAAAAAAAAAAAGCCGGACATAATCACAAAGTCAAGGGCTGCGGCTAATAATTAGAAGATAAACTGTTTTATTTAATCTCTTAATAATGTAACGATGCATCCAAATCCCTCTTTTGATTTGACTGAGAAGAAAATGCTGATGTTTAAAAGCTTAACTATTTTCCAGTCCAGCACAAATCTGTATGAGGAGGTAGGAAGTCCCTGGTCTTAACCCTGTGTACAATGTCATGCAGCTCTGTCTCATATGGATGATGGTGGAGTCTACAGACAGACTGTGCATGTGTGTGTTTGTCTCTTTAGCATGCTGTTTGCTCATGTCTGTTGACTCTGTGATCGAGCGGCTCTGACATCCTGACGCAGGAGCTCTCGCTGCACTGAGTGTGTCTGCAGAGCTTCCTCTCCACCTCCTCACCTCACCTCCTCACAAACACGCCGCAGTCTTTGCAAGTCACGTCCACGAACAGCACCCAGACTATTACACCGCCTAATACGCTGCAGACAGCCACAGACACTTAAATCTCGAAAAAGGACTTTAATCTTTAAGGAAAAGGACCAATTTGCAGTGTATGTGAAAACTTTATAAAAAATGCATCCAGATGGTCGTGTGAATTATTGATACAAGCCGTGGCATAAAGCTAACAAATTGCTATAATTGGGTTATCGTTTATGAGCTCCCAGCATATGGCTGATATGGTGAGCAGTAATCAAGCTTAACTCTATAATGGGAATTCATTACCATTGGGAGACTACAAATCCTCCTGCAGCCATATCCGGCCATCACACACACACACACACACACACACACACACACACACCCCGTAATGGCTCTCACTCGGTCATTCTGCTTTATCACTGGTAGTCTGGACTTCATCACCCTAAAGCTCGACTGCTGCCGGGACAGACAGTGACACTGCAAAAAATTGTATCCAGCAAAGAGCGAGCATGTGTCAGAATCGGCCATTTTCTTCTAATGACTCAAAGGAGGATGCAACAAGGCAGGATTTACCGTCTCCCTACACATGTGGTGCACGCTACCACATCTCACCCTCATAAATGACAACTGTCAGTGTTCATATTTCAGAAAAAACCATGAGCTTAGATCCTCAATTACTAATTATTCAATCGCTTTTTATTTTATGCCTATATTTCATCATATATTTAACTCACTGTCCTACACAGGGCTGGGCAATATAATATCAATACTATAATTAATTAAATTCTCAGTACAGTTTTAACTGAATCTGAATAGCACTTTTAAACAACACTGCCACGTTTTCCAAAGATACTGCAGATACTGTCAGTATTTTTGTAGACTTCTACTGACTGACTCCATTGTTACTCAGAGCAGCGAGTAGCTGATATTTTTGTACCGAGTATTTTTTCAAATTTTCCGAGTTAAGTTTTGCGTTTTTCTTTTGGCAGATGTTCAAATCCCTGATATGTGTAATTTAAGCAATTTTCCAGCACTTTCAAGCTGCACAATCAGATGTTTTCCAGTATAACAGTTCAAGTTCAATACAGATTACATAGCTTGACATAAATGGAGTGCAGTAGCTAAATTTATAAATGGCTTGCTCTTGGTAACAGCTCGTTAGCAGGAAAAGTGTTCCCTTTTCCAACCATCCCTGGGTCAAGAAAAATGGTTGGAGTTTATTCATTCTGTAGAGGGTGGAATTTATGCAAGGTCATGGTTACATGACTTTTCAAAGATGTTTTACCAACTTGGGGCTCTTCAATGCAGGAATATGTGGCTTCTTCAGACTGAGCGAGAATTTCATTCCGTCTTTATACACTGTCACGACTTCTCTATCAGTAACCAGTGTTTTTGCTGCTCTCCATAATTAGAAAGCTCACTAAGCTACTCTCAGATTTGTTTAGAATCAGTGGGGCGTGACATATCCTGAACACTATTGACTGTTGTGTAAGTCAGTCAAGCACTTCAAAGCATTGTCATTCTGACTTCCTGTTTCAGGAGGTCAACCTTTGGAATCGAACCACAGCTTTAAATAAAGTTCGGTCCTGACTCTGAAAGTCTTGAAACAATGATAGCTAGTTATCTAATGTAATACCAGTTTGTTTGTTAAAATGTCTTTGTAACTAACTTTGGTTTGGCAGAAAATAAAAAGGCAAGATGTGAATTTCCTACTTGCAAAACTAACCACTAGTATTGAACTTCCTCGGGATAACGTGTACAGCACTGCAGGCTCACAAGAAAAGCCTAAATATTTGTGAAATTACAGAACTATTAAATGGTTTATTTTTTCTCCCTAAATTTTGTTTGGCCTTATTATAGTGGAAAAAAAAAACAGTGCTTTCCAAAATTTTTGTCAGAATGAAGCATTTCAAATGTTTAGAAATCAAAATTTTTTAAATATTTTTAAGTATTCTGCATTGAGACCAGAGTTCAGTCAGGGTTCTGACACTATAAAGATCATGTTATATAATGTGAATTGTGAAAAAGCACCCACCTCACCCACCTCTAGTCATAAAAATAGAGAATTTTCACACAAACAGTGTGCTCCTTCTCCACATACACACACAAAAAAAAACAGTTATACTGAGGCTGAACTGGATCCTAGATCACTGATTTCACTTCAGGGTGCTAGACAAACGTGGACTGGTGTTTTGTTTTGGACAATATGTTCTGTTACATGACAACCTGTTTCTTAGCTAAATCTCAAGTTTCCCAGCTAAACGGCCCTCCTCAGTCTCTCTCTCTCTCTCTGTCTCACTCACACACACACACACACACACACACACACACACACACAGTCAGTCATCTGGGTGGCGGCCATATTATCTGAGTGCATTCCAACAGCTGGGTGCCTTGAATTTCAACAAAAGTAATGGAAACAATAAGAGATCAGTATTATGTTTGTACAAGCTTATGAAACGTATAATTAGGACACTAATGACACTAAAGCTGACACACTGCACTATTTTTGTCCTTTTTTTTTTGCTCGGGAGGATATGGCGCATTATTTCAGTGGACTTTCTCACACTATTATTAATTGCAGGTTCATTCGTTGGACTTTTCTACAACATGATGTCAGATCTATTATTAGAGATATTTAATTAGATGTGAAGAGAAGTTAAAGTTAAGGGACAGTATAATTTAAAGATGTAATTAGTATGAAAATGCTTTTTTCCATTGACTGTGGAAATTATTTGTACTTGCAGCCCAAATGTCAGATTTATTAATAATATTAGAAAGGTTATAGCAGTGAGATTTGAGAGGTTACACTAATGAGGCATCAGTCAGTGCCTGTGGAATATTGGACCCACAGCGGTACTTAGTATGATCTATTATTACACAGCTAAACAAAGGCAATGACGTGCAACTAATGCTAATGTCCCAGTGTACCCATTCTAATTCATTTACAATTGTACGAGTTTAAATCTATTTAGCGACAGTGTGCATTAGCTCAATCAATACTACAGCTCATTCCTCCTCTTGTGCACAAAGTCTGTATTTCCCCACTCCATCAGGCAAATATTTTACTTTTGGCAGTTATTAACTGATATTACATTTTCATTTCCTCCTAACTGTCCACCCTTTAATCACAGGTTGCAATATCACGATATTGTACCTAATTTTATCACTGACCGTCAGTCAGAGCAACAAGAGTTTTCACTGATTTATAGGCCTGATCTTCTAGAAGAAGGAAATATGCAATTCGTTTTCAAATTTGCCTGCCTAAAAATCTTTCCTGCCTAGGAATGGGGCACAGGGTTGTGAGGATACTTCAAGGTCTCCACAATAATATTATGTTGAGATGTATTATGTAACTGATTATTGGCATAAGCCTAGCATTAATGTTAATTAAGTCAAGTTGTTCCTGATTAAATCCGATCCTGAACATCCTCTTATTATTTCCGTACCCCTGAGCAGATAATCAAATAGAAGTTTGAACATGAAGACAAATGAATTTACATCTGTCGCAATCAGGCATGTCATGAATTTGGAGATAAAGCCTACATCAAAAAACAATAAAATATATCTTAAGGCCAGAAATACAAACATGGTATGATTGCTTGTAGTTAAATTTGGCATTAATGGATTAATTCTCTTTTGTTTAAAATGATTAATATACAAAGATACAAATATTAGGGTTTTACCTGTGGGTTTCCAGTGAAGGGACTTCTCAGAGGAACTGCAGGAAAGAAAGAAATATAATTAATCAAAGAAGAGAAATTAACTGGCAATATACCTACAATCGATCTAAAGACATATGCTGCGTCTTCAGAAAAACACCAATGAAAGAACTGCTGTTGTGTTCAAGAATCAAGGTTGCTACAGTTATCTACACTCCCACAAAAAAAAATTCTACCAATCAGAGCATGAGCTAAGAAATGATAGACACAACAACATCAGGACCTAAAACTAAAACAGTCAGCACATAACAGAAATACAGCTTCTAAAACAACTTCAAGTCTAAATGCTGAAAATTAATTTTCAAATGAAAGAATGCAAAACTACATGAACCTGAACAGTGACTATCTGTCTAAGCCACTGCTCCCTGCTAGCAGCCATAAAACAGGCAACCACAAGCACAGTAATAATTACGCAGCATGTAAAGGTGAAAAACCTTGCTGTGTTGGCATGTATGTGTGAGATAATGGCTGGCTGAGAACATACAGCAATGGTAATTTTGCCCAACGGCTTCTCTGACTTCCATTCTCTCACAACATTCTGCCTCTGAAAGCACAAGCAGCCAGAAAATTTAGATATATTTTTTCCCTTTTTTGCTCTTGCTGTGCAATTTTCATTTCAGAAAGAGCGCAAAAAAGGGCAAAGATAGGTCAAGAAGGCAGATTGGCACTTATTGTGCGAAGTCAAGACAGAATTCAGGACATCACTGAGCTTGAAGAAAAAAAAAAAAAAACAAGCAAGACTTGTGATGATAACTCTCACACTGTTGTGTATTAGCACTCTACATTCCAATGTACCGTATACACATTATACAGAAAGATGAACATTTGGCTTGATTTGATAATACAACAGTAACAGATCAGTCAAATCAGCCAAATCCAACCTGCAGTGTGAGAATTAAGGATGCTGACATATCCACCAGGGAATACTTCACTGACAGACTCACTGCCTGACTGACTGTGCATAAAAATGGCCAGATCAGACAAGTGGGTCCCTGATTGATAAGCACAGGGAAAGCATGCTGGGAAACCAGGAGATAGTCTAAAGAGCATGCTTGTATAAGAGTATGGGAGAAGATGAAGAGGGTGAGGACACCTGAAGGAACTGCCGTGTCACGTACACCATATAGCCAACATTTAGTGAACACCAGTTGTGAACATTTTGTGAACGAGCACACCTATATGTGCTTGTTGAACATCTCATTCCAGATTTAGTCCCCCTTTGCTGTTATAATAACCTCCACTCTTCTGCGAAGGCTTTCCATTAGATTTTGGAGTGTGGCTGTGGGGATTTGTGCTCATTCAGCCACGAGAACATTAGCCACATGGTTAGGTCCTGGGAGGCCTGGGGTGCAGTTGGTGTTCCAGTTCATCCCAAAGGTGTTCAGTGGGGTTGAGGTCAGGGCTCTGTGCAGGACACTCGAGTTCCTCCACTCCAACCTTGACAATCCATGTCTTCATGGAGCTCGCTTTGTGCACAGGGGCATTGTCATGCTGGAACAGGTTTGGGCCTCTTAGTTCCAGTGAAGGGAAACTGTAATGCTTCCTCATACAAAGACATTCTATACAATTGTGTGATTCCATCTTTGTGGCAACAGTTTGGTGAAGAACCACATGTGGGTGTGATGGTCATGTGTCCACAAACTTTTGGTGATATTGTGTATACAGGAATAGAGACACTGAGTATGAATGAAAAGCACAAAAACACAGAATGGTGAAAAAAGAGCACATGCAATGGATTACAAAGAGCAAGTGTGTCATAAAGTAAAAGGTTTCAGAGATCCTGGTTTGGACACAGCCACGTAAAAGCAGCAAGCGGCACAAACGCCCACACACACACACACACACACACACACACACACCCCCCACACACAAAACCTTGCACTTAGCATAAGAACCATCAGAAAACACACTCTTCCTCCATTAACACCCCTCCTCCTTTCTAAAAAAGCTAATCGTGTAAATCTTCCCAATTATATGAATACATTCTTTATTTGGTTGCTTACTATTGTTATATGTTTCTTTATTATTTATTTTTAGTACTTTAAAAAATCCACTTGATTTTGATTCAAAGGTTTCTACATGTAAAACAATAGAGGTTCATAGTATACAACATGTCTACACAATTATAACATTAAAAAGAACAATAAAACTGTGTTATTCCTAATGGTGAACAAAAATGAGAAAATCTAACTAAGAACTATGTAGGAGTGAGGTGAAAAATGTTTGTGACTTTTTATTTTATTGGATAGAAACTCTACACAGGAAAATGCTGAGCTGGTTCACTCTAATTAGCACACAGTATATACTCGTCTTACAGTAGATACTAACAGTGTCCAACATCAACTATAAGAAAAATCTAGACTTACAGTAACTTATAGTCATATAAGTTCACTTTAATAAAGCAATCATTTACATTCAGAGTCTCATTACAGTCTGAGAGTGGATAATGAAGAAGTTCTTAAATACAAAGATTGAAGGATTTAACGCTTGTTTTGCCTTATTTACGTGTCAGTTATACTGGGTAAACTATAACAAAATGTAAAAACATTTTGCCTGGCACTTCCCAATGCAATATGTTGAATTTGATCTTGAGTTGTGTAAGACTGAGCTTCAGCTCTTGCAGTAACCTTTAAACAGGGTGTTACTGCTATGCGCGTACTGGAGTCGTCCATCCTGTTGCCCCTGGCTACTGCAAACGAGCTTACATCCAAATTAAAAAGAAGAGGCTGTGAGATCACCCGCTCTGCTGGAGCACCCCAAATGAAAAGATGGCAATTTACTGCCATTCAGCAGAGGTGTGAACAGCCTGTTAACTTGCCGACGAGGCTGTGCATGTCGGTATTATGCGTGCATGATAATAATGTGTGTATGCATGCGTGTAGAGGAGCAAAGAACCGAATAAGTATATATTTACCGGTTCTAAAGTATGTTCAATAATACGTGGCTACATGTGAGAATGGAACCTATCTCAAGCACCACCCTACATAGGTGGAGTAGTTTGGGTTGGGATTGAAGGTTGGAGTCAGTGATTGCCTGGAGGCAACAAGACATAAAAGCTTGAGTGGTGGCAGACATGAAGCTCTGATGGGGCTCCATTGTACAGTGAATGGGCTATTGAAGCAGAGCCAGTGGTGAACGTCACAGCCAGGACAGCGTTCATTCACGTTCACACACGTCCAGCAAAGGTTAAATAAATACTCCAGGGTTTTTAGTTCTTCAAACAGCTGCATCAAAATGAGTGATGATCTGGACACAGCTCCTTGTACTGAAGTCTTACCAAACCCTACTTTTATCCAACTTTCCAATCACTGGAGCAAAACAGTAAAAGTAATTCCGATTACTTACTTTTCCTAAGGATTTGTGGTATCCATGTGCAGTCAGTCAGACAAGAGTTTGTTGTCTAACCACAAACTCCAACTTCTGAAAAAAGTAGTCCCATCTCTATTATACATATTTATATCTTATTCTACAAATACTTTTGAAGAGTTTGTGAACATGTTCTATAAAATACATGTTTCACATTAACCTCTATAGAAAGAATTTAGACTCCCATTATATGTGTGTTATGAGTAAACAGGTTTTCCAGTCCATTCTTAGTACAAGAAAATGTTTTGAATAATACACTACCCATGTGGTAGATTATATATAGGATTCGAGAAAATGCTAGTCAACACTTTTGCATACTCTTTGTTCATCTACAGGCACTTTTTAACCCAATCCCTCAACACATCATCTCTTTATCACATGATCAATCCACCCATTCATTTCTACATTTATCTACATTCATCTATCAAAGGAACTTTCATGCTGTCTACCTTTCCTCTGTTTTTAGATTTCGATCACACTTTTCATACCCATCCCTTTCTCTTTATCTGCATACCCTCATATCAGTCTCTGACCCTTATAGGTCCTGTGTGTGTGTGTGCGTGTGTGTGTGTGTGTGTGTGTGTGTGTGTGTGTGTGTGTGTGTGAGAACGCCCCATGCAGGTGAAGCAGGTGGATGAAGTCGGGCCTGAGGGCTCTAATATGCTGCAGATTCCCAGAATAGCACGCTGGGCTTTCACACTCCATAATGCACACTTAAACACGGACCTGTGGGTAAACATTCACCTGACTCCACATTATCAGTACTGTGTCTCATCTAGAGCTACACTTTCAGCCCCAACACACACACACACTCCATCTGTACAGCAGCATATGAAGATAATCATTATTGTGACCGCATATAACCATATGCAACGCATCTTCCCTTAGCCAAGGTTTGAACAGAGTTTAAGTAATTAAGACAGAGTCCTCCAAGCACACCATAACGTCAGCTTGGTCTCAAATGCAGTCTGATGAGATCTCTGATCTGCAGCTGGTTCGTGACTCTGACGGAAAGGAAACAGAGGACCGGTTGCATTGTGTGCAAGCTGCAGCTATGGACAATGATAGGATGAGTGACGGGAAAGAAAGTGGTGATAATATTCAGGCATGGACAAGTGCTGTGTTAAAGGTTTTTGCCTCGTTAACAGACAGCATTGCTCAGAGTATACGCCAGTAACACTCTCATAATGAAGATCCCAATATAGCTTGACACACAGTTACGCATTCTGACAACAACATAGGAATGTTTTCTTTCTCCTGCAAAAGATATTATGGCTGATCATTGTTTCATCATGATTTTGTGAATAATATCGAAACTGATTATTAATCACAATGTTATAGCCAATTTAGGAACAAAAGGCTTTTGACCCTTCTTTGCAAAATTAAATAAAAAAATCTACACCTCTTCTAGGCTTACTTTATAAACTTCCAAGACTTTCTATGTTGAGTTTCTTTTATCAAAAAATAAAAGAAAGAAAATAACATGATACTGTGCAGAAAATACATAAAAACTGAGAAAAAAAAAAGAAAAAAAGAAAAGCAGATTTAAAAACTTGGTGTCTTGTGTCTACATAAATCTGATAAACACTTTTCCCAAATCATCTTCTGAAATTCCACACACTTTAAATGTCCATACTTTTCTTAAAGTACAAGATCCCTGTTTTTTTTTTTAATTTTGATACAAAGAACTGCCTTTTCTTTCATATTGTACATCATACGCCTGCATTCCTTCTAATGGACAAATCTCTGCATTACAGTAAAACTGCTCAACACACATTCACATTCCTCGCTAAGCGTAAACACAGTTAGACTTAAGTTAGACTGAGAAATAATTAAAACACATGAATGATGATCTTGTAATTTAGCGCACCAGAAACAATAAATCGATAACAGTAAGATAAACACGCCAATATCTCAACATTTTAGTTCGCTTAGGAACTTGAAAATTGTGATCACGATAAAACTAACCCTAAAGTTGACAGAAAGAAAACCCTAAGACAGAATCTGTTTTAACCACATAAACTCACATTCATAATACACAGCAGCCCACACAACAACATAATAATACTGCTCTTTTATACAAAAGCTCACACACATATACACACACACACACATACACACAATTGTTAGCGCAGACACACAGCACCACCAGCATCAAATGGTTTATCAATGCAAGAATCAAGCAAGAGCACCACAAGACACCCACATCATCCAGACTACGCTCCATTGTTCAAAACAAAGCACAGGAGTGTGTGTGACAGAGAGAAAGAGAGAGGTCAAGCATTCAAGCATGAAGATGTGTGCAAAGGAGAAAAATCTCTACAAACTGCTGCACTCCGTCCAACTGCAATCAGACTAATTATAGCTTAGCATAAGGACATGCTGTAAGCCTGAGTGTATAGACATTAACCCACACTCAGGAAAATCACTTTTCCCCAAATCACTTGGATTACCTTGCATTAGAGTGGATTATAAGTGGGAACAAGGAAAGCTTGTTAAATAAGTTGTATGCAAGAACAAACTGCAGAAAGTGTGAGATGTGTCCACAATACTAAACAATCCAATGAAAATACTTCACACACATAAATTCTCATGGAATACTTACAATTTACTGGATTATTGGAATAAAATCCTGAGAGTGGGTTAGTAAAGAGAAAAGGACTCACAGCAAAAGGGCATCTGTTGGTCTGTGGACTAGAACTAGAGTCATGCTGAGTGTGTGCGCCTGTTTGTGTGTGTGCTGTACCTGCCACTCGTAGCTCCCGGTGACTCCGCCCCCAGTCGGCATCGTTCCAGCTGATTGGCCACAATCTGTCGCTCCACCTCCAGCTCCCGGGTCAGCCTCTCAAACTGGAGCTCCTACAGGAACACAGGAGAGACAAAAAGACTCAGGACTTGTGTGTATATGCACTTGTGAACTAGAGATTCAGTCTGTTCAGTTAAATGATTCGTTTAGATTCATTCAGCAATTTGTTTGTGCAAATGTCCAGCCTCATCACGCAGACGTCTAAGGCAGACAAACGGATACAAACGCAGCTGATAACAGTTGCCATTTTGTGTTGCTTTTTAATATGTATAATATGTATGTCCATGTTTAGGAAAAGAACAATTTTTTCCAGACCAAACAAATTACTGCTGCATGTGCTGAAATGCCATGAATTCTCCAGTTCTATCTGAATGAGCTCAAATGGAGCTTACTGAGTAAATATCAGCCAAGATTCACTGACACAAACACGCAACTGCACATAAATTGCCAAAAAAAAAAAAAAAAAAAAAAAAAAAAAAAAACAGATAAAAGAAATGTAATGACAGAAAAATTCCACGACCCTCTGAATGAGACAGGAGCGAATCTCTGTTTCTGGATGCTTTGTGCACAATATATTTCAGATTAAAGAATTACATTATTCATATTACTCTGATGCCTTTGATAAAACCACTGAAGAAGGGTCACAAAGTTACCTCACAACATTTTTGAGTACTCAACTGGACACACCTCCCTGCCTCAACCAATCAGCATTCGCCTGAAAGCTGGTTAGCACTCAGCCCCGTAATTAACTGTATTTACATTGTTATGTCCAAAACAGAACTATTATTTTCAATGTCATGAAACTACTTTACGTAAGTAATTATACGGTTATACGAAAATAAGTGGCTTTACATAGGGGCCGTATCATGCCACCCCAGCGTGGATTTTTTTTTTTTTTTTTTTTTTTAATAATCACATGGTCTGGAGTGTGTTCCTCTGCTTATACCACAGCAAATACAACATTTAATGTATTGATAAACAACAAGTCATGTATTTTAATGGTTTATAGTTAAGACTGAATGTTTTTTAAAATCTATTTATTATTAGTCTTAGATTAAGTGGATCATCCGCCATATCAGTCCTTGCGTATGAGCTGTTACTATGGAAACAATAATATATTAGAATGAGCGCATTAATAAAAACTGTTCATGCTATAGCCGGAACTATTGTCCGAGCCGTGCTGTTATACAAAAATAACACACAAGAATTCGAAAATTCAACCGCACTGTGGTATATCTTCAAATATCATTATCATGAACTAATTCCACTTTCCACCTTCAAACGACGCCAGTGTGCGCTAAGGAAAAAGGTGATTCCGGTTTCCAAGATGGCCGCCCCATAACACAGCTACACTGAGCTACAAAGTTCACTGATTGCTTCATCTTCAGTAACAAATTAGTTAGTGTATTTGTGTTGTAAGCCACATTAGCAAATCTGTGTGGCATCACTGGAAACCTGGATGCGGTTTGAGAGAGATATGTATGAAAAAGAACTCCTGTTATTTGTTATCTACATTAGCCTAGAAGAAAACATCAGACACCAAACATGTCCTGACTGATGAACTACACGTGGGATAACAGACTGAAAAATTATGTATCTGACTTTAAGAACCTGGGGCAAGGTGCATGATGTACACTTGGGACACTTTGTTCTCTAAGTGCATCCTGACTTCTATGATCTAAAATGCACTTTAGATCAGGCAGCACACACTGCATATCTGAAGTACACAACCGCAGCACACAACTGCAGCACGCACACACACACACACACACACTAAAGCCACATGTTTGTAGGCATGTGGATTACTGAACCTTTTCTGAAACAAGATTATAGCTGAACACCCACATCATCACCTCAGCACATGGAGACAACTTTTAAAACCAAGAAACGTCTTTCATGAAGGAGGCGACTAATTTACTACAAACGTGCTCTGATCATCACCATGACACCACATCTGTTTTATTCCTGATTTAAAATACAGAAAACAGCATGCATGTACACACGTGTGCTACCTTACCTCACTGTAGGTGGCAGAACAAACAGCCTGGGAACTAACTGAAGTTAGACCTCTTTCACTCCACTCGTCCACTCACCTTCTGTTCTCCCTTCTGCCTTTGCTGTGCTGTGACTGTGTGAGCATGTGTGTGAGCGTGTGCGAGTGTGTATGGGCTGAAAGCACTGCCTGCAGTGTGGTTACTGCTCCACCCCCATCTCTGTCTTTTCTTTTCCTCCCCTTTTCACTCTCTCTCTTTCTCTCTCTCTCATCCTCTGTCTAATCTCTCACTCTTGCGGCCGATTATGCAGAGACTTTCTTTGGAAATCCAAAACACTCAGCGTAGTTTCCTGAGGAAATGCAAAACATCCTCAGTGTCCCACTGCACATTTGGAGAAGACACACACACACACACACACACACACACACACACATTCCTGGAATACACTCCTGAAACCTCCTGTTCTGGCCAACTCTGAGCAGCTACAGAGCCCTATAAGGGTCAAACCTGACTCGCAAATGCACATAGGATCGTGCTTAAGCTCCAGGCGCAGAGGTTGTAATCTGTAATAAAACACTATTCACACTAATATGCCTGTGCCATCTGCTCTTCAAACTCCAAATTAAACAGGATTAATAATGCTAATGGTTTTGAAATCAAGGAAGGCGTCCCGAATTGTTGCTGTTCAGTTCACAAACACCTGTAATGTCTGACTGTTAAAGACATCAGGGCAAAAATGATTTATTTCCTAAATCAAATGTGTTTGTTTTTTTCAGCATTAACAAGTGTCCTGGGTGATCCGATCGTAAGTACAGATGTGAACAGGGTCCAATGTGTCTCGAAATGCACTGTGATCCAATCCCTCAAACAACATTCAGAGGTAGTTTAGGACACATAGGAATGCATAACATTTGTAGTGTGAGCATAAAGGCATCCTGATATGCCCTAGACAGCAACGAAGGATGGCCTAATCGACTGCGTCATTGCCCTAGCCAGAGAATACGTAATCATTGCAAGACTGTTTGGAAATTGCACTGAACTTGTAGCATTCTCCACCGCTAGTCTAAAGGATAAAGGCCATGCTACAACAGCAGAGATGACAACAGCTGCTTTTCGTACCTTCTTTTGTCGTCTGACCTCACGTTCATTTAAAAGTTTCGTTAGCAGATCACGTGATCAAAACGTCTGAAACAGCCTGTACAGGTATGTGAGATTGGATGGATTTGGAGGACATTTCTGCCTGAAAACCCATATTAAAAATGTGCATGACAGAATTTCTCCTGCAGAAATGTATGAAGTTCAATCACTAGTGGTTGCTGGAGACACATTCAGAATGCCAGGTGTAAACAGCTATGCATTTTGGCTGTCCTCTTGTGATCAAATCACTTGAGACCGATGTTGATACAAGGTGTGAGCAGGGCCTCAGTATGTGCATATGGTAGCTGATACACTGCAGTGGCTGAGCTGCATTACTGGAAGATTTAGCACATGCTGCATTTAGGAGGCTCTCTTTCACAGTTTAGTTATCATTTTATCGTTTTCAGGTCTCTGTGAGCTATGCCTTTTATGTTTGTTTTTAGCATCACTAAATATAAATCAGCTGTGCTCTGAACATGCTTTGTATTTTACAGGTGATTGGAGATTATCAACATATGCACGAGTACGGACAAAATGTGCGGTACCAAAACTTGCTAAAATCTGGTAGAATTTTTAGTTTGGTTTGGCTTGCGAATACATTTACATGCAACTTTACTGAACATTCTAAATGTATTCTTCACAAATACATGCAAAACTAGGAGAAACTGTCTTAAGTAGAAGAGATAAAAAAAAAAAAAAAGCCCTGAAAAATCCTAATGCCACTGAACTTGGTGCACACCTGAATACTGATCAAAATGGGCGCCAAAACTCTCATCTGGTGTAATGACCCAAACACCAATTTTATTTTGTGTATGCTTTACTGATCCATCCTGCAATCTTGCTATCTAACAAGCATTGTCTACGACAGCATTAATCAAGGGCACAATAGAAGATTTGTCATAACTTCCTGGTACTAGTAACAACGCAGTAACGCACCATAAACACTCAGTTAATGTTGGCATTTAAACCACAGACCCCCCAGCTGCTGGCTTGCTTCTCTTGTCACTAGGCAAACTGTCGATCCATTACTCTTTTTTCCCCCCACATCTGAATGGGCAATGTTCCTCTGAAACAGTCAAAGGGGAGCCTTTAAATCTTGGCTGTCTCATGCAGACTCTTACCAGGCCAGTGGATCTATTCTTCTTGAATAATGGGTCATTTTTCTTTAGGAAATTGTTCAAAATGATGGGTAAAATGGTTCCCATACATCATCTTGGGCCTCCCAGATATTCTCACCACCCTGTATACGGCCAAGCCAAGGTAAAGTCAACTCACACAACTCAAAGCCAGTGTTCGTATTTTTAACATTTTTAAATATCACAGTGCATACATATAGAAGCCATCTGTGTTAACTACACGTGTTCTTCGTATGAGACAGTCATCCACTGTATAGATATGATTTCTCCCCACATAACCCACTGGAGCTATATCAGACATGAGCTAGCATCTCAAACAAAGTCTGGAGAAACAGAGGATTGAAGGAATGGAAGTAAATGTGATAGGGTCTATGGACAAGGCCATTAATTACAAAGAGAAGGAAGAGAGGCAACAGAACATGTTTAAGAGCACTGTATTCTAAACAAAACAACTAATTTCACACTCCATGAACAAGGCGTGTGAGATGTGCCAACAAACTTAGACTGTCTGGGGCACATAGCATCCTTGTGGAATTACACACAGCAGATTGGAGACACGATCCTTTATTTCTCAGTCTCTTTCTAATTCTTTCTCATGTTTAGTATCCAGCTCAAGGGAGTTTATTTGGAGTAACACACAAACTGAAATCCAATATCAGGAGTCCAGCGAGTGGTTTTACGCTTATAAGCAAGTCGGTTCGCTCAGCAGCCAGTTTGGCAGTTATTTCCAGTATTTTACGACCAAGCTGCTCTGCACTGAAATGAAAGTGTCTCACAAGCGTGAAACTGACAAATATGAATTAGGTAATACTATTAGAATTGACAGAAATGACATAATAATTGTTTAATTTATAGCTATTTCTGGTAGTTGAATCCCAAATAGCATACTTCTACAAATATGCACTAGATAGGGAATAAAATAATAACATTTACACCCTATGTAGTGCACTACATGGTCAAGCCATTTAGAATTCACCCTACTACCCTAATACAGCTTGTTTTTTTTCAAGTTTAACTATTCCAGCCTTTATAGTTTATCACATTTAACAAATATTCATCTAGGTAAAGGTCTAAACTGAAGTGAATGCTGTATTAGTGAAATTGAATTTAATTATATGACATTATATGACATTATGGAATAGGGAGCTTATGTGTAGTGTGCTTTGTTTTATTTATTTATTTTTTGTTATAGTTTTTTACAAATCCACAGCAAACCACATTATCTGTATTATTATTATTATTATTATTTTTTTTTTACAAATTCACAGCAAACCACATAATCTGTAGAGTCTAGTCATGAAGTATTCCTTGGGCTTATTACATGGAGAATGAGGTTAAAGTCTCTGGAGTGAGAAAAAAATTAAAGCAGTCACTATCACAACAGTATTTCAATAAAATGTGCTATCGTAAATGTAAAGATTATGAATATGAAGCCTGGATTTTTCCCACTTACTCCTTTACTTATGTCTAAGACATGAATCACTGTGTTAATATAAACACACATTCTAATCCATAGGATCACTGATATGCATAGTGCATATATTACTTTATCCTAAACTTACACACCATGTCACAGTTGCTTCTACAGACATACTGTGAGATTCGAGAAGCCCCTGATAGGAGCGTATGGAACAGTGTTTACCAGAGCCATATGGCAACCCTAACATACCAATCACAGAGTAAACCCCCATCCAACACTACAGCACCACAGTAGGACAACGCACTGTATTACACTTCCAATGGGCAGCATCTCTCACTGCAGCACTCCTGAACACCAGTGCTGGGAAATGTAAGGGATTAGAAATGTTACAGGGAACTAAAACAGAAGCTGAAATGAGCTAATTTTTTTTAACGTAATCTAAAACGGCAAACAAAAATCCCTCTAAGTTGTTCCAGAGTGAAAACGTTACTTTTTTAAAAGTGCTTCCCTGATTATATTTCTGTTCCAGTGTGATTTTAAGAAAGTATAGCCTAAACCAAACATTTCCCACTAGGTCTAAATTCCTGTCCAGTATTCGTCACTTCCTGCATGCCCAGCTACAGGAACATATGACGTTAAACAGCCGCTATAGCTGGGTTTTCAAAGATGGGGCGACATCAGGAAAATCCGTGAAGAAAGTATTTTTCTTTCTGCAAGCAACAAATTGCACTGCAGTGTAGAAGTGTTTTATATTTAAAAATAAATACACATGTTTCTGGTTAAAAGCAGTGTTTGGCCTTATTTATAACTTAGGCTTCCTATAAGCTGAGTAGGCCATCAAATTTAAAGACCGTTATTAACTGTTCTTTTATTTTTAGTCTGTTTCCAACTAAAGAAGGGTGTGTGGAAACACGTGAGCAGGTATCAATAATCACTGCTATATCAATAAATATATCAATATCAACAATCACTGCTAATCCTTGACAAACGATGATCATTTTGGGAAGAAAAATGGATAATAAACTGAATAGGTTTGTGAATAGACTAATATTAACCAAATTAATATTGACATTTCGACTACAACTAAGAAAAGTAACAGCAGCTTACTAAAAATACTCTTGAATTATGAATTGGCTACAAATAAAAAACAAGGGCAGTCTTTAAAGGTGCATTAGGTAATGTTACGTCTCTAACAGTTAAGTAGGTGGATTTGACTTTTGAATGATTTTTTTTTTTTTACTTCTCGAGTCCACCCCCTCATTCCCCCCATTCCTGCCCATGTTCACGAAGCCCCCACGATCTATGGCGGCCTGTAGAGCAGAGTGTCTATAAAATGACTGACAGGAAGCACATCCAAACACAAAAAAGCACTCCGGACCAGAATTCAGTTTTCCAAACAGGTTTTCTCAACCACGTAATACACTTGTGCAGAGGCCACGGCTTATATCTTTATATTTTATCATGTTTAACTTATGTTCAAGGTTATTTGTACATATAAGATTTTTTTTAAAAATGACTATTGCACCTTTAAGCGTAAAGGCAATTATGAAGCAATGAAAGGCAATTAATTCATTCTTACAAAACACAGAGTCAAATTGTTCTAATATCAAATTAAGATGGACAAAAGAAAATAAACATAATTTAGCTGCGTGTTCTTCTCTGCTCACGCCGTAATCATTCATAATCTGTTATTGTGTGTTTTCACAAAAGAACGTCATTATTAATTATTTTTAGATATTGCCCAGCCCTGCTGAACACACCTTCACCCATTTACATCAGCTTAGGTGTGAATCATGAGGTGAAATGTATTAGTGTTTGGAAAAAAGTGGGTGTCAGCTCACTGGAGGAATGGAAACTGAGTTTAACGAACTACGATGGCAGCAGTCCAACCTCTACTTCTAGCTATAATCACAGTAATCATTCTTCACTGGAGTAATCAGTTCTATTGTAGATACATAATTACTGATAAAAGGAAGCATGTTGCATTGCAAGTGTGTGTGTGTGTGTTTGTGTGTGCCCCAGGGTGTGTGCCCACTCTTCCTTATCCCAGCTTTGTCAACAGGAAGTAGCAGTGCCCTCCCTCCAGCCTGCCCATCTGTGCAGTGAGCCGTGACCATCGCCATACTGCAACGACCACCGAGCGCAATATCACCCATCTAACACACACACACACTCATGCTAATGTAAATAAACAAGTAGCATTGTGTAAACTGCATGTCTAGGACATTATGTGGCTCATTAGTAGCACTTGTACATAAAGAGTTTTATGAAATAGCAGAAATCAAATCAAACTGGAACTACATCATCACCCCAGTCACAGCAATTCTGACGATTCATTCACGTCTTCATTCTTTAAGCCAGAGCTTCCACCTCTGAGTTTGAAGCTTGCATGGAGTGACAGCTGAGGAAGAAAGTAATCTGGCTTCAAAATAGAGCTGTGACTATTTTTAGCTGTGTTGTACTTTTGTCCAGCGTCATAGATAAAAGCGTGTCAGAAACCCCAGAACCACTGCTGTCTGAGAAAATGAACAACTCTGCATAATTAGATTACATTTGAGTGTGTGATTTAGACATGTAGTTGCACAACGCTAAACTGGTAGCTAGCTAGAAGTTTCCCTAACTAACATTAGCCATGTAGTCTCAGCATTGCTCTGCCCCGTGGGATACAATCTCTTTCCATGATTTCCATGATTCTACGTCAGCAAAACAAACTTTTGAGCGATCTGACACATTTAGCATTCTGAAGCAAGATAGTCAGTGGACTGGGAAATAGTTAAAAAGTTATTAAAAAGAGTTTTTGCATTAAGCACTTAGTGGTTAGTAAACAAGACAATAAATGGGCTACAGGAAAAGGTCTGTGGTTGGTTGTCTGCCATGTCAGTCTGTGAACATAGCCAGTTCTTGGCCACTTTTATTGACACAACGTGCCACACTCTCTAGCTAGTGAAGGTAGAAGTCTGGCTTCTGAGTCAGTACAAAACTAATAACAAACACATCAGACACTAACATATCTTGGATGACGGACTATATGTATAATAAAAGGCAAAAATCATTCAAATTTAATTTTTGGCCAAAATGTCACTTTGCGATTTAAAAAAAAAAAAAAAAAATCAAACATTTTTGGCTGAACTGTCAATTAAAAAAAATCAGCCAATGACCTTCACTTCTATGAACATAAAACTAACGATGAATCAATTAAATAAGAAAAGGAGTAACAGGGTTAATGTTAAGCCTCCAGGCATTTACAGCACTGCACTCTACGTGTCAGTTTCACTATAAAGACTTTATTTGAACATCCTGAGGCTTTATCTGAGTAAAACAGCACAGAAGTTTATAATCAGCAACCAAGTGGCAGCAACCAAGTGAGGGAAACTAAAGAGAAGAGTTTCCAAACAGGACTGAATAGCTTTACTCGTACATATTCTGGATTCATTTAGCAAGATTTACAGCGTACATTTCAGGTGTATAATTAGCCAAATCAGTCTCAGTCTCGGTCTAATCAGTCGCCATGCTAGTGTTTGAGGTTGTATAATTTAGTGCACCATGCACATGTGCAAATGATTTTTTATATGTGTGTACTCTGTTTTAAGCACAGACGTGCTAGCGGATTTGTGCCAATGAAGAAGTGTGTGTTTATTTGTGAGTGAACTGATCAGCCCTTGCTGATTGTAGTCAGCCCTTGCGGACACTCTGGAAGCCTCTGAGAGGAGGAGACACACAGCACAGATTCTCCTGTGTCTCCTTCACTCGTCTCCTTATTGGATCACAGTGGGTATCAGTTCAAGTTCTAGCCAAGACAAACCCATAAACATGAAACACATACCCACTGAATTACCTCAAACAGATTCAATCTGGATGGAGGTCTGTATGACGGTATGTGTTGGTTTATTAGTTTTCATGAGCTTCACTGCACCTACACCCCTGTACAGAACTGCTACAAGAACACAGACATCACCGATATATAGGCAAACTAAAGTGCTTCTCCATTAAACAGAGCAACTAATGCAAGGACTATCGGTGTCCCGACTGAGTGCTTGTCATTAATCTTATCCCATCTTATAAATGATTGGCTAGTATTGCTGTTGAGTGTTGCCCTCTCACCCAGAGAGCACGGCCAGTTTTGCTCTCTTAACTCCCGCCCACGGATGGCAGTTACATCGTCGGGATTCAAACTCAGTCTCCTAACAATAGGACAAACGCTTTTCTGCTGCGATGCTGAAATTAAACCGTGTGGGGTGCTGCCACATTTCTCTCTCATAGAGTGAAAGTAGGCAGTGAGTTAATGGCAGCATTCAAACGTGACAATACATTAATGTTTAGTGAAAATACAAAGGTATGTTAAATCCTACTGTATGTAGAACATAAAGTGAATAGGAAGAGATTTGTAATATCTGTATGACTGAATTGCAGCATTTTATGGTGCTGTTTTTGCTGAAAATGGCAATGCATTTTGATTGTTATTGATTATTGCAAATTAATGCAATAATCGTGTATCAGTGATGCACCATAAGTTAATATACAGCAAAACATTTTTCCACTGCAACATGCACTACTACAATCAAAGCATGCTATTTTGCTTATATTACACGGTCCTACACTATATGACCGAAAGTTTGTGGACACCTGACCATCATACACATATGTGGTTCTTCCCCAAGCTGCTGTCACAGAATTGGAGGCAAACAATCAAAGAATTGTATAGAATTTGTGTGCTGTAGCATTACAGTTTCCCTTCACCGGAACTAAGAGGCCCAACCATGTACCAGCTTGACAATGTCCCT
This sequence comes from Pangasianodon hypophthalmus, assembly GCF_027358585.1. Taxonomy (NCBI): domain Eukaryota; kingdom Metazoa; phylum Chordata; class Actinopteri; order Siluriformes; family Pangasiidae; genus Pangasianodon; species Pangasianodon hypophthalmus. Next base: position 24,595,939 of record NC_069714.1, on the reverse strand, counting down.
GTGCACACAGCGAGCTCCATGAAGACATGGTTTGTCAAGGTTGGTGTGGAGGAACTCAAGTGTCCTGCACAGACCCCTGACCTCAACCCCACTCAACACCTTTGGGATGAACTGGAACACCGACTGCAACCCAGGCCTCCTTGTCCACTGCTCAACCTCAGCAATGTTCTTGTGGATGAATGTGCACAAATCCCCATTTCTAGTGGATAGCCTTCCCAGAATTCAAACGGGGGCCTAAATCTGGAATGGGATGTTCAAAAAGCACATATGGGTGTTGTGGTCAGGTATCCACAATCTTCTGGCCGTATAGTGTACTATAAAAGGTTAGTAAAGATTCACATTTTCATTCAGACATGAGGGGAAAAAAAGCATGCATTTGGCTCCTGTGTTGATCTTCTGTGATTAAAAACCATAACAGGTTAGGATAAAGTGCGATATTACTTGCAGCATGTGTGGAAAAAGTAACGGATTGGGAGAAATCGCTGCCTGCAAGGAACTGAAAATGGTTCTAAATTGCTGTGTGACAGCACTTAGAAATGTCAACAGTAATGACCTGCTTACGTGATCACTGGTACGCCATTGAAATTCATTTCTGCTAGACCACTGGGCATTCAGTTGAGATTCTTCAGCCACTGGCAAGCCCCAGGCTGTAAAACAAGTTTGTGTGGAGTGAAGCACTAGAGGAAGAAGTGTTATAAGTGCTGTAACCCTCTCATTAGGCTTTGAATAAACTGCTGTCATCACTGCATGGATATGCTAATCAGCATTACTCCACAAACATGATCACTATGCCATGCTCTACAGCTGTTCCACTGGGTTTATGTGCTAACGGCTATGAATGAGCGAGAAGCATCTGAAGATCAAGAGCTGTGGTGCTGATTCGAGTGAAATACGAGAAACAGCTTTGGTGTATTGATATAGCCATTCCGACAGGGTAACGTTGAGATCTGAAGGCACTTTGTTTGACATCCGATGTAAGTGTAGTCTGGGCAATCTCACACACACACACACACACACACACACACACACACACACTATCTCTGGCTTGCAAAGAGGAAATCATGATAAGATTAGCTCAGAGAGCTGCAGAGAACACTAGAGAAGAAATCTGTACAGCTGTCCCAGTCTCACACATGCACACAAAACGTCCTCAGGCTACAAAAATACAGACCAGACATGCTGATCCATGTCTCGCAGTCTCAGTTCTGCCAACAAATAAACTCACGGAAAGTCTTGCAGTCCTCCAGTGTCCCATATCTGACAACCAAGTACCAGAGAAGCAGGTGTGGCTCTCAGCCAACCCTGAACAAACCCAGGAGATTATTAATAAGGACCGCTTACACGTGGTGACTTGATATAAATGTTTCACCAATCGGCCTCAATTAAAGTCCTTCAGACACCTGTGAGAAGACATGCATAAATAGAGACACATTCTCTCCAGTATAAAATGTTTTCTAACCACAGTCAAATGTTTATCACCTTTCTATTTACTTCACATTTTCAATAATTCTGCACTTGTCGCTCGTCTTGATTACAACCTTGTTCTGCTAATCAGAGTCTATATTCAGCCGATCTTGATGAACCCAGCTTCACTGCGATGTCTGGTTTCACTGTGGATTTTCGTTGTGGTGTTGAGTGGAGACTAATTGATTACAAAATATAGAAGACAAATTGATTCTCATTATTGAAGGATTTAGCATATGTTTTCGTACCATGTAATAAACATGGATACAACAAAACATTAGCCACCAAAAGAGTAAATATGCTGACACTGGCCTTCATTTATCAGTCTTTTAGTAAAGTTGTATGTAAATGCCTGCATAAACCAAACCAAGCAAAAATTTTACAAAAAAGAATCGTTCATTTTCTTCATACCTGTGTGTGTATGTTGCTCTCCCATAAAGTGCAAATCGCGTTGCTGCCACAGCTCATTTGCATTTAGTGACACCCACAAAACTCATAAAAGGTCAAGTGCACAGACAGCTGGGAGCACGAAATGAACGATTAGGGTAAAGGCTAAAAGGCAGAAGTGGATGTTTTTTGACTTGAAATGAATAATGGGGGCAAAGGCTCACTTCTATGTCAATAAAAATATTTAATAATATATAATAGTAATAATAAGCAAGCGTTAAATCTTCCATCAGCTGAGGCATTTGTTTACGGCTTATGGCTATGTGCAAACAGACCAGCCCATCCTCAGTTTATACACCACCATTTCTTTTGTCATAATTAAATGATTTGGTTTATTTGTCTTAATTTATGTGTTTCTTTATTTTTCATATTCTTTAATTAACACCAGTAACATAAAATGACTGGTTTTCACAAAATATTTTTGATGGTGTTCTTAGTGCCTGACCTAGTGAACAGGCATGAGGATGTGTTTTTGATAGAGACTCCAAAGCTCTTCTATAAGTCACTCTGGATACGGGCGTCTGCGAAATGCTGTAAACGTGACAAACATAAGCAATTTAAACTCAACAGTATATACCATATATAAAAATGCAGTACTCCATGCTAACAATATGATCTGAAGTCAATCAAGCCAAGGTTTACAATAGTCTTCTAATGCATAAATTTACACACACTCTGTAACGCTCGACAAACAATTAACGAATAAATCCATTTGTATACAGCTTGATAAATGAGCCCCAATGAATTTATGGTGGGAAATAACAAAAACCTAAAAAAATAATAACGGGAAGGTGAGAGAAATTACAGCATAATACTGCTATATGAAGGATCCTCAAATACGGTGTAATGTTCCGACTAGGGACATATCTTTCTTATTTGCTCCCACTCGTACTCGTATAATATATATTCCAATACCATGTCATGCTATGCGATTTAAGCCTAGTATATGTTTTCTTACTAGTGAACTAACATCAATAAATGAAAACTGAACTCAAACTGAACTCTGTAAAAATATCAAGAGGAGGAAATATAGCATGTTCCTGCAAAAGTAACCTGAGACAACATCTTAATCTCAAAACTCAACACAAGGAGTTTTTTTGCTAGCAGCACGCAGTAGCAGCAAATGAAAAAGTGTATATACAGACAATGGTAGTTGGATGAAAATAACAGCTTTTACCCTGTATGTTGTTCTTGATGATCGGCTGCTCTCAGTCATTCAGAACAAGGGATTTCTATGCATTTTCTGAAGTGAAACAAAACCCATTCTTTTCCACAGTAACCCTACTCAATCCAAGTTAACTAACATAGCTAGCTAATTAACTAATGTAGCTATCTAACATAACTTCATTTAAAACTAACTAGCTAGTGTTAAAGAATCTGCCTAGTGTTACTAAAACATAACCAGAGGTAAATAAAATGTTCCTTGATGCTCCTGATTGATTAATATGAATTAATTTACTAATTTCAGCATCAGGACTGGGATCTTTATCAAGTACAAAAAGAAAAATACTCATATGTACATGAGTACGTACATCAATAAACAATACTGATGCATCCCTAGTTCAGATATTCAGAAGTATGAATGAATATCTGATCTCTGATTTGAGATCAGTAAGCCGCTGTTCAGCATCTGTTATTGACATCTTAATGTCTGGCATGTTATTTTAACAGCCTGTCCAATCAGCCAGAATGCACAAGGATTTTGGTATTTAATTTTCAACATGTGTAGAGTCAAAAGTATGTCTGTCAAACTAATGAAGAGCCAAATCAAGGAGGAGAAAAAGTCACAGAGTGACTACAGCAAAACTCCCTAAACAGTTATGTTGCTGCCGTTTATTATTTTTACAATCTGTATTGCAATAGAAAACTTTTATAGAGTCACTGTCTGTGATTTACGGTTTATAGCAAAAGCAAGCTGTAGGTGATCCCAATTTATGCAGCCTTATTCCATCCGAGAGAGTTTATTAGAGCAAAGCTTTCAACTGCATTTGACTATATTGACCATAATGCCTCTTAATAAGCTGTTGAGAAGATTGCACGCCACCATTTCGGTCCTATACAATCAGAGTTCTCCAGTTCAGTGATAATTAGCGCTGCGTGCATCACCATAAAGAGGCAAAGTGTGAGGGACGAGCAGCAACATAAATCCCACAAGACACAAAAGTGTTCTGTCAAACAGACAAGAGCAGGAAACGATAATCAACCCAGGAAAGCAGGATATTTTTCAAAATAGCTTTTCGAGTCATTACTACATGAGAATAGCTTAGAAAAGAAAGAAGTGGGGTGTGTCAAAGAGAGAGAGAGAGAGTCATAGTACGGGGAAAAAAATGTGAACGCATGGATGTGAACTACAAGAGCGGATGCAATGAGAGAGCTCTGAGAAAAACATTGATGTGAAGAAGGAAACTCAGATCTGGCACAAAGCTTAAAAAAATCTCAGTGGAGAGCGAGAGAGTGCCTCCCATGATCAGCATGCCAACCAATCAAGAAAAAAAAAGCGTCGTCATCTATGAGTCAGCGAAAAGGCCAGCAGAGACAGTATATCATCATTCCATATGCCTCAGCACTCTCTCAGCACAGCTAGTGAATGAAAGAGTGCTAGACTTGTGGACAGAAGCCCGGTTTCTCTTTAATTAGCTAATGCAATCCAAGTTTAATGAAATGAAAATGAAACTGAAGCAGAGAGGAAGAGAAGAAGTGAGGGACAGAAGGGCTTCACGTGGATCTTAAAAGGTTATCTTTAAAAGGTTTCTAGGGATAATTTATGTATGCAAGCAGATGGCTTTAAAGGGAATCAAACGTAAATATATTTGTTTATTAAGTGGTAATGAGGCTTGTCTGAGAAATGACAGTCTCCCTGTTTCTCTGTAATCAGATCCCTCACAGATAGAGTTAGAGAGAGAGAGAGAGAGAGAGAGAGAGAGAGAGAGAGAGAGAGAGGGAGGGAGAGTAAATAACTGATTCTCTTAACACACGGACAAACACACTTAAGGCCATTGAATTCATTTCATACTTGTGTAATTCTCAAGTTCTGGTCTTTTTTTCCTCTGCTAATTAGTTTGTGTAGGAATTGCACAAAACTACTGCAATATACATTTTTATTACAAGCACTGCATATTAAACTGTACTTGCTTTGGTATTATAGCAAGAAAGGGACTTAATGCCAATAAAACCCATTAGACTGAAGAAAGGCGATGTTGACAGGAAGTGAGAGATGGGAAGTTTGAATGGGCTGCAGCATTCTGTCAGAAACACTCCGCTTCCCACTGATAGACCTGAATAATCTATTAAAACTCCATATGAGGCTGGAGAGAATTCATTTTGACAGACTAGTGCTCGAGCATGTCTCAGAGCTCCGGCAACACCTTCTGCTTATGTGTACGTTTCCTTAGTCCCCTTTCTCATTATACCACCTGTGATATCCTCACAGCATCTTTCATGCCAGACTCATAGCCAATACGCACAAACGAGCCTTCGTCTGTCCCAGAAAAACTTGCTGTGTGCCAGTAATTGCTCTGGCAAATGCATCAGGTCAATTATAAAACATAATGAGGTGAATGTTCAGGCAGTAATGATTGGTAGCGTTCAATCTCTGCTTGATTTATTTGTAAGCGTGTGTACAGTTTTAGATTGAACATATATAAAGCGGTTTAATTTGCATCTTTGAAATGGAAGGTTTTAAATGCTCACCAAATTTAAGAAATAGCAGAGATGAAATGCAATCTCATCGGTGTAAAAAAAAAAAAAGTGAAATAGAATACGCAAAGGTAATGCGTTTCATAAGTACCATGCAGAAAACATACTTAGAAAGAAACATACTTAGAAAACATACTTATACATTAACTTTAGAAAGGAAAATGCATTCAAATACTTAACAAGTCTAAAATTGTCCACTGCCACAGACAGAGCGAACGTTAGCAGTAGCTACACTAGAAAGGTGTTGTAATGCATCAACCGTGGACGGTGAAAGTGTCTCTTTCATCAGCAAAGAAAAAACAACAACGAGGCAGGATTACCATTTTTATCACAAATTGTAATGTTCCAAGGATGTTTTCATTCATTTTGTCAAAGTAATGTGAGTAGGCTGGACTTATCTGCCGTCTTGAACTTTTCCATCCAAATCCTGCCATGGCTGGGGTTATCCTTATTTTTATGCAAGATCTAAGGTGCCCCTGCTGTTTCCCAACCCTCCACATCCATCAAGAGAGAAAGAAGGCGTAGGATAGATGAACACTTATAATTTAACTGACACAAAAGGCTGCATATTGACGTAAAAACAACCAGTGGATAAATGAAAGCAGGGTATGAAAAAAAAAAGTACAAATGTATAACAGCTCCCAACTTAACTGACAATACAGCACAGATACTGATCATTTCAGATCTTGGATTTACAACCATTATAGACACAAAGATAGAGCATAAGAAGAAAAGATGGTTATATCTGTCTTCTTTACACACACACACACACACACACACACACACACACAAGTTCCTATAGGTGGACTTACTTGTGCATGCAATCTCTATTTACTACTCTCATATTTTAGCTTCCATCATATCTACCAGCACACACATAGTTGAAGTGTGTGGTATCAGATTTCGCCTGTGCCAGTAAAAGACCTGTTTGTGTGTAAGAGAGAGAGAGAGAGAAAGAGAGAGAGAGACAGGCAGAAAGCTCTCAAGTTTTTGGCAAGGAATGTGAGGGACCGGTCGGCGTCTCAGGTGTTTGTAATTCCTCTCAGTAAAGCCCTGAACCTGTCCGACAGCCCTCGTGTTGTCTCAATCGCTCAAATCTCTCTGTAAACCCCACTCAAACTGATGATGATAGAAACCCAAACACACACACCTTAAAGAATGTTACAAAGTTCTGGGGCAATCTATAACAGAGTAAAGAACATTAAGCCCAGGGGCTACACACACTAAACACATCTCCTTAACATACAAAATTGCACAAGAAACTCAAACTGATATGATACACTGAACTACAATAAATGCAGAGTGGGACAGAAAGACTTTTTTTTTGGTCTGTTGCTTTTGCAAATGATGACTTTCTTTCTCAAGCTGTAAAATGTACTGTTTATGACATATTAGTTTTGGCTGAATACCAAATATTTGATGCCAATACTAATACCACATTAAGTACCATGATACCAATACTGGATACCAGTAGGAAGATTTTAATATTATTACATAATTATTATATTTATTGTTACATCTTATATTTAAAGGTTCAGTACAAAAACAACATCAAATCAGCTGCATCTAGCATTTGTAAATGTTATTTAAAAATTTACAAAAAGATATCAAGATATCTGCGATACTTAAGAGAAGTGTATTGTGACATAATTTATCACAATATCAACATTATATAGTTGTACTGCCCAGTCCTAGTTTAAAGTTCTTGACTAAGTATAATGATTAAATTTTGATGGCACAATGATCTGATTAGATCAAGCAGCTCATGTTTCTCATTCCACGTTAAAGCACTTCTCGTTAAAGCAGGTTAATCAGTACCAGTACTCAAAAGTTAGTCGTAGTATTCAACGCTTTTCAACAATTTGGTTATTCTTAACACTTGCACAGTATCTCATGCAACCTGTGACATGACACGATACAAACAGTGATACACAGCTCTAAAGGAAATGTGCAAAAGTCTTTGCTGGCAGCAGCAGCAGCAGCTCTTAGACACATGGAGAAGTGACACAGCAAACAAGAAGCCGCATCAGGAGAAGGAGGTGATGAGATTGGATCAGATGGCCCAGATAGAATTCTCTCCGGAGAGCTGTGCTTCTGCTGGATCATTAAAATGTCATTAATAAAGAGCCTGTCAACTGCCTGCTCACTCAAAGAATGTGTGTGTGTGTGTGTGTGTGTGTGTGTGTGTGTGTGTGTGTGTGTGAGAGAGAGAGAGAGAGAGAGAGAGAGAGAGAATGAGAACAACACAAAGAAAGAAGTAATGTGTATGCTATTGCTGTTTTATCTAAGACAGAGCTGGCTTTTCTTAGGTCATTACACATGTCCTTCTGGCCTCTTCTCCCTGTCGTCATAGCCACATTCCAGTCCATCTGAAACATCCACCTGTCTCACATCCTTTCCCTTTGCCTGCCCCCCCCCAACTGCCGCTAAGCTCATCACGCACGACAGGCCTATTATCAGACAACGACGACGATGATGATGAAGTCCCCTGCTGAGAGAAAGCATCACAAAATCAATCCGTGTCTCTCCTAAAGAAAGACTCTCATGCCTGCAGGCGGTGCAATCACAGCCACGCTACAATTCAACACGAGCACGGGAACACACGCAAAGATCGATAGCAGGGTGCTTTGGGAAGTGCTAGCCACGGTGTGCGGAGCTCCTATTTCTCTCCTCCAGCAGGGAACACGCACGGAGCCCAGGGCTGCTATTACTGGAGAGAATGAGGTGGGAAAATGGGCAGGCAGCTAATAACACCCTGCTGCTTCATAGCAGATACACCTGCCATGACAGACCTGAGGGTTTACAGCACACTGGAGTTTAGCACGATGTTGTCTGAAATGATAATCATTATTACTCTGCACAACATAAACATCATGACTATTTCTCTCAATTATTGCACAGAAATCAGCATCTTCCCCCAATTGTACAATATGAACCTACATTACTTCACATGTATAAATGTTTAAAATAAATATGCTGCAGTATGCAAATAGACAATTAATACACAGAAATGTGGAGTTCATGATTTAATGACACAACAAAACAACGTCTAATATTAGTGAAATGGGCTTATTTTAGCTCCACTCACCATTATTACAGTTGATTACAGTTAATTAATTTAAGAATATGATTAATGCTGAAGCTGTAGTATATTCCCTGACTAAACATGCCTGATTAAAATAATCGTCCAGTTACCAAAGACTTCATAATAGGCATGAGTGAAATGACAAATATCACAATGTTTATCTTTTTTTTTTTTTTTTAATTATTTCATAACTGTTAGGCAGCCATCTTTGACCTAAACTTCTTTTTCTTTATGATGCAACTGTTCAGTTCATTTGAATGTATTAGAGAAGGATAAGCAATTTGTAGATACCCAACACAGACACCCTAGATAGCCTACTTTACACTATAAAATCCTTTCATCCCTTAAAAAAGGTTATTATGCAACGTTTTTCATTCAACCCTGGTCAGGATTGCAGTGCATCCGGATGGGATGCCAGTTCATCACAGGGTACCAAGAACACACATGCATTCATGCCAAGGGGCAAATTAAAGTAGCCAGTCCACTTACTGGCATGCAGGAAAGCCGAGATCCCAGAGAAGCCCACGTGAACGCAGGTAGAACATGGCAATTCTACATGGCAATTCTACCCACTGCACCACCGTGCAACTTTGTTTGCAGGGAATAAAGTGCAAAGACATGTCAAAGTGCCAAACTGCCACAGATTTAAAAAATAAATAAATAAATTATCAAAACGTGATAGCTGAAAACCTGAAAAATCCGTGTTGGTACTAAATTTGCAGAACGCAAAGATATCCTGTCATACAATATAACAGCCAATCAGAAACTTCTATACAAATGCAGACCATGCTACACCAGTTTAACAGGTGAAAAGAAGTAACTGCATCTGGGGGGGGTTGCAATTTGCATATTCACAGAATTTCCAGACCAGAGAAAATGTTTGTCTTGTCTCTGACATTTTATAGATCTGTCTTGTCGAGCAATTTATTACTGAGCACTGAAAAAATAACAGGCTACAAAACAATTTGCACCAATCCACAAAATAAAACTGGACTTTTACATTGACTTTTTTTTCATTCATTGTGAAATGTTCAGAGTACCAAACATTTCTGATCACAAAAAACACAAATGACACAAAGCCTAGTGTCAGATAGGTGAATGGAAAATCAAGATGCACAAAAAAAAACTGTTTTCTGATCACACTCTGGCACTCTGTTAAAATAGAGGAAGAGACAGAACCAAGTTTTTTGGAATACAGATATTTTCACCATTTTATCAGAAGCAGCTGGAATTGTAAGATGTCTGTGGGGTAAGATGATCACTGTGGTAGTGGAATGAACACTGGACAGATTGAAGTTTAGAGATTTGGACTTTACCCATTTACATACGCCTTGTTTGCTCCTAGCTTCAGAAATCTACTTTCTTTTTGCTCCACCACATCCACCTGCAGCTCAGAACTAAAGGACAGACTCTTAATATGCACCACGAGCAGCTCTCCCAGCTCCCAGGCATTAACATGAATCTGTGCTTCGTTCTTACGAGTGCTACTTCACACTGAACTGCTAAAGCCACAAGCAAATTTAAAATGTGCTCCTTTCTTTTCTGGTTGTGTCTATCCATCTAGCCAGGCTTGTAAAATAATTCCTTCTGTCCAGCCTTCATAGCATTGCCACTGAGACAGCTCCACGTCTGCCAACATAGCCAACTGCTGCGTTGTAATAAAATGACGATGATGATGATGTCTGCACTGCAAAAAAAAAAAAAATTAAAAAATCCTTTCCTTTTTCTTCCTCTATACATGGAGTGATTTTTTTTTTTTCTATTGCTGTTGATGGTTCATAAGCCAGGCTGAGCTGGAACAGTCCAGAGAGCATGGTGAAGATAAAAGCCATGTGGAAAGCTGCAGAATTTGAGCTCAGCCGTAATTAGTGACCCGGTTTGACCTGAATCAACGGCGCCAATGATGCCAGTGAAAACGCAACCTTTCAACTTCCCCTTTCATCTGCTAACTGATGTGTTTTTTTTCTCTCTCTCTCTGATTTTACCTAATTTTCTCTTCATTTAGTCGTAGCCAATCCCTTCGTACTAGTTAATTTCCCCTGTTGCAGGACAGCTACCAATTTGGGAGGGTGAAGCCGCACATATCCCACCAGAAACATGCTTTTTGTACTATTGCTTGTGCCTGATACCGAAATATTCATCTCAGATGCCTGTGATTACCTTGTACTCCTCTGAGATACAATGACGCACAGTGAGAGCAGCCAATTATGCTCTTGTAGACTCCTGGCCATGGACTACTGTACCATAATCAGAGCTCAACCTTGTGATCTGCTGATGATAGTGTAAATGGGCAAATGCTTAGATATTTGCACCAATGGGGAAAGGGAATATTTATTGAACAGGAGAAAACACGCACAGCCGTCAGTGGAAGAAATCACTGATTACATCGAACCTCAAGAAAAAGTGTATAGCACTCTCATGAGAAAAATAACAATTGAGTGACATAGAAGAGACTGCTAAATATAAAATGCAATTTTTTGCACTGAACACCAAGGTCACTTCCTTAGATACCAACTGCATGAGAGAGTCAAGTCCCAGGCATGCCATGTTGTACAGAACACACTGAGTACACACACACACACACACACACACACACACACACACACGAGAGAGAGAAAGAAAGAAACACAGCTCTGCAAACATTCCGAGCGCAATGATCTCTTGCTGGGAAAATTCCCCAGAGGTGGAACAAGAAACACAAAGCACATAACTCTGCTTCAACCGAAAGAGACTAGAGAGAGTTCAAGTTAAAAGTGCCGTCTTTACGAGCAAAGTAGAGAGAGACAGAAGAGAAGTGAAAGTAAGGAAAATCAAGTGAAGCTGTTGTGTATAGCAGTGAGGAAAGATGAGCACCTTCAGTAACTTCACTGTGCTCCACCTCGGGTTAGTCAGCTGTGAGCAGTATGGATCCAGAGCAAACAGAAAATCTGGGTTGTTCTGGATTTCAGACAGGACTGAACCCACTGCTGCGCTCTTTTACATGAATACTCCAGTGTCTTTCAACCTGATCTCTATCTGCCACATCTGCAATGTATGATCACCACAAGACTCGAATTTCAGCATGCTTTCCTTTGCTGAGGGGAAAAAAATGTGTTTACTCAAAACTTATTTATAATGGAAGGTTTATAATGGAAAGATGGTTGTTGAATTCTGTCAATGCTTAGGCAAGACACATTTTTGTAGAAGGCTTTCATTCAATTTTCAGTCAAAGATGTTTGTAAAATTCTCAATCTGTAAAATTCTTTTCAGAGGGAGGACTACTTTTTCCGAGAGAAAACTCCAGTTATGTTATCAGCGTAGTCATGTGTGGACACCAGAAAGTCACAGGAATGACTTTTTATTGGTTTGTTACTGTGTTGGAAAGTTAGATTATTTATCCCACAGAGCTGTAGAATTTTTAAATCTGATTGGTTGGAAGGTGTTGATTAATTCTCTATAACAGCAGGTCTGACAGTAGTTCCAACTGCAAGGTAACTCACAGGTTATATTAATGTACTCATTTTAATACTCTGTCATTTCTATAGTAACAGTTAATTCACAGAGATGAGTGAATGTTTCGTGAACATTTTGTTATATAACAAAGAGAAACCTATAGTCATTGATTTGACGTTTTCTGTATGGAGACATTTATTTCCTATTTATGTAGAGAGTCTCCAGTGTCAGTGCTCTGTAACAGTTTTCTACCATGAGTCTTCAAGACGAAGGATTTTCTACTTTTTCAGTAACACGACAAGTTGTGTTTTTTTCCCTAGTCTTCTTATTAACTTCAATAATGAGGGGGAAAAACAGACTTGTGAGGAAATGGCTGTTTATAGATGCTATAAAGTAAGCGTTAACTGGAAATAATTTGTCTTGCGGATGTTCCACAACATTAAATATTAAAAAGTATGACATGTCCCTCATTAATAAATTAAAATCTGTAACTATCTGCAAATTGCTTAGGTATAAGTGGAATCAAATACTTCAGGAAATGCTGATATTGGAAACTGGGTGATAAAGGTAACTCCACTTTGTGTTGAGCCACATCACACTACTCCATCGTTGATTATCTTCCAATATCAGAATGCCCCCAAGTGTATTATTACTTACGTAATAAAAGTATTGGTAAGACTTTCTTTCATGTCAGTCTCATACTAACACCTTTCTTGCTGGAATATTATGGTTGCGCTTTTAAATTCACATTATATAGTCATGTATCTGAAAAAATTCATTATAAGTGACTTTCATCATAAGTACGTTTTGAGCAATCCTTTTTTCCTGAGGACAGAGAAATGTGCTAAACTTTTTGTCTGTGGTAATAAACTCCTTTAACAAAAGTATTCCTTTAACAACTAAATATATAACACTTGTCATTCATTCAGACTGAATGACCCAAGATACGAGAGCTTACACACCTAACAGGACTGTAGCAACAGCACATCTTGTGTAACAGAGATAAACTACTCGGATTACTCCCTCGAGAGCCTAAAAGAGGCACGTCTAGGCATTTCTCAGTAGAACCCTGTTGAACACAGATAAGCACATTAACCTACGACCTCACCTCTGACCTGCCAAACATCTTCCAAAAGAGAGGAGTCTGTGTATGTGCTCCAGAAAGGCAAATGGCATGTGCTGAAACAGGCTTAAAGAGTTCAAAGTTCACCATTTTGGACTTACCAGCTAAACAGGACAAGACATTTAAACACTTCCTTCTGGTTTAATGCACCAGAGGTGCAGAAGTGTAAAGTTTCAAAAAGTAAAAATAAATACAGCAAATATGGAAATCATGACTAAATCAATTCCAAACACTTATCTGTTTTATCAGTAGGATACTTTCACATATGTAACAGTTAGTCAGTTTGAACAGAAGCCTGGTGTGTTTGTCCTCTCTGTGTGGTTCTTTTTTGCAGGTGAGAACAAACACACTTGGGTGTGGACCAAAACAACGGGCCCAAGACTGCAAGCTGTTATTCGTCTCCTTCCAAGTAAACTCTAGAGTGGTTCAATTGACAAAGTGATTAGACTCGACCGTATTGTGGGTTGCAGGTAGAATTTGTTTGTATATGTGAGCTGCTAAACTGACCCACGTAGCGCAAACTGAGCCAAAGAACAGAGCTGTAGCTCTACAGAAATGTCATGCATTCTGGTCTGATGAACAAAGCTAGAAAATATGTGACACAAAATATGCGACACAAAACTAGTTTTTAAAAATATTGTTATCTATATTGTTATCTAATTATTTATTGAGAGCCAGCTCCCTGCTTTTTGCGATTTCTAAATGAACTCACCAATGGTTTATTAACCTTTTTCCATTGCCATATTTCTTACCAACGAATGAAAGAGTTTCATGAGTACATTTTCAGCCCTGCAGGCCCCAAAGATCTGCAAGCACATTTAATTATGAGCAGTGTGAAACCAAAACAAAACAAAACAAAAAGGCAACAAACCCTAAGTAACAATTTTAGTCTGACTCGGATTCTGTAAACAGACTCAGGTGTGAAAGTGACACTTTTATAGAAACTTTAACAAATGAATTTCCTTTGTCTGAGGAAAGAGGTGAAGCCTCTGACTATGTCAATACCAGTGAAGGAGGTGTGGCCTCTGAATTTTATTAGTCCCAGTGAAGGAGGTGTGGCCTCTGAATTAGTCTGTCCCAGTGAAGGAGGTGTGGACTCTGAATTTGTTAGTCCCAGTGAAGGAGGTGTGGACTCTGAATTTGTTAGTCCCAGTGAAGGAGGTGTGGACTCTGAATTTGTTAGTCCCAGTGAAGGAGGTGTGGACTGTGGACTCTGAATTTGTTAGTCCCAGTGAAGGAGGTGTGGACTCTGAGCTTGTTAGCTCCAGTGAAGGAGGTGTGGACTCTGAGCTTGTTAGCTCCAGTGAAGGAGGTGTGGACTCTGAGCTTGTTAGCTCCAGTGAAGGAGGTGTGGACTCTGAGCTTGTTAGCTCCAGTGAAGGAGGTGTGGACTCTGAGCTTGTTAGTCCCAGTGAAGGAGGTGTGGACTCTGAGCTTGTTAGCTCCAGTGAAGGAGGTGTGGACTCTGAGCTTGTTAGCTCCAGTGAAGGAGGTGTGGACTCTCAGCTTGTTAGCTCCAGTGAAGGAGGTGTGGACTCTGAATTTGTTAGTCCCAGTGAAGGAGGTGTGGACTCTGAGCTTGTTAGTCCCAGGGAAGGAGGTGTGGACTCTGAGCTTGCTAGTCCCAGTGAAGGAGGTGTGGACTCTGAGCTTGTTAGCTCCAGTGAAGGAGGTGTGGACTCTGAGCTTGTTAGTCCCAGTGAAGGAGGTGTGGACTCTGAGCTTGTTAGCTCCAGTGAAGGAGGTGTGGACTCTGAGCTTGTTAGCTCCAGTGAAGGAGGTGTGGACTCTGAGCTTGTTAGCTCCAGGGAAGGAGGTGTGGACTCTGAGCTTGTTAGCTCCAGTGAAGGAGGTGTGGACTCTGAGCTTGTTAGCTCCAGTGAAGGAGGTGTGGACTCTGAGCTTGTTAGCTCCAGTGAAGGAGGTGTGGATTCTGAGCTTGTTAGCTCCAGTGAAGGAGGTGTAGACTCTGAGCTTGTTAGCTCCAGTGAAGGAGGTGTGGACTCTGAGCTTGTTAGTCCCAGTGAAGGAGGTGTGGACTCTGAGCTTGTTAGCTCCAGTGAAGGAGGTGTGGACTCTGAGCTTGTTAGCTCCAGTGAAGGAGGTGTGGACTCTCAGCTTGTTAGCTCCAGTGAAGGAGGTGTGGACTCTGAATTTGTTAGTCCCAGTGAAGGAGGTGTGGACTCTGAGCTTGCTAGTCCCAGTGAAGGAGGTGTGGACTCTGAGCTTGTTAGCTCCAGTGAAGGAGGTGTGGACTCTGAGCTTGTTAGCTCCAGTGAAGGAGGTGTGGACTCTGAGCTTGTTAGCTCCAGTGAAGGAGGTGTGGACTCTGAGCTTGTTAGCTCCAGGGAAGGAGGTGTGGACTCTGAGCTTGTTAGTCCCAGGGAAGGAGGTGTGGACTCTGAGCTTGTTAGCTCCAGTGAAGGAGGTGTGGACTCTGAGCTTGTTAGTGTCATCGAAGGTGTGGCGTCCGTACCTGTTAGTCCCAGGGAAGGAAGCGTGGTGCTGGAGCCTGCTAGCTCCAGTGACAGAGCCGTGGCCTCTGAACTTGTTAAGGCTCAAGTGTACTTGCTTTTAAGTAGGTCTATGCAAGATGGCTGCAGCGTGTATCCTGAAGTCGTTCGGAGCGTTGCTTTTGCACATCCTCAGAAATAACGCGACAAGTCCGGGTGGTGCAATACAGATGTGGTTGCTTAATCTTCCAGATGTACATAAGAGACACATATAATGCCTCTTGCTTTACTGCTACTTCTACATGTGCACATAAGGTCATGCGTCAAGTATAAACCGGCCTGTGTTCTATGACATCATATTTCACTGCATTTTGTATAGTATTAAAATATTGGGTACCTTAAAGGCAACTTTCATACACTTCGTATTATATATCATATAAACTTAAAAACATTAAATTTCTAATCAGTCATATCAGTGAGGAACTTGCTGCATGATGCTTTAGGACACAACTGAGTACAATATAGTACAATATAATACATATCATTAATATAATAGAGAGATACTACAGAATACACTTAGCCAGCCAATCCACAGTACATCCACACACAGGTCTGTAATTATTTTGTTAAAATTATATGATCTAACTAACATGTGATATGGATGTAGCAGGTTTGATATAGTGACATGACATAACCTCAGTATGATCCATTTTGCCCATAAGGTGCAGATCTGTCACAGTCTCTAAGTAAAAAAGGCTGCAGTGGATAAACGGCTGAGTGATGTTGTACATTGGGCTCTTTGTACTCCTTAGCTATGACTACAGCTGAGGTAATCATGCATTAAAGCATCTCACAGAGCACAACAGCCAGTTTCTTGGTCTCGTTTTCCCCTTCAAGCAGGGGAGCTAAAAATAGCTAATGCGGACAGCCATTAAAGAAATCTGCTATTCAGTTTTGACTGAAGAACAGCGTGGGACACACACAACCTCACACACTCTTTCCCCATAGTATTTGCTGTGACGGTCAGAGAAGCAGAACAAATAAAATTACGCCTCTCTGTTGTTAGGAGGTCAGGTGTGGCTGAAGTAGAATCAGACTTCTATTACAAAGTAAGAGAAGGACTTTGACTTGGCAGTGGCTCACAGATATTGCAATGAGCAAAAATATTAGAGTCAGATGTTAAAAAAAAAAAAAGTTAAATAAATAAACAGTGGATAGGCTGGAGAGCCTGTTTAATAATGGGAAAGGGCTAAATGAATAATAAGTAATAATGTCAATAAGTGAAGTTTGTAATGTTTAAAAATGTTTCTTAATCTATAATCATCATATAATGTGCAAGAAAAACATGACTATCTTTTGCAGTACAATCATGCAATGGGACTTACTATCTTCATTTTAGGCTTATGGTTCCTTTTCTGGTCCAGAAATTAGCTGTAGCAGGGTCAGTCTGCAGGGAAATTAAGGATCAGTAATGTCTTTATTGCAATTTGTAAGGAACCAAATTGCTAAAATTACAATCTGCTCCTTTGACATTCAAAATAATAAAAATACTTGGAGTGACCACTGACTGTTACAGTAATTTGCTTATTATTATGGTTACATATATGTTGGTTATGTTTGTTTTTATCTGTTTTATTTATTACATGTAACTCTACACTGCCCATCTGTGCTGCTCTCAAGTGTGTGATCCTGCAGTCCTGCTTGGCTCCTGGTCAGAGTGGCACATCCTGTGCCATGGCTGTTGCCACAGTGAGTGTGTTTATACATCATGGGAATGAATGCGTGGTGGGAGGCCGTCACAGTGTCAGTGCAATGGAACAAGCACTCCTGTATTCACCAGACAGCATTTGGTGCTTTATGTGCACTCAAGTGCTCTTACTTTACAGCCTCCGTTAAAAGGAGCATTTCACATACACGCATATGAACAGCTTCACACAATAAGACACATTTCCCACTCAATGTCTCCAAGGTTACGCTGACATTAAACACAGACACTTAAACACTAGGTACTTTAAACTTAAAAAAATGCAGACTTTTTAACTAAATGTATTAAACAACGCTAATTAACAATCAGAGAGTGGAACAGAGTGCTTGTACATTCACTTCTGAAAGGCCTTTGATTATGTAAAATACAATATTTGCATAACGTAAAAAGCAATGTCAGGAAAATGGGCTCCCTGATTTCAAAATTTATGCAGCCACAATAAGAAGCTCCTAAATTTTCTTTATCACCAAAAGCGTTCGTCCTATCGTCCGGAGGTCACAAGTTCAAATCCTGACGATGCCACAGCCGTCCATGGGCAGGCGTCAAAGAGAGCAAAAATGGCTGTGCTCTCTGGGTGGGAGGGATGGAATACTCTCTTCCTTGTCAATCACAGTGACACTAGCCAATCATATGCGGGAGATTGCGGATAGCGCTTTCTTTTGAGTGTGCCCTGTTATGAGAGCAGTTTGAAAAGATGCAGTTGTCATGTGTCTCAGAGTAAGCATGTTCACCCTTCCTGGTTAGTAGGAAGAGAATGGAGAAAACCCCCCCCCCCAAAAAAAGGCAGCACATTACACAAAGCGATTTAAAATTAGAAAGCGGCTCCTGAACCTGAACTGGCACGTTGCTGATGGTAAAAGGCTATCAGAGAGGACAATGATAAAAAAAAGGCATGGTGTTGGTCCTCATGCTGATATCCCAAAATGCCCTGTATGTTTCCTACGCAAATTATTGGTCAGCTAGAACAGTTTAATTAGTAAACCAGAATGCTGTTGGTCTGGAACCAAGAAGCGGTGGCGATATTATCTTAGTGCCATAACAACAGCTGCAGTAACACAAGTTATTTACCTGACCACCATTAAAATCTAATGTAATCACAGAGAGGTTTGAAGATTGAAGGGAAAAAAAAAAATCAGACAAGATCTCATCAGACAACAAAATATCTGTTTTACTGGCAATTACAACAATCTAAATAATAGCTGCATTCTTAATGCTAGGGTTAATGGTATAATTCAATTCAGCAGCTACACTAAAAAATAATACGCTAAAAGCAATAAAAACATGCTTTCTCTCAACTCAACCGTGACTGCTGTCTATGATGATATATTCACTCTGTGAACAGGCTCTGAAGGATGTTGGATGGAAAATCTGTTCTCTAAACCAGAGGTAACTTGTAAAAGCCTCCGTGGTTATTACTTTTACACTGTGCAACAATAAACTCCCATATCTGATTATATCATTGTTCTTCAAAAGGTTTGCAGCACTGGGTCAGTGCAAATGGGGAAACAGTGATATTCAGTACTGTCTAAAGCTCATTCCATTCAGGAAACCAAGACTGAATGGCAGGAAGAAAGTTTTAATTTCCAAACATAACTTTAAGTCAAAGTTTAAATCAGTTATGAGCACAGACTCATGTATGATCGTGCAGCCTCTTGAAAGCAAAACATCTGGATAAAGCAACAGGTGATGGTGAATTACAGAATACATACTGTATTTTTCTGACTCTATGCTGGAGTCTTATATTACTCAAGCTGGCTGATTGGATATAATTTCATATTTGGACTGGAGTGTATATACCCTGAAGCAGAACAAGCCTTTCTTTCAGAGATGATAAAATCTGGCCTGGGTAATGTTACTCATGTAGCAAAGAAAAACACCATAATTTATTACTGCTGAACATACACAAATTCATTTTGCTGCCCACTTTCCAACCAACGCCTGTTCCCATTTCCTCCAGACCACTCACACAAATCCTAACACAATCTTACCTTATGTACAAAATAAATCTGCAAATTTAAATTTAATATGATAATTCATATCATTGACAAAAACAGTACCACAGTTCACGATTTTTTTGGGAGGGGGAAAAAAACATTAGAAAGCACTCCACAGGCGAGGAAGACAGAAAGCCAAAGTGACAGGAACAAAGTGGAGGGATTAACCATATAACTTCTGTTCAGCTTAACACTCAGGACAGTCTCTCTTGTCAAACACTGGACAAGCAGCACACGCAGGGTGGAGGACCAGAGTTCCACATAAACATCACAAAACACTTGTGTGGGGCGTGAGTGGATCAGTCCCACACACACACACACACACACACACACACACACACACACCCACACCAAAGCGCAATCAGAGATCCTGAGAAACTACTCCATGTTTGGGCATTGAACAGGGAGAGAGAGAGAGAGAGAGAGAGATAGAGAGAAACAGAGAGAGCATGGGAAAGAATGAACGCAATGGAAAGCAATAAAAAGAGAAAATTAAAAATAGACTTACTCTGGCTGTACTCATTTCTAGTTGTGCGCTCCGGCATGTTTACAGCTGAAGGATTCCTCCAAAGGATCACAGCAAAACCTCTAAAGCGCTCAAAAACACACCACAAAAGCAGACAAACACAAAACTCCCTTTCCTTGCACAGAGACCTCGTCACACCACTCCCCTACCCCCTCTCCCTCTGTGTCACTTCAGCCCTCGCTGAACTTTGAGAGGGATTAGTTTACAGTCTGAAAAAGCTCAAGCGAAAGCCAGAATTCCCCGGGAGCCATGCCTCTCCAGTGTTCTTCACTACTCCTCTCTCTGCGTTCGGAGAGGAGAGCTGCTTCCCGAGGAAAGAGGAAGTGACATGTCCAGGTGCTCGCCGATGGAGAGCTACTTCAAGACAACAACAGGAAATTTGGCCAAGTGCCAGAGAGGAAGGATGGGTCTTAAAAAGGGGGGAAAGGTGTGAGTACGCTCACCCCTCTCCCTCCCTCACTGTCTCTGAGTAAATAAGATGGGACTTGGATTGAAAGCGGCAGGCAGGCAGCATTAGTCACAGTTTCCTCCACACACAACACTGCTGCCACTCTCTCTTCCTTTCACCGTCACCTTCAGCCAAAACCAACAGCAGCCGCTTGGGATTTATGAGCAGGGCGCGGCTCAGTACGGGAGCTCAGCGTTCATTCATGTTAAAACTCGAGCAAAAACACCAAGTCCTGTTAACAGAGAGTCTGCAGGTATCCTCAAGCTAAATACTTTCTACAAAATAACTCACACAAGGATTATTCTACTAAACACCAACAGCATCTCCAAACACAAGACAATAAAATACACTATACAGAAAGAACCTAAAAAGCCTTCTTGATTACACCAAGACCATGTAAATTCAAATTTAAGATTCCTCCTTATTAGATAAAATGTCATTTCAGACAAATTAAGACTTTTTAATGATCTATGTACATCTTGTGTAAATGTGTAATGAAGTGTTTCATCACTGAATTTATAATACAATCCAAATATTAACCTGATCAGGAACATAGAAGAAATACTTATTTGTTTTTTTATTCCTGAATTTTTCCACCCAAACCACTCAAACTGTTGTGTTAAAATGTAGTTTCAAAACAATTTGTACAACATTAAATTTTAGTTATATAATTATAGTTAATCGTAATTTTGTAGCTTCAAATTGTCAAAGTTTGTAACTGTTATGTCATTGAGCTTTAGATGTGGAAACGAACAACTTCCTAAAAGAAACATGACATCATTTTAAACTCGAACCAATTCATGTGAACAGACAATTACAATTATACCTATAATACAACTATAGAAGCTATAGAAATAATAAAGTCACGGCTATAACTCACTGATCCCCGGTGAACTGCTGAGCAAATTTTGAAGAAGATGGTTTTAATATGATTTAAATGTCTAAAAAAGGTGTATCGCAGATGTGCAAGACGAGACAGGAGCTCAGAGAGGGAGTGAGTGAGTGAGTGTGTCAACCTACAGAAAGCACGTGTGTGTGTGTGTGTGTGTGTGAGTGTGAGTGAGAGAGAGAGAGAGAGAGAGAGAGAGAGAGAGAGAGAGATATGTTCTTACTTGTTCTTTGACAGAAGCCAGGATATTGTTGGCAGTGCTCTCAGACTCCATGTTGTGATTGGCTAATTGATCTTTGATTGGCAGCAGAAGGCCCTCCTCCGACACAGGACTCTGCTCAGGGGCGGGCATTCCTCCTGCACACACACACACACATACACACGTTAAATGCAAGCACAGGAACAAAACATATTCCATGGAACTTATTTAGGTGCTCAAGCTGAAAGCTGGAAGGAATACAAATGTCTCATTTGCCTACACACTTTTTTAACCTCTCAGACAAATGCATAAAAAAAACACTTTCACTCTTTCACTCACTCACTCAGTCTTGAGGGTAAAAGTGATCATTTTTCACTGGTTTCAAAACTCTGACAAGTTTTCAAAATGATAGACTACAAACCCAACTCTTAGCTTGCAAACAGGCAAGCAAGCAAGCAAGCAAACACACACACACACCCCCCTATAAAAAGTAAAGATAGCTCTGGTCAGAGAGCACAAACAAAAGCATATATGGCAGCAGAAAGCTGATCCCACACACAAAAGTGTTGACCACTAAAGCTGGTGTCTTGGTGCAGTCCACATGGACAGTCAGCTCCACTCAAACCCCAAAAGAAACCAGAACAGTGGAGATCATGCAACACCATCTACACTCATGCACAGGAACAGGACAGTGATGCTAAAGATGGTAGTCACACACAGGCATCAGCCTGGACCAGCCTCCTAGCTTTCAAAGTTTAGGACAAAAAACAACTTTATAAAGAATAATCTAACTGTTAGGGCTGGGTGAATATTAGTTTATTTAATTTTCAATAAATATAGTATAGCACCAACTCATTCACAGAGACTTGTATGGCTGATGCTCCACGTAATCTCAGGCTAAAATATAATAAATGGATTGTTAAAACTTAAAAAAAAAGTGTTTCCCGACACAGGAGAGTCTTCAGGATAGAGGTTTTTGCAGTTTCCATTTTTCAGTATCATGACAAGCTTCACTTTTTGCTTTATTAACTTTAAGAGAGAGAAAAAAAGAGAAGCTGGTGAGGAAATGACTGTTCATAGCTGCTATAACGCAAGTGCTAACAAGAACTACCATGTTTCTCCAACATTCAACGACATGAAACAGAACTATAAGCTGATAAAAATAATAGCAGTAGCAGGAGTAGTAGTGGTAGGAGTAGTAACAGTAATAGTAGTAATAGTAGTAGTAGTAGTAGTAGTAGTAATACTAGTGCTAGTAATAATATTAGAAATAGTAGTAGCAGTGGTAGTACTAGTGGTAATAGCAGTAATAGTAATAGTAGCAGTAGTGGTAGTAGTAGAAGTAATAATAGCAGTAGTAGTGGTGGTGGTGGTGGTGGTGGTGGTAGTAGTAGCATTAGTAGTAGTAACAGCAGCAGCAGCAGTAGTACTAGTAGATGTAATAATAGCAGTAATATTAGTATCACTATTAGCAGTAATAGTAATAGAGGTAATAGTAGTAGTAGTAATAGTAGTATCACTAGTAGTACCAGTATTAGTAATAGTAGTAGTAGTATCACTAGTAGTATCACTAGTAGTAGCAGTATTAGTAATAGTGGTATTGGTAGTAGTATCACTAGTAGTAGCAGTATTAGTAATAGTGGTGGTAGCAGTAATAGTAGTATCACTAGTAGTAGAAGTAGTAATAGTGGTAGTAGTAGTAATAGTAGTATCACTAGTAGTAGCAGTATTAGTAATAGTGGTAGTAGTAGTAGTAATAGGAGTATCACTAGTAGTACCAGTATTAGTGGTAGTAGTAGTAGTAGTAATAGTGGTAGTAGTAGTAGTAGTAGTAGTAGTAGTAGTAGAAACAAGACCATCAAAGAAGCCTGTGAAGTGCGCAGAGGGTTTTGGGGATTTGAAGGAGGTCACAAAGCAACAATATTTACCCTAAATATAACACGGATCAAATGACAAGGTCACTGAGCAGAAACAGGCAACAGAGATGCCAATTTATTTTGGCTCATGTGCCTAATCAGGCTTCATGAACCATCCACTGCAACGCTGTTACCTTGCTTTGTTTATTTTGTATTCTTTCATTTATTTATACTATATATTGCGGTTGCCTTTGTCAGTTTTATTTTAACTTAGGACCCTTGAGATGGCACTCGTCTGCTTTGTTCCCCCGTCCCTAATAAAGAAGCGGCATAAAATGAAATGATGTGTGAACTCACTGTTTGCACATGCTCACTTTATATCTACTGTCTCTGTGCTATTTGAAGCCAGAGAGACTCAAATATATTAAACAGTGTGTTATTTATTGTATATATGAGTTAGTTACAGTGTTGGCTGCCACATAATTCAAACCTGCTGCTTGTGAAAGTGCCACTTTTTTTTTACAGTGTCCAACACATTAGAGCATCTGCTGATGGGAGAGAGGGCTATTATAGCAGCACGAGATGATAAAGTGGCCGTGCAGAAGAGCAACATGGTTGCTAACACGTGTTAAAGGGAGACTGGTCAGAACAAAAAAATAAATAAAAATACAGATCAACAAATCAGTTTTTGTGCTGGCTGGTTTATTTATTTTAGTTTTATTATTTTGGTATGGCCAACATTAGATTAAATACAGGCGGAAGCCAGAGATTAATGGAATAACACTATGAATGCTATGGTGTAACACAACCCCAAAGTATGTGTTATCTGCATAAACGCATGACCCGAAATGTCTCATTCCACTTATACTACAATGATTTGTTGATGATTACAATTTCTTTCACGAAAGAATGACAGATTGTGCTTTTTAATGTTTTGCAGTTATACTTAAATGCTACACAAGTTAGTTCCTGTTATCGCTTGCATTATAATGACGATGAACAGTTGTTTCCTCAACAGCATATCTTTTTTCTCTCTCTTGACCTTAATGAGAACAAATATGCAGCTTGTCGTTTTACAGAGAAACCAGGAAATGTAAACTCCTCTGTCTTGAAGACACGTGAGATTCCTTCGATAAATGTTAAACATCTCCTAACAAAACACTCCACCACATCAACAATTATGTGTTATACTCTGGTAAATGACAAAATGTTTCCTTTTAATCCGTTTATTATTATTAACCTTTGGTAAAGTGGAGCGCCCACAGTATAAGTCCTTGTGTGTGAGCTGTTACTATAGAAACAATAATGTATTAGAAAGAGCGAATTAATATAAACCTATTATTCATTAACATATTCCTATGTTACAGCCGAAACTCAAAGTAAACTCCAGCCTATCAGCAAGTAAACAGTGATAAGCTGGAATTCAAAACCATGAATTCTGCAGAAACGCTCAGACTGAGCGATGTAACACTCCTCTTCAGAAGACCACAAATTATAATACTAATTTTATGTCCGAACATGCTATTAAGACAAGAATTTCAACCTTCCTGTAAAAAGGGGATTAATCTCAGACAAATCTCAAAGTGTACAGCTCAAGTGCCTTCTCATTTGTGCATTTCTTATTTATTCTCATCTGATGGTTGTGAGAGTCAGCAGTACTGGATATATCAAAAACATCTGATTTGAAGACCTGTTTGGCTAAGCACACTTTAATTCATGCACATGCAGACATTTTCTCACCCTCTCTGATGCATTCAGATCATTATATGTTGCTGTGCAAGTAAGCATTAAGTATAATTTAGTGTTGCAAGAACGTAAATATACATCAGAGCCGGGATTTGGACACACGCTCTGTGAGTACTTAAGCATAATACACTACTCCTACTGCTGCAACACACCTGCATTTTTTAAAACCATATTGTGTCCTTCCAGGTAAAAATCAAAACGTTCAAAAATGAATAAAATCCTAGCATTACTTCCATCCCATATTCAACTTATAGGCTGAGACAGTCAATGTCTACCACTCACTGTAGAGTTTCCTGAAGAAACAAACAGCTCTCTGTTCTCTCTTGATCATAATCATAACAAATGTGAGTCTAAGCTTCGTAGCTAGGCCCTGTTTATGACACCAATGAGTTTACTCACGTTGCATGTTCCCCATAATCCCCCTGCGAATCAGGGACACGTTCTCCAGTGAAGAGATTGACGAGGGGAAGGAGAAGCAGGACAGGCACTCAGAGTATGAGTGCGAGTATATGTGTGTGTGTGTAGACAAGCATGTTGTGTTTGTCAGTTACCTGCCTGGCAGGTTTCACACACCCATTTAGACTTTTTTTCTCTGAATGCAGAATACTAAGGAAATGCAGATAGTGAGGGGGGAAAAAAGCTTCTTCTGTTGTGAAATCACAGTAGAAATGCATGACGGCTTGTGGCTCTGAAAGAGCTGCTAACATATCGTAGGCTTGTACTGACAGACTCAAAGTTTCTTCAAGCGTCTCTCTCTCTCTCTCACACACGCACACACGCACACGCACACACACACACACACACAGACACACGCACACACAGACACACGCACACACAGACACACACACACACACACACACACACAGACACACGCACACACAGACACACGCACACACATACAGACACACACCCCATCATCATCAGCCAAGAGCTCAGGCCCAGAGTAGTCAGAGTAACATGATAACATTGTGCTGACAAATTGGGTCATGATAACTCATTCGTTCATCGCTAGGCATACTATTATTCCTTTTAAGGAAGGAGGGAAGGAGGAAGGGAAGAAAATGAGAGCAACTCAAAACTGTAGATTTCCAAACACACAATGAACAAGTTGTGCCAGGATTCTGCTTCTTCAGCACTTCTGCCTACCAGCGCTATCATACTTCTATTACACACATGACGACTGACCAGTTTCATTTTAAGCCTCATGTCTTTAGTCGGCCGCACACCCATGTCCCCGCCCCTTTATCCTCTTTTAACCAATCACGGCCAACTTCAAGCCTGCTTTCCTAATGGAGCTTTGACATTGGACGAAATGCCTACTTCTCCAACAACTGAACGTTTTTCAAGGTGTGCCACTAAAATGCATGTAGGCCAGTTCAGTTCTGAGCAGGTGTGGGCATCTTTGTTTTGTGTGTGTGTGTGTTTTTAACTAAATAAATTCCAACCAATTTGTCTTACATCTTGCTAAATGTTCATACAAGACTTTAATATGGCTCTTCACATGTACGTGCTATAATAAAATAAAATAAAATATCAAAATATCACCAACAGTCTCTGCAACCTTCATCTCCAATGCTTCATTCTTTTTTTTTTTGACAAATCTCTCCATGAGGATCAAACAAAAAAGGAAAACCTGATGTGTTTCTTGTCATTATTATTAAAATTATTATTTTTAACTTTAACACCTGAGGCTGTAACGAAACAATGAAATGATGAGGCTCTTGATTCAACATGTCTCTGTTCAACACTGCTTAATAAAGTAGATCATCCATCATAAAATACTGCTTAGATTACATGTGGTGTGATAAAAATTTAAACTCAATTAAGCCCAAACTGAAAAAGTAACTTACTCTTTAACTTACAAGTGTCTCCTAAGTGCAGTTTTTTCACATTCGACTAGCCTAGCGTACTAGCATATGCTTCAAGGTCTAGTGTTTGGGAGCACTTTGGGTTCCTGGTAAGTTAGGATGCTGATGGCCAGTAAGTTATGCACTGAAACATTACATTGTGCCACTAAATATGTAAAAATAACATTAACCAAAACACAATAGCTGAACAATAGCTACAGGACATTTGAAATATATTCTGGTAAAACTTTTAAGAAAAATATTATTTTTCTTATTATTTAAGCAACACTGCACAAGCAAGAGTGATGTTATACTGAATATTGGCACAGCTGTGATTTGGCTGCATGTAATCACAGCTGTGCTGATATTCAGTACAAAAGCACGATTGTGAGTGTGATGATACTGCTTTTATACAACAGTTATATAAATAAAAAATTAATATTGAGTGACTTTTCAGACACAATGTGGCTAAATATTTTGTTTATTTTCTGCTTTATTGGAAATCTTTTCCAACACAGAGACTGACTGACAGCCTGTAGTAAGTGTAGTAACGGTTTTAATGTAACATGGTGCTGAAATTGGAATTGTATGTAGTGAACACAGACGTGATACAAGCGGCGTGATACAAACAGTGCAATGTCCTGGTTCTGTTACACTAAATATCATCACTCTTGGAACAGCGCTTGAACAATCAAATTAGCGGACCAGATCTAACTGTTGTATAAAAATATATACATACATTATATGTATGTACATATTTATATTTATATATATTTTCTCCTTGTGACCTTATTACTCCCCCTACCTTAATCACTGTCAGTATGGCAGGTGCACTGATCAACTGTAGAGTTAAGGTTAATCCCACTTCAGTACAGGTAATGCAGGGCCGAATTTCTGTTCAATACAATTGACTATTAATGTACATAACGTCTACCAATTTCAGCTTGTCAGAACAAAGTGAAGGGAAAATTAACTGCCTCAAGGAGAGGAACTGTGGCAGGAACTCCACACTTACGCCACAAGAATGTATGAGAGAAAGAGAACACGCCCGGGGGTAAAGTTCACATACAGGTGGGAGCGTACACACACACACACACACACACACACACACACACAGAGCTCAAAGGCGTAACCTTTATTTCACCTGCTCTGACCATCTGGTTTGGCTCACTACATTACATCAGTCAAGAGTGAAGAACAGAAGGATGACTAACTTGTGACATTATCCCATCTAATGTGTGCACACACGTGCACACATACACACACACACACACACACACACACACACACACACACACCTCATCCTGACCTAGATGTGGACCTGAACTGTGCTATGTGGGGCCTGTGACCTCGAGTTAGAGCTGTGGAGATGGTGACTCAAATCTCATACGGAATCTCTGAAGTTTCCTGTAGTGCTCTCTTAATCTTTAAAGTGCACAAATTAGTGCTTAGATGCCAGAGCCTGGAGAAACAATGATCCGTTTTTCGAAAGAAGATTATCTTCAAACTACGATGAGCAGCACAGAGTAGAACTTTCAAGTTTTAAATAGATATAAAAAGGGTTTGTAATGTTTAGAGCCCTCTGCTGCCTGTGAGATGAATAATCTGACAAGTCTTCTCCTTACACCCAACCAACCCCACCCTTCTCTGTTTGCCTCGTATGTCGCCTTTTAATTAAAAGAAGGAAAGCTGAGAAGTTATGTTGGGGCGAGGTTGGCAGGGTGGGGGGTGTATTGCCTGATAAGAAGTCTGAAAAGACGTCTAGCCAGATGCTTTGACATATCAAATAGTATATTAATAATTTAAGAGTTAAGCATGAATTTCCATTCAAGTATCATCATTTTTTTATGCCAAAAAAATAATCTGGAGTCAGGTCTCACTCCACAAATGGTTCCTTCCTGAAGTGGGATGTATGATGAGCCCATACATCTTTCCTCTTCTTGCGTAGGACTGAAACTAGCGCTATCATCAATCCCATCCTACACTAGGTGGTGTAATACGCTTCAGCCATTATTCGATTTGATTCACGATACAGCGGTTATGATTTGATTCTACTCCCAGTAAATCTGAGTGAAAAAAAATTATGAATGAAAAGACTCCTTTTTTATTTCTGTATAATAAACAATGCAAAACAATGTGCACTTTTGTCTGTATAAACTAAATAAACAGAATATTGCTACCAACAGATGTTTAATATTGCAAACAAAATGTATTACAGGTTCACCGTATCTTAAAATAAATAAATACATTCATAAATTCTCTAAAAATTTGATTGAATAAACAAAGTGTCTGACCTAGGTCCCATCAAAACTCCCTATACAGCGCTTTAACCTCACTAGCTTTGGATTGCACCCTGCACCTGAACGTGACATTAACCTCAAACTGCAACACTGCGAAATTCTCTCACACTCTCTGGTGTCTAATCCAAGCGCATCCCGTAAAATGAATTCACAAATGAATTGCATGCTCTTGATTGTCTAACTGAAGAAGACAGCACAATGCATTATTAATGTGCTGGTGGCTACTGCCTGCTTGGGGACCACTTATCAAGATCAAAACCAGCCACAGCATCCTGATTGCTAACGATAAAGCGCTCCTGATCAGACTAACGGTCTCCTTATTCACCGTCATGGCCCTGAGGATCTCTGAGCTAGCTGCTTGCCTATCACCGGCTTAATCACGCGTTCAGCTGTGGCCAACACAGAAAGCAACTTGCACTCTAATAAACCTGAAATCCATAAGGGACAAAACATTTAGCTCAAAGTGAAACAAACCCGTCTAGCGGTCTCTGCTTTGAACTTCTGGAGGAAAAAAAAGCTGAGGTTAACCTATGAGCTGGATGATGGCTTCTGCTACGTGGGTGTATACGTTCTGCCTGACTGAGTGAGAGAGGGCGTGAACGAGTATGAATGGCCCACTCTCATTATGCAGCTTATAGCTGCCTCACAAAACCTCCCCAAAGACACACTAGATTTAATTGCTTCTCACAAACAGCGTATTGACTCAGCGGTATAAAAGCGATATCTGTGTGCCAAAGTTGCCCTTTCAGCCTTCACTAAACACAGTCAATACAATATTTCACTCTTGATAAAGGAAGAAAATATTTTTCACTGATGAGAGTTCCTTCAGAATGTCCAAGCAAACCAAATAAAACATACAAGACTACAACACTATAATCATGAAACAACAGTCAATACTGACACATACGCAAACCTGAGCGCTGCCAAACTATGGGATTCAATTTCTTTCAAACGTATCAAACAATTTTTAAAATATCACACAAAAATATGCTTCTGTGGTCACCACTGGTTGCTTGTATTGTCTACACTGGAGTTATGATTCCGACTCTGTCTCAAGTGAGCTCGTTTTACAAGGATCATTGGTCCCAACTGCTTTTGAGGTTTGGAGTGACAGCTCATTTTCCCAGGAGTAGAAGGTAGAACAATCAGTCATCTTTAGTGTCAGTTTTCTTTTACATTCAACCCACAATCTGGCAACAACAGCAACTGCAGTAGTTTCCAGCTGCCGTTAATGCACAGTGATGATGATGTCGGTGTCCTGTACATTTTTAAATCAATACTGGATGCTTATTTAAAAGTATGAAACGAGAAATGGAAAGAGTACGAGAATGTCGAGGAAAAGCGGACTTCTGATTACCATACCTTCATTTACTTGTCTATCTTAGAACATATACAACAAAATGAAATAACAGTACAGACTTCATTATATATGTTTAACAGTCTAAAATAACTAATTAACTGTAGCAAACCAGCTGCTGTCCTTGCCATTCGACAGACTGCTCCTCTAAACCTCAGTAAGCAATAGGGAACAATTCCCATTAAACCCACCCGCTTTAAAAAAAAAAAAAAAAAAAGAAAAAAAAAAAAAAACTGACTGCAAATAAGTAAAAATCTACAGAGAAGCCAATTCCCACATTTTGCTTTTGAAACCTATTTTCACTTCTAACTTGTACTTTTTGACACTATCAATAACATGAACCAAAAATCATTCAACACAGCTTCAGATTTCCTAAAATCAGGAGCTATCGTCTGTATAATGAGTGTGTGGGAAAGTTTAACTTCCAGCTCTTAAAATAATAAGCACAAAAGATTTCTCCAAATCCTCTTAATCAGTACCACACCCCTTTTACGAACTACTACAAAGGACAGAGGATAAGGCTGAAGAAGGTAAAAGGTCTGAGTAACATGTAATTAAACAACGGACATGAGGACAGAAGACGTGAAATACTATAATTATCTTCTGCGAATGTTTGCGGGAGAGAAGAGGAAAGAACGAGAAGAATAAACAACAGCTGAAACGTTTTACTCTGTTTGACACACCCAGAGGACCTGGAACATCTCCCAGACTCACAAGATCGCATTTACAGTCTCGCCAGGAAAACATTCCCACAAGCCTTTGAGACCACCTTGCAGAAGATCTAATCACTTATTACTCCACAAATGAAATCATGAATGAGGAAACCTGAGTCCAGATCCTCAAACAGCATTCACACAGATCAGAGGTCCTACCTGCTAAGGTCAGGGAGTTGAGGAGACGCGAGTGTAGAGAGCGACTGATCCTTCTCTTTCCTCCATGGAAGATCAGTAGAGGTCTGGATGAGACCTGGATGACACCAGGTGCCTGTACCATGATGAGCAGACTCACAGTGAACACTCAGCTAACTCTGACCACTGTTAAGACCTGTCCGCAGGAAGGGCTGGGCTACACCAGAGGAAGTACAGACATGTACCACCTGAAGCCATACAACACACTCATTTCCTCTTAACATCATACCACATACACACACACACACCCTTAAATCAATAAAGCACTCCTCCAAGAGCTATGAATCAGGTCACTCAGATGCAATAAAACATTAACCAGCAATAAATCGGAATCCAGCTGGATGGTTTAATCCTCATTACGCAAGCCACCTTTGTGCCAGCAGCAGCAGCAGCAGCAGCTGTGAATTCTGCGCTGAATCTTGTTCTCATCTATGGAGGCCAAGCTTATTTAAAAAATGACGTTCTTCAGTCACTTCCCAGTTTTGAAGTCCCTCTGCACTGAATACTTTGGTCTGAATACTTACTATGCAATTTATCCAGCTAATGAAGTGCGTAATGATGAGCTGTTGTTACATTTAAGGGCAGTGTCAATCTTGTTAATGGAGTTACTGACAAAAATGCTTATTGATGAAAGGCTTTTAAATGTAATCACT
Source organism: Pangasianodon hypophthalmus (assembly GCF_027358585.1). Classification (NCBI taxonomy): domain Eukaryota; kingdom Metazoa; phylum Chordata; class Actinopteri; order Siluriformes; family Pangasiidae; genus Pangasianodon; species Pangasianodon hypophthalmus. The sequence continues at coordinate 24,563,751 of NC_069714.1, read as the reverse complement.
GATAGCGAGAAGAGAAAATATCCACAGTGTGATTGTCATTTCAATGCTGACAAGTATTTCTACTCCTCAGTGCTGCTTTTGTATCAGCAACATATCCTTTTGTGCTGTTTTTTTAAGAAAACAGAACTTTACGTTTCGTGACCCACGACATCATCATGCACCCCTCCAATTTCCAGAGCGAGCCGGAAGAGTTAGAGTGGTCTATGCAGCATGTGCAGGCTGAGAATTAAAACAGCACAAAAGCAGACCTGCCAACCCCGAAGAAGAATAATGTGTAGTACTGTGGCTAAAAAACCATAACACAGTACATTTTAGATACAGTCCTTTCACAAAGTGCTTGTGTAATGTCCTGAAACCTTGAAATGTTTCCACAGGGCTGACATTTTTCTCCAATGACTGCTGCTGCTCAAACTGTTTGAACATGTCTGGTGCAGGAGAGAAAAGGAAAAAAATCATTCTCTAATTATCATTAAGCTAACATTAAAAGGATTTGTTTAATATTAGATTTGACCCTTTTTTGTAGACCTAATTAATCTTTTCTTTCTGTCAAATATATTTAGCCAAAAGACTGAAAGTGCCATTTTTGACCATTTTTGGCTGAGATTTTTCAGTGGCATCATAATAAATAAAAACTAATGTTAGCTAAATAGTTGATAGATACAAACAGATTGCTTTTATTTCACATTACTGAACACCAGACATTATCCATTTACCTTGCCAGAAAGTAAGGTCGTGGCCTCAGTGCAACTTTTAAGTGGAAAAATCAAGTTGAGACAAGAGCACCACCCAAAACATTACTAACGTGAGATGGGGGAAAGGGGGCGTGGCTTCCAGGGGGTGTCATTTAATATAGGAAAGTTCAAAACAACTACTCGACTGTCAATCATTCCAGATTCATATGTTGACTGGCTCATCGGCTGTTTTTATTGAGGGAATAAAGAGGTCTGCTCTTTTTGCGTTTTTTTTTTTAATGATAAAATAAGTCTACGCCGATGTTAAATTGCTGAACTCCTAGACAAAATGTGTGAAAGGTGGCAGGTCTGCAACAGCAGGCTTTGGTTTTGATCTAATCAGGACTTGGATGCAAAATGAAATCAAAAGTCATAAAATGTAGCATCTTCAAAATATTTAAAAAGATTAATACTGACTAAGAAAATACTGGAACAAAACAGAACACAGGTTTTACACAGCCATTGTATTGCTGTGGAGGAATATTTCTCTTCACACACACCATCTCTTCTCACCCACGACAGGAAGTGCGGGGTCAGAGACAGGGTCAGTCTTCTAGGGCCTGGCAGTGGCACTAAACGCTCTCTGACTCCAGTCTTTCTCCCATCGGCCTTCATCAGCTCACAGACCACTGAGCTGCCATGGTGTAGGAAGTGCTAGAATTACTAAACTAAAACAGAACACCAATTTACTGAATCAAATAACCATAAATAAGTAATGAGAAAACCTGTGCACAGGCAGGTACGTATCGCTGCGTCACAGTGAATGATTTTAATTGTGTTTTGCCACATTAGCAATTCTGAGTGAAATATTCATGTTAAGTTTACGAAGACAGGACAGGATGCAGGCCTGATGCTCTTCACTCACTCTGCCTACACATACAAAGTCATTCACTGATTACAACTTGAATATCATTTACTGTCATTTTTTAATCTTCCAGAATTCCACAACGTTTAGTCATTTTAGTCAGTTATTTTACTCATGCACCATTTCCCAATCTCCTCACTGCTTATACGATGAGGAAGGAGTGTGTCTTATTTACTCGCACAGTATCAAATGATTCACTGGCTTATCACTGTGCACAAGAAGCACTCAAACTACTACAATCTCAGAACGGTACACTATGAGGCCAAAAGTTTGTGGACACCTGACCATCACACCCATATGTGCTTTTTGAACATTTCAGATTTAGTCCCCTCTTTGCTCTATACTCTTCTGGGAAGGCTTTTCACTAGATTTTGGAGCGTGGCTGTGGGGATTTGTGCTCATTCAGCCACAAGAGCATTAATGAGGTCAGGCACTGATGTCGTGTGAAGAGGCCTGGGATGCAGTCAGCGTTCCAGTTCATCCCAGAGGTGTTCAGTTTGGTTGAGGTCAGGGCTCTGTGCATTACACTCGAGTTCTTCCACTCCAACCTTGGAAAAACTGTGTGCTTTCAACTTTGTTTGGGGGAGACCCACATATATTGGTGTGATGACCTGGTGTCTACATACATTTGGCCATATAGTGTATCATCAAATTAAAGCCAACAGAAGTCATATAACATAGAACTGCATTTATGTATCTTTAGGTCAGTTTCCAAGTTGAGAGAGTTTCACTGTCAAGAGCATAATGGAGCGCACAAATGTGGAAGATTAAAACTCATGGAACTAATACAAATTATGTTCCTAATGAAGTAATATATAACATGTATGACACAACCAAACGAATAGGTACAGTTCCTGAAGCATGTGCATGTATTTAAGCCTTACAAGACATCATTAATCCCTGCTTGACAATCCTACAGCATAAATAAAGCACAGCACCAAAGCACATTCGCCTTGATGTTTCAAGCCGAACCCGTCTGAACTGAAACAGATTTTATGTTGGTATGTTGGTAGATATCAGACTGTATCTAAGCTCTAGGATTACTAAACAGTTATTATATTAATAAAGCCTTAATAAAGCACTAAACTTTATATAGGTACAGATGTTCGGCTCTAAGATTTTTCAGTTTTCTTCCCCACTGTGTCTGTGGCTGAATGGAATAGGTACAGAGCCTAAGGTCTGTAACATCATGCAGCACGAATCCAACACTCGTTTGTGTGAGATACAAAAGGATAAGAGGCAGCTACCATTTTACCATTCTGTCTCTAAACATTGTGACAAAACTATTACTGGAGCACTTGAATGTATGAGGGAACAATTTCAGTGTCAATATCCAAAGAATAAATTTCTCCCATTTGGGCTCTGAAACAGAGAAGAAAACTTGATCGTGTCATAACATTTTGAGCCGGGTTGAAGTCCTTTAAATAATCTTAATACTGATGAAACTGTCAAATTCTCTACCATTCAGCAGCAACTTGCTGGGCAAAGACAGCTGGGTCGAAACTTTAGATAGCTCTATCCTGCATTAACTAGTGATATCAGACCCAAGCAATCTGGACCAATCTAATGCCTGGACAGGTTTGGACATGCCCCCTCATTATCAAAAGGAAATAATTAAAAGTCACTTTCATTAACACAATCATTAGATTTGACTTATTAATGACTTTTGGCATTTCAGGGATTCCTAACATTGTACCGTAAAACCTCACTTTGTCATTTTTGTCTAATACGGAAGCTGAAAAACATGCTGCCAGATCACAAAGCTTCACCAGATGACAACTCACATGCTACATTTTACAAAAATACTGCAAATCTAGACATGCTGAATATTTGCAATGAATGATAAACCAACTTGAAAAACGATGCAAAACTGAAGTTTTGTTATTTACATAGGACACTCAGACAGGATAATACTCTAGCTATGTCCTAAACTAATGTCCTAATCAGTACAAAGCACAATATTTTTGGTCTGTCATTTTGCAGTGGTGTACATAAGCATAGTGGAGCATATCCAGGGGACTCTTTCAATCCCATAATGCACTACATTCCCATATCACACTGTGGTGTTGCACCCACACTGAGGAATACAGAAGGCTATACATAGCAGAGTGATAATCAAACCTGCGTAATGTAGAGTGTAAAACCTTTAACTTCAATCATTAATAGTGTTCCCTATAAAAGTTTTCTTTTGTAGTGTAGTGCTCCAGATTTTCCACTGCAGGCAATAATGAGTAAAAAAATCATTTCAAGCACAGCATTTATCTGTGATTATAATCTGATGGAGGTACTGCAGTAAAGGTTTTATATTCACTGCATATTCCAGTTTCCCTCTTCCATTTCACAAGAAATAAATGTCAAAAATGATTATATCCTGACCCTGAAAAAAGGGACAGAGAACCAATTATACTCGAATACATTTCCAAATATTCTCTTGTTAAATCTTGCTAAAGACAATGTTTCAGAAAGGAAACTCACTAGCGCTTTAATATTAGCCATTAAAGGACCAGCTAGAAAGTGGAAGACTTTGCAAAGTTCATTTCTGACAGATTTTTGCTAAAAATGGCTAAAAACACACAAGTCACATTTAGTTAAACAAACCTACTACTGATTACACCTAAATGCTACACATTAATGGCCTCCACATTGTGTTTAAAGTGAAGAATACATTATACGGTCAAAAGTATGTGGACACCTGAATACTGAACATCCTATTTCAAAACCATGGGAATTAATACTGTTGCTTCTATAACAGCCTCCACTCTTCAGGGAAGGCTTTCTACAAGATGTTGGAATGTGGCTGTGGGGATTTGTCCATTCAGCCACAAGAGCGCAAGAGGTTGGGCACTGATGTTGGGCGAGGAGGCCTGGCACATAGCCAGTGTTCCAGTTAGCGCTGGGCAAGATTCACGGTTAATTCAGATAATTCGAATTAATGTTTTAAGGCGATTTTCAAAATGTTCTAATTGAAATTGTACAAGTTATATACATATACATATATATATATATATATATATATATATATATATATATCTACACACATACACACACACACACACACACACACATATACATGTATATAAGCATATTTAAATCTTTAATTAATGTATCCATAAATGATATTTAAAAGTTTAAATAAATATGAAGATAAACAGGCAACAGTTCCCTGATGACTGAGCTCGTTTAAAAAAAAAACAACCACAAACATTTGGCCATATAATGCATCTCTCAAATACTGTCCTTCCAAAACATCATCTTGTTTGATGGCAAAAAAAGAGACCTTTGGCCTGGCGGGAGTTTGGCCCCACCCTGGACCTAACTTTGGATATCTAGTTTGCATGTAGCAGGTAGAAGACAGAGCAGACTACACCGCTTTTCTGTGTCAGGAGAGAAGTTACCTTTGTGCAACATTCATTTTCCAATGATTTGCTTTTATACATGATCACTGATTGCAGATCTCACATCACAAACTGTAATGATGAAAAAACTGCTGTATGTTAAGTTGAGGCTTTTGGGAGCCTACACGTTCCTCACTCCTGATTCAGTTTAATCACTGATCTGCTTCATTCAACTCAGCTGTGAACGAAATTCCTCTCTTGCCGTGCGTCACTTTGACAGCTTAGATGATTTCAGTGCTGCTGTACGCTCCATCAAATGAAACGGCGGGCAGGGAATTTGCATGACAATCAGCACAATATTGGACACGTTGGAGCAGCACAATGCAGCTGTCCATCTGCCAGTGAATTGCAACGCCTGCTCAGCACTCACGCCCCCCTCCCTCTACGTCCCCCTCATTAAACCAGGAGACAAAGTGTCTAGCTCTGAGTGATCGATTCGTCCTGCAAGTAGCTGCACTGGCATTAGCATAGCATAACCATTTATCAATAGGGCATAAGCTTTAAGTTCATTACACCAGATTAAAGATAAGGCAGATGGTACTTGTGATGTGAACTGCTGTTTAAGTGGGTGTATGCATTATCACTTCACATGTGTAAAGGCATTAATAAGGTCACATCTATCATGGCTTCAAGAAGCTACAAAATCAATTACAATCTACGGTGGTAGTCTATACTGAAGTGCCTCCCTTCTTCCCTTACAATGAGAAAGGCCACTTGGAACACACTTCAATGTCATTTTTCAAAGCCAAAACCAATGTTATATTGTTGCACAATCATTGACATTTATATAAATAAGACAAAATATCTCAATTTAATAATTAACTGAGGGACTAGGAAGCAAAAACACTGCCACCAGTTATATTTATTAGCTGTCTAAGTGTGTAAATTTACAGAGGCAAAAAAAAAAACAACAAAAAAACAACAACACTATATGGCCAAAAGTACCTAACCATCATGTTCATATGTGGGTCTTCCCCAAAATGTTGCCACAAAGTTGGAAGCACACAAGTGTATAGGATGTCCATGGATGCGGTTTACAATTTCCCTTCACTGGAACTAAGAGGCCCAAACCTGTTCCAGCATGACAATGTCCCTGTGCACAAAGCGAGCTCCATGAAGACATGGTGTGTTAAGGTTAGAGTGGAAGAACTCAATTATCCTGCACAGAGCCCTGACCTCAACCCCACTGAACACATTTGGGATGAACTGGAACACCTGACCTCAGTAATGCTCCTGCGGCTGAATGGGGAAATCTCCACAGCCACTACTGTTTTGCTGGTAGTTTGTTAGCAAATGAATATACCATATATCATGACACATATTGTAGAAATGTCGAGAATCATGATATGATATGTTTGTCATATCGCTCACCCCTAATTAATGCGATTAGACAAAAGTCAGGTTTTATGTGTTTAAATTTTGTGCTGTTTAAACTGCAGAAAATCTTCCCTGCTCAAATTAAATATGCACAAAAAAAATCTAGTTCGAGCTGCCTGATGGAACACAGCCTATGTCAACCATCTGGAAAGAAAAGGGGATGGAGTGATTAGAAGAGAGAGGTGAACAGGTGGACCGCACAGCAGTTGCCCTGCGCCTCCTACACCATTAAGAAGAATAGCCTGTCTCTGCAGGCACCCAGCAAAATCTAATTTGTACTTAAAGAGCTAATAATGGTGTCTCTCTTTGTTAGGCAGGCAGGTAATAAAAACTAGAAAATTGCTTTTAGTACAAGGTTCTGCCCATTGTTATTCTCCGTGAAGAAGCTGACTCTTAAGAAAAGTAATGCAATAACACAATAGCACCCACTATGAGTAAGACACAGACTACAGATGACCTCGAGAAGACTCATGCTAACAGATTAATTCAGTGTAAAGCAAGTACAAAAACGTTTACAATGACATTTTACCTTTCACTAAATGTACCTTCTCGCATAAAAACAGAGAGATGATGCTAGGCTAAATGTTTGAATTAACATTTTGGCCTTTAAAAGATTTTACTCAAATAGCTGAGTATATCTTGCTGAGTTGCATAATTGGCCGACATGTTAAAAGCACTGAAGCATGACAAAAGGGGTAAAAGCGTGTGAGAGTGAATTCATCATCCTCCTGATTGCCCCCGAAAAATGTCTGGTTCTTCAAAAAGGAAAGACAAGGACCTGATCTGCTCAGACTGACAGCAGGAGGGAGAAAGAGCAGGAGAGATGGGGAGGAAATTAGTGGTGAGCAGGATACCAGTATTAACGAGAGATTTTCAAAAAAGCTTATTGAAACATATGGTTTCAGTTCTGCCTTAGAAGCACTTTGCTTGCATAGCTGATGAAGGACTTTTGTCTGAAATGTCCCATTTCTCTGGATACTTTGCATACTATGATTAATTTTGTGTTACATCTACTATTTTTACCAAAGTACACTTCTGTTACCTCCAGAGCTCTTCTTCACTTGAATGTGGCATAGTTGCTGGTGCCAGACAGGCTGGGATTTTCGCACACAACAGTCTCTAGAAGTTACACATAGTGGTGCAAAAAAACAAACAAACAAACAAACAAAAAAAAAAACATTCTGCAGCCAGAATTGCCTTGATGATGAGAGAGATCTGAGGAGAATGGCCAGACTGGTTTGAGCTGACAGGGAGGCTACAATAATGCAAATAACCACTCTTTACAACCGTGGTGAGCAAAAAAGCATCTCAAAACACACAACAAATCAAACCTTAAGGCAAACAGGCTATGACAGCAGAAGAACAGATCAGGTTCTACTCCTGTCAGCCAAGAACAGGAATTGATTTGTCTTTGTCCATTCTTCAGCTGTCTTCAGTGGTGAGCCGGTGCCCATTTTATACATGAAGAAACATAATACATGACAAAGTGTGAAAGTGGGCGACAGAGTAAGTTCCCTTGTGCTGGGTGATTTGCAAAGGAAGTGCTTATTAAATACTCCGTGCTTTTGAGCGCATGAGTTTGAGGTCAGCTTCAGATCCATGACCACCTTATCCATGCTGATGAGCTCAGATCTGCAAGATAATTGCAGGGGGGAAAAAAAACCCAGATTTATCAGCAGCTCAGGCATATTTACACAAAGCAGCAGTAGCATTCAAATGCTTGCTTTTCCAGGTAATGTTTACTTAGCACACTCACACACTCACACAGAACTGCTTCTGTTTAGCACTTTAAATACTCACAGCTCCATTTCCCAGTTCCCAGTGCTGTATGTTACACTAACAATCCCAAACGCTACAATCACCTGGCTGCAGGTGAGAGAGGAACTAACAGAAGGCTAGCTTCTTTTGATTTGATTTAATTGTACACATTTTAATAATGAGCCTAAAATTTTAATAGATGGATTTAATTCTGAAAGGGTCTGTGAAAATAATTTTTCAGTTAAAGGGGCCCAGGCTGCAGAAAGTTTGAGAACCTCTGCTTTACATAATACAGTTCGATGTACTATGCAAATATATGCCATTGTCTGACTATCAGGAATCAAAAGTATCTTTGCATAGATTTTCAAAAGATACAGATTCACGTCTATTTATATCAGCTTTTCAATAGTTTTGAACTAAACAATGATGTGTAATTTTTTTGTAGTATTTGTGGGGATATAACGTGTGTCATGTTATATGTGAAGAGCCAGTCAACAAATCAGAATAGAGATAATTTACTACATCAGTCTTATTCCAAGGTGTAAACAGAGGTTAGAAAACGGACATGTAACAATGAATTACTACTGGTTTTGGTGAATATAAAAAAAGGGGGCTGAAAGTGATGGATCATTTCATCTGAAGTGAGAACCGTAAGTAAAATCACCTGTATATTATCCATTTCATACATCTCAAACATTTTCTCAAAACAACAAACTTTATTTATAAACTATAAACTTTTTTTGGAGTCTGACAGGACACCAAATCACATATAGGCACAGGCAAAACTGATAAAATCCAAAAAGTCAACGTCAGTCTTATACAGCTCCAGTGAAGAACAAGGAAAAGCTGATTAAATCATGTAAAAGGGTGGTGTGTAAGCATTCGATACCTGTACTACTAGAGTTATCAACACATTAGCCTTTTGTTTAAGCATACCTTGGACAGGCTCATGAAAATAAATGAAACATAAACAAACTGCGGAATTCTGTTTGGCGGTGGACCGAGGTGCAAGAGGTCGAGCAGGAAAAAGAAGGAAATTAGCTTTTGATGAAAATGGCAGCTATCCAAACCACTTTGCCGTCCGTGGCTCCATTAGCACAATGCTTAAGCTGGGGTCAGAAAACAAAAGGTCACCTGTGCATTTTATTGCATCCATGAGGCCCACAGCTGTGTTTAGTCCATGGAGTCTGTGTATGAGGAGAGTGACTCAATCATTCCTTCTGTTCTAATACTGATAGTACAAATATCAGTGGGGTGGTGAAAGGCAGCCTGACCCACTATAGGAGATGTAATATCTGTTAATGACAATGACAATTTATTTATACAGCACAATTAATTACAACTTCCATTGACCAATGTGCTTTCCAGCAAGTCATACAGAAAGCACGATCTCCCCTACACTTAAGCCTCGACTTAGGGGTAAACAACAGATCCTGGTTGGAAGACCGAAGGGATCTAGTGGGTTGATACTCCGTCAATAACTCACAGAGATAAGTAGGGGCCAAACCATTTAGAGATTTGTAGACGAGGAGCAAAATTTTAAAATCCACTCTAAAAACGAACAGGCAGCCAGTGTAGTGAACGTAAAATAGGAGTAATATGCTCCCTCTTTTCAACCCCACTCAAGAGTCGAGCCGCAGCATTTTGAACAAGCTGCAAACGGGATAAAGCTGCCTGGCTAATCCCAAAATAAAGTGAGTTGCAGTAGTCCAGCCTAGATGAAATAAAAACATGAATTACTTTTTCAAAATCTTTAAAAGAGAGAAAAGGCTTTGCTTTAGAAAGCAAACGCAGCTGAAAAAAGCAAGCTTTGACAACTTATAAAATTTATTTGACGGTCAAACTTTAAGCCATCATCAAAAATAAAACCCAGGTTTTTTACCCATGGTTTCAAGCACAAAGGCATCCCACCCAAATCCAATTTCGTGGAATTTGAAAACTCAGATGGACTAAATACAATAATTTCAGTTTTCTTTTCATTGAAAACTAAAAAATTTAATGAAAGCCAAGCCTTCACATCCGCCAAACATGCCATAAGAGACTCAAGACCCACAGAATTGCGTTTGACAGTCAAATAAACCTGGGTGTCATCCGCATAACAGTGAAATGACAAACCATGTTTTCTAAAAATCGAGCCAAGAGGGAGCATATAGAGAGAAAAGAGCAAAGGAGCCAAAATAGAACCCTGGGGAACCCCACAGGGCAAAAAAGCATTACTCGAGTAATGTTCACCCATCTTGACTGAAAAACTCCTATTTGCAAAATATAATTTAAACCAATCTAAAGCTACACCTCTTAAACCAACACAATGTTCTAAACGATCAGTGAGAACCGGATGATCGACTGTATCAAAAGCGAACCCGAATCACATGATATTAAAATATCATTAAGAACCTTCAAAAGCGTAGTCTCATAAAATGACATTTATGAAAACCTGACTGAAATGTTTCAAACATTGAGTTATCAGCTAAAAAACTTTGTAACTGTGAAAACACAATTTTTTCCAGAATCTTGGAGATAAAAGGCAGATTAGAAATAGGCCTGAAGTTTGTTAATCAATACCTAACTGAAGAGTTAACAAACACTAACATTAATGCAGCTAAATGGGTAACAGAAGCTCATTTAGTGTACATAACACATTACATTTCAATCTCTAGAAACATGCAATGCAATAAATACAAAAATCAAATACTGGTTAGAACTTATGTATCACTTCCTCTTCTTAACTTGGCTACAGGTATTTCTTTTCCTTTCTCATCACCATCCACTGATTCGTTCATCGTAGATGCAAGTATGTATGCATGACTACATGCACACAAGCATCTATCCATGTATAACATGCATGCATCTTTCTATCCAATGAGCCACCGTATGTGTTTTCTATCCACACATCCATCTAATATCATTGTATGTAGTTTATTCGTCCATCCATCCGTCATTGTATATAGGTTATCGATCAATCAGCATCATATGTAGGTTATCCATCTATCAATCCATCATTGTATGTAGATTATCCATCCATCCACCCACCCATCAATCATTGTATACAAGTCATCCATCGATCATTATATGTAAGTTATCCATCCATCCATCCATCCATCCATCCATCAATCATTAATTTAGATTTTATTCATCCATCCATCTATCACTGTATGTAGATTATCCATCCATACATCCATCACTGTAGGTAGATAATCCATTCATCCATCCTAGTACACTATATGGCCAAAAATTTGTGGACACCTCACCATCACACTCATATGTGCTTGTTGAACATCCCATTCCAGATTTGATCCCCCTTTGCTGTTATAATAACCTCCACTTTTCTGGGAAGTCTTTCCACTTGATTTTGGAGTGTGGCTGTGGGAATTTGTCCATTCAACCTCAAGAGCATTAGTGAGGTCAGACACTCTTGTCGAGCAAGGAGGTCTGGGGCATAGTCTGTTCCAGTTTCAGTTCATCCCAAAGGTGTTCAGTCGGGTTGAGGTCAGGGTTCTGTGAAGGACACTCGAGTTCTTCCACTCCAACCTTGGCAAACCATGTCTTCATGGAGCTCGCTTTGTGCACATGGGCATTGTCATATGGGAACAGGTTTGGGCCTCTTAGTTCCAGTGAAGGGAAATTGTAATGCTACAGCATATAGAGACATCCTATACAATTGCAACAGTTTGGGGAAGAACCACATACGGATGTGAAGGTCAGGGGTCCACATACTTCTGGCCATACAGGGTACGGATTATCTATCCACCCATCTATACACTCATCCATATATATGCATACATGCATGTATATGATCATCCTGTGATCTACAGAGACTTGCACATCTATTCAACTATGCATCCAACTACCTATTCATCCACCTATGTATGTATGTTTTTTTTTAATCCATCTATGCATCCATCCATGTATCTGCCCATCCATCCATCCATCCAGCCCTTAAGAAAGAAGTGAAGAGAAAGATGACACCTGAAACTCCACCTTCCTCCAAGCTACCTACATATAAATTTAAATCTCTCCCTTCTATTACTCGTGACAGGTTCCACAACCACAATCTCCTGTCTCCTTCCTACAATTCAACATTTCCAACCTAATATTCAGGGGGCCTGGCTATCTGACACAAAAGAGAAACACTCTCCTCCATTATTTCCCTTCTACAATCCCTTTCCTGACGACTCCCGAATGACGGTATGGCCTGCACTCCCAAATATAAGCAACAGTGCACCATGGCAAGCTTTTGGAACTAAAACTGTTGCAAGTAAAGAAGTGTAAACAAGAACAGGAATTCTATATAAGGATGGTGCTGGTGGTAGAGTATGTTTGTTAGAGGAAGCTGTGGGAGAAAAAACAATACTGCAACCATATGGAGGTCCTTAATTGGGAAGGAAAATTATTTCAGCCAAGAAGCTCACTAAAACCTCAGCTAAGCTCTACTGCATGACCATATGCCACATGAGATACTCTCACTGAGTAAGCATGTGTGATCTATGCATCCGAACCCACATGATGAAACTCTTCTGCACATGGTGCTGGTACTCCGCTAGACTTGCTCAACTTGCTTGTCTGTGATGCACTCGATTTCCTAGTCAAAGCACGCAGCTGCTCTGACACCTCTCGTCTCACTTGCTAAAGAGAGAATTATGAGGGCAGAGGAAGAGCAGGATGATGGACATGCCATGACACCCACATCTTACCAAAAAAAAAAAAAGTTCAAACAGAATGAAAGGAAACCAAAAGAGATGACGGCAATGCAGAAAAGAACAATCTGACCTACACTGGGCAGGCCTGTGAGATGTTGCAATTCAAATATCATTTTGTTGTGCAAGTACGTGAACTCTGGCTATTGCCTTCAAGGCAAAAAGAACAGAACAGAACAGGAGGAAAGCTGGGAGGCTCCAGCAGATATGCTAGGAATGACCATGTTTAAAGTGGAACTCCACTCAAAATGAAATATTTTAGCTCATTTCACAGGTATTAAAATTATATAGCATATTGCAGTATTTAGTATGTTGACAGCACGAAGGAAAGTCTATGCCGCCGCGAATACCCTCCAAACATAACCACAGCTCATATAAACACTGAATGAATGCCAGAAGTGGGCTGAACTATGTTTTCCATCACACTTTTACTAGACAAGCTAGGGGGTCAAAGCAGAGCTCAGACTTACATTATGGATTGCTGGTTAAACTCTGCAAAATATCAGCATCACAAAAAAGGAAGTGAGGGTTATTCAAGGACTTTCTTTGCACTTTTGTGATCTCCCTGTTTTCCACTCCTCTTACAGACTGGAGTGGGAGATGCCAAAGACACGGATCATTTCTCCAAAAATAAAGGCTACGTTTCATTAAAGCTGAATAACAGCGAGACGCAATTTACGGTTTGAAGAAGCAGCGGCGGCATGAAACAAACAGCACAAATGCAAAGTTTTCAACATACGGTGATTTTCAGTATAATTTGACATGACGGTGAGGAGGGGGTTGAGAGATCAGCATATTTTGACTCGTGCGGTTTTAAGCCACTTGGCATTGTAAGGGGAAACCACAGGAATTCATGCATATCCTTTCAGAGGCTGAGTGACATCATTGGTCATGCTTTATAGAATTTCCTCGGGGAGTTACTGAGAAGGGATTGAGCAAATCAGTCAGCACAGTCCTACCTAAATCTGGCAGCCATGGAGAAAATTAGACAGTTACCACATTTCACAATGCTCATTATATAGTAGGAATCGATCACAAAAATAGGGACGTAATGTTCAGCATATAAACTAAAACCGCAGAATTTTTCAAAGCAGTATAGCAAGTCAACTGCCCCAGCTGAAAATCTGATACTTACTGGTGTATGACATCATGCATGAAAACCGCTCACTCATCGTGCCATGCCAAAACAGACGTTCTTGATCTGAAGTGGAACTGTCCTTACTGCTGAAGTGAGACTAGCAAGTCAGAGCTGTCCCATACGGCCTTCTGCTCAGTAAGCAGACAACTGCCTCAGATGCTGGCACGCCAAGCCAGCTGAAATATTTACCAAGTTGCCATGTATTCCACCTCAGACTCTGTTGGTTTTGAGGCCGAGGCCTGTAGTGGCAGTTTGAAATTACTCACACTCTATAATAAAGCACTTTTTTTAAACATCCGCTGCTGTTCTCACTAGCAGTCGAGTTTGTACCAGTGTACTGTGCTTCACCCGTACTGCAGGATGTCTCAGTGGTGGACAAAACTCTTTTGTGACTGTAATCTCCAAATGCACTGGCAGGATTTTGTGTTTCTCAGCTACATCCTGCAAGCTGATGAAAGAAACCTGGCTAGGGCCAGAAATAAAGTCTCTTCTCACTGCAGAATCTACAGTACAATCATGAGATTATACACAGTTTTTAGTTTAAATAAACAGCAATTGCACAGAAACACAAGTAGATTTGAAACTCGTGTCCTACAGGGCAAGAGTTAAATTTCCGGAGGCTTAAAATTACATTACTTTTTAGTAGTGACAATGTGCCTTGAATTCAAACCTTAAATTAGTTTCTGTCTGTTAATTTAATTAAAGCTGCTGTAAGCAATGTTGGTGATCTTGCTAACTTGTGCCAGACTTACAGCACAGTCTGCCTGTGTTTGTCAACGGACTACCTCTTTGTGGGAGAATCTATGTCATTTTTTGGAGTTGTGTTTTTAAAGAAATGTAAACAACATTAAACATATCTTTGTAGAAAAAAAAACACTATTTAAAACTCTTTCCTGCCATTCTGTATTTTTGTTAAATGTTATATCTAAGCCTTCAATGTTGTAAGTATAAACGGATCTGTTTAAGTCTGTTTTACTTGAACGTAAAGTGCACCAAAAGTTCACATGGATAGCTAGCTCACATAGTTACAAGTCACTAGCAAGCAACCTAGCTAGCTGATTGAAATCTTATTTCAACATATAATTATACTTTGTTAGAATTTAAAACAACAGAATATGATGTTTGGAAAGGAACTAAGGTCTTCACACTCATTTTTATCTTCAGACATGATGAACACCAGTGAATGAATAAGCAGACTGAGATGGACAGACTCATTTGCATGGAGTTGACCTGTGTAGAAGCTTTACCGCCGCATGCTGAACCACATCCCGTTGCACAGCGACCATCATACACTGTGTGGATCTGGCAGTGCTCCTCTTTTAAATAAACTGGGTGTGCTGCTGTAAACTTGCGAATGGACGCATGCTGTTAGCCACTACGTCATCGTTTCAGTCCCACGCCTTCCGTCCAAACTTCTCTCTAAAACTCTTCTCAAAAACATGTATGTGCACAAGCAGATGATGATCAAGCTCCAGAAAGTAGCGGTGTGGGTGCAGACCACATATGCTCAACTGTAAGCCAAGGTGCAATGTTAGTCCTAAACCCCGTGTTGTGAAGGAGTAAGTTTAAATTCAAGGTAGTAAATAGCAGCATGTGAAGTTGGAATTTCCCAACTCTCTGACTAGGAAAAACAAAACAAAACAAAAACATGTTTCAACTTTGAAACCTAAGAAGGTCCACTCCTCCCCTAGATCATCACATGACATCATATCAAGAAAGGCTGTTGCTAAAAAAGATGAACACTGAGACATCCATGTTTTTTCCCCAACTTTGTAGCTCAAACACATGGACATAATTCTCAGCTCTGACTTCCCACTTCAGAGTTACGTCGAACGCTGCAGTATTTCACCATCACCAAACAATTAGAACCACAATTCAACATAAACAGGAAATACTACACCCATGATCAAAACGTGTCAAGGCTTGTGGAAGAGGCACTTTTCTTCCAGTGTATTATATTTACTTCAGGTTAGGAATATTTTAACCGTCAATGGATAAGCATAATCAAAAAGGACTGATTATTATCCATCCATCCATCATCATCGTATGTAGGCTATTCATTCATCAATCATAATATGTAGGTTATCCACCTATCCAATCAATTCATCCATAAATGGAGATGTAGATTTTATCCAACCATCCATCACTATAAGTAGGTTATCCATTCATCCATCCATCCTAGTACACCAAAAGTTTGTGGACACCTGACCATCACTCTCATATGTGCTTGTTGAACATCTAATTCCAGATTTAGTCCCTTCACTGTAATAATCTCCACTCTTCCTCGAAGTCTCTCCACTAGATTTTGGAGCGTGGCTGTGGGGATTTGTGCTCATTCAGCCACAAGAGCATTAGTGAGATCAGGCACTGATGTTGGGTGAGGAGGTCTGGGGTGCAGTCAGTTCCAAAGGTGTTCAGTGGGGTTGAGGTCAGGGCTCTGTGCAGGACACTTGAGTTCTTCCACTCCAACCTTGACAAACCATGTCTTCATGGAGCTCGCTTTGTGTGCAGGAGCATTGCATGATTGCATGATTCCAACTTTGTGGCAACAGTATGGAGAAGGCCCACATATGCATGATTCAGGTGTCCACATACTTTTGGTCATATATTTCCTAGTTCTTACTGAACCAATGGAAAAAGAAGTGATTCACACGAGCTCACACTGGCATGAAACAGTGTGATGTGGCTGTGGTAAGCATTTAGCCCTGCAGTGGAAAGAAGCTATAATTGACAGGCTTGGAGAAAAGCAGAAAAGATTCCTGAACGGATAATCGACAGTAGCTGGACCATGGTGACATTTTTATTTGCTGATTACAGAGCATTTTTTCCCTCAGAACATTTATTTTTGAGACAGCTTAGCTAAAATGCTCTTAAAAATCAATTACAGCAGAAACAATGTTAAGCTCAACTCAAACAAGTGAAATATTCTCAAGTCAAACAGGTGAAACTGTTCAATACTTATTTTTCTTGAAAATACATGAATTTATTGCAGAAAGTTTCCCAGAAATGTCACTAAGTGAATATATTGCATATCCCAGGAAGAATTTTTGCACTCTACTACTTGTGGTTACCCTCAAGGAAAAAACCTTGAGCATGCTCCTAAAGTGTGAGAAATATCAGGTGACACAGGCCAAAAGCAAGAAAGGGAGCAAATCACAAATGCTATATTTTGTTAATTACCTGTTAACAAGGTCAGGAGTGCTGCAAATCTGAAGTCTGGACTCTAAATAAACCTAACAAGTTATTAGCTGTAACTAAGCTCATTATACAATTGAAATAAAATTATATTAATTACTTGTGCATTTGCTTTGTGTTGAACAGCAGCAGAGATACTTATTGAATTCTTGTATAGTGGCAATATATTGCACTGTATATAGTATATTGTGTCCTTTTCTTAATTTAAAACCCCTGTTCATGTTTTGTGAGTGATGACATGATCTGTTTGGCAGCACAGACAAGGGAAGCTAAGATGCATCAGAGAAGGATGTTTTGTTGCACAAGTCAGACAATATAATCAGGAAACACATATTACAAGATACAACACAATTTATTTTTAAAGCTGCAGACTCCAGGTTTTCAAACAGACATAAATAAATCAATTGTCCGACTTGATAAATTCCAACTACCGTGATTGCAATCAACGATTCCCGAGAATACTATCAATCGTCAACTTATATTGTATTATCAACGGTCAGAAGAGAAAGAAGCACTTTGCTCACCAAATTATCTAAAATATATTTACTAAAAAATGGACTAATAATGGTTAAATCAGACCTCAGGGACACATTCCTGCTACACCACCAATCTTCACTACCTGTCTGATCAAATCCGATCCAAACCAGTCATACTCAAAGACGAGACAGCACTATATAGTGAATATATAGGTTTTTTTTTTTTTTAGCTGTTTTTCATTGTAATGTTGTAAATAGTGGCATGAAACTAGAGGATAAAAAGTGGAGGATGTGAAGAACTGCTGAACTATTCAACTCTTGTCAGTTCCTGTTAGATCTAAGCTGGCCTCAGCGCACGGCTGAACAATCACAGTGATCCGAGACAACAAAAGAGACGAGCACGAGCACGCACCGCACTTCTTTTACGCTCAAATCCCATCTTCAATAACAGGATTTGCGCTTTTATACGCACACACACATAGACACACTGTTCTGTCTTCATTTGGGGAGGAGAAAAAAAAATCCAACTAACAATAGCATGACAAAGACGAGACACAATGCAGTAAATTGGTGTATAAAATGCAAAAGAGCCATGGATTTGAGAAGTACAGCTACGATTTATAATTTATATAGAAATTTCAAGCTTCTGTCAAAAAAGCTCCTATTTGCTCCATTGGTAAGGCTTGAATGTTCTGCTCCCAAAAAACGTTTATTGTCAAAGAAAATGGGTAGCAATATTGTGAAATTAAAATCCTATAAAGATGTTTCTGTCTTTTTTTGGCTCCCCTTCATTGCTAGTCAAAAGCCTGAGATGTAAGGAGAGGGCATGATGCGTACCACGAGGAGAACTTCTCACAACACACACACAGACGTACACACAGACGTACTTACACACAGACGTACACATACAGACGTACTTACACACAGACACTCTACACACTCCCCTGAAATGATGGAGAAAAAGCAAGTGTGCTTGAGAAAGAAATGATCTGTGATTGACCTTGCTGCAGAAATGTATTAGAACCAAATCATTTCAAATCTAAACATAAATGTACAGCAAAAAACAGTGTTCTTTAACAGTAGCTTAAAAATGACAGCATGTTGTTGGATTTATGTCGAGGCATAAATGCCATGGGCCATGATGTACAGCACTGACACCTTTATTATGATAGTAAACAGAGCGGTCCAAAAATACAGCCCTAAACATAAACATAAACAGAAGTGAGATCACGTTTCAGAGTGTGTTACACAAAAGTGTGCTATGTTCGATGGCTTCATTGAGGTTGTCTAGGATTGGACATTTGCCAAGATAAGCAGATCCTGTTGCATACTGATGCATGGCGTACGGCCAGTTACTGAAAGCTTAATGGTGGAATAACATGAACAGCATTAACAAGGGCCGCTAGGTCACGTTTAAAAGTCATGGTTTTCAGTTTAACCGAAACACTTTGAGGGCATGTTTTTACTGTAATCAAAGACGAAACAACCAAAACAAAGCTGAGTTTCAGGGAATTAAAAAATTAAATTGTCTACTTAGGCCTACGTGTAACTCAGGGGTTCCCAAACTAGGCATGCCATGATTTACAAATAGAGTCGTGAGAGAAGCACACTATATCTGCATTTGTTTCATTCAATTATTTTACAAATAATTATTAGAAATTATTGAAGACGGATTTTGCATGCTGGTATTTGGAAATGTTACTCGGAGTTACATTATGAGTACTACTAATACTAACTGGTTTTCTGCTTAGCTGCTATTTGAATTTTAAAAACCTCATGTAGGCACCCAAACCCATCAAAAGCTCTGTTTAGTGTTCCAGTCTTCTTGCTTTACTAGATTAGTAAATACTTTTGAATGTAAGGTCAGAGTTTTCGATTTGAGAAGAAGCCCATGACAACAATCAAGACAACAGCGGAACGTTTTAAGAGAGACAGAGCTCGTCAGTGTGTTTAAAACTGCTGTTCACAAAATCACTAAACATTTTACAGTTCAACTTGGACACCTGATGGACATGAATGGTTTGGTTCTGACAAGCCATCTAGTGAATGCTGTTTTTAAATCTTCTGGATGTACGTAAGATAAGATAAGATGTGAGCAATGCCAATCGTGTTACCGCTGTTAACACTAGACTAGTAAGTCAGTGCACAGAAAATTCCTTTGGTTTTTAGTCACTTACATTACACATACCTATGTTACTGACATAAAATGTTCAAATGTTACAGTAGCCCTATATTATAAATCTTGAATTTTAAAAAAAATGTAGAGAGGTCAAGGCTTTGGGGTTACAGAAAAGTCACCAGGTCAATCTGTGGTCATTTGCCCAAAATGTCTGGGAACGCCTGCCTAACTGCCTCAGTCCAATCCATACCGCACTGTTTCAGGGAAAACATCAAGACAGCAACATTAGCTTGATGCCACCAGTAAGGAGGAGTCATGGAGGAGATTCTTAGGTTTCCTTAACTTCTATCTAACTTGTTTCACACAAGAAAAAGTTCCTTGATATGAAGTCACTTGATGGACTGTATCAGAGACGTTTCTGATGCAAAAAAAATTTTTTTATGCAAAAATAGTCAAAAATGTCACAACATTAGATTTCTCCTGGTTAATGTTTGAATATTATATTTTCCATATCATTTTCATTATACTGTATGTGTAAGGTTTTCTGCAAAATGCATCCCCAGAAAACAAAAACAAACAAACAAACAAACAAAAAAAACACTATTCCTATAATATTACATTTAGGGATGGGCAATATGACAATATAATATCGATACCGTGATAAATTACGCCACAATACATTTTTCCGAGATATCTTGGAAATCCTTTTGTTAATTTTTTTATTTAATAATTACAAACTGACTACAAGCAGATGTTGTGATGTTAAAACTGTGTACATAATTCTAGAAAATGTAAAATGTAAATATGATTTTTTTTACATATTTATTTTTTCTTCCTTTTTAATGTTAAATATAATATCGATACCGTGATAAATTACGCCACAATACATTTTTCCGAGATATCTTGGAAATCCTTTTGATGTTAAATATTTATTTATTTTTAAATAAAACTGTTTAATTTTCTTTTAATTATTTTCACACTACAGCACTGCCGTACTGCTAGTAGCTTGTGAGAAATGTTGTGATACACATCACATATCGTAAAAATGCGTTTGAGAATCACGATGTTGATATTGTTGCCATATCGCCCAATACTAATTACACTACATCCATAACACAGATACACTGATTTGTAATCTGTAAATAAATATATCCATATTTGTTTTCAGGCTTTTTGAAAGGTCACATGACCAGATGCTAAGTGCAAGGCACTGTACAGGTCAAAATAAGTTCCATCCATAAAATCCATCCAAAACCACATTCAACAAGGGAACAAAACAACTTCTGAGCTCATACTGAAATAAATCAATGGAACGGAAAGATTAGATAACTGAAACCGCACACGCAACACTCCTGCACTCTTGGAAAGAAGAGGAAACAGGAAAAAAATACTGATATCAAACCTCAGAGTATGGAGTAATGAAGACGACTGTTGATTTACGCAAAATATACACAGTTTGTGTCCATGTCGCGTCAGTCGAAATCATCCACATTCACGACATAAAATAGTCGATTAGATATAAAAATCTGATACTGTTCCAGCTTTTTAATCTAACAAGAGTCAGTGCATCCTCTATAATGAAGGCTTTTTTATTATAGTCGATGAGATATATTAAGTGTTACACATCATCAGCTCCAGCGGAACAGCATTACACATTTTTGCTGCTCTAACACACACACGCACACACACACACGCACACACACACACATGCATATACATCAACGACTTATCAATCATCACACTCTGTCCTGTGCCAAAATAAAAAAAAAAACAAATAATAAAATTGGAAAATACTTATCTTACGGTATTGCATTAACATTCCCACACACACATCTTTAAGTTACAAAGCGCTGAAGCAAAGCATTTTTTCATTGTGTAAAAGAAAAATAATCTCTGTGTGCACAAACTACTGGTTATTGTTTCAGACCTCTGGAAAAAAGAAAGAAAAAAGAAAGAAAGAAAAAAAAACCCTGCTTTTTTTTCAGCGGCCCAATCTGTGCAAACACACACTGCCTGCTTTTCCGCAGATTAATTGTTGTGCACACCTGAAAATAGCATGGTGACACAAATGACGCTGAAAATGACATTTAGGTTTATTCAGACACTTTTTTTTTTCCTTCAGCCAAAGTCACTTACAGCCACACAGGGCACAATGCAAGCAAGCAGCAGGGCAGTTGAGGGTGACTTTGTTCAGGAGACCAGCAGCAGAATTTCCAACTTAATAACTTTCAAATCACAATCTCAGAATCTAAAAAAGAATTTTTTTTAAACCTAATTTCCATCAATTGCATGTGTAAGACAGGGGCAAATTTGACCAGGTACAATAACAAGTACCATTTCACTTCCATTACAAGTGAGTTTGGAGTAAATATGGCTTTCTTTTTTCCTCTTAAAATAAAACTGCTTTAATCATTTGCTCAGATTTAAAAGTGTTGGTTACATTTATGTTCATCCCTGATTTTCAACTCTGTGTTAAAGGTGACATACGCTGCGTTCAGCTGAAACTCGTAACTTGGAATTTCAGACCTCTGACTACGAAGAACCAAAGACGCCCCTAGACTCAGAATTCTTACATGGAAAGTTGGGATGGTCTCTTCAACCCCGAATTCAGCAAGTGACATCAAAACAAAATGGCTGCGCACAGGATCAGCAGTAAACAAAGTAGCACTTCTTACCTTGAAATATATCATACTGTAAATAAAAGTATTTGCTTTAAATCTATCAACACAGTCACAGTTGCTTGTTAAATCTAACACTGACTGTACAGATTGCTGTTGTGAAGACGTAAATATACATCACTCATCACATTTAGCTGGCTAGCTTGTTGCTAACAAAAGAATCAAATCGAATTGAATCGTGAAGCCAGTATCGCGCATCGAATCGAATTGTGACCAGAGTGTATCGTTACACCCCTAGTATAGATTGATTAAGAACTAATGCACTTTTGAACAAATTATATTTTATATTATGATTGACCAGTTTATGTCTCTGAAGACGCTATATTTCTAACATCTTGTGTTTTGCTACGCTGTGAGTGAACACACAAGGTTGGAGGTGATAGCACTCCCAGACACAAACGGCATTAAGGCTTCCTTTCTCTTTACCTCTTCGCCCATATATACACTAGTCGTGTTCAGTATACAGATTCTTCAATCATGCAAATAAACATCCAGAGTCTGAAGATCAACACCAGTCTCCTTTTTCCTGACTCACTGTTTTTCTGAATTTTTTACTGAATTTCTACCAGGGAAACATCCTGAAGCTGCACATATCGCTCCAGATGTGGCAGATAGAGATTAGGTGGAAAAATGATACTCATTTAACCACTGCCCCGAGAAAAGAGACAGAAAGAAGATAACTACTACCTGCACGACATATTATTAAAAGCCATTTAAACCAGTTTATAGTACACACCACCCTAATGCGGTGGAGTTTCCCCTGCTTTACCTCACCTCAGAGGCTCATTAACAAGAGGGTGTGTTAGAGAGAAAATGTGCAGTGTAGACTAAAGGAGCTGATTTGGGGAAACACTGCTATAACCTACACGGCCACAGAAATAATCCTCCGTAGTCCGCAGCCCAACCCCTTTACAGCTCTCACGAACAAGTCAGACGTTCGTAAAATGGCTTTTGTTCTTTTCTCTCCCTCAGCATTTTGCTGCACAGCAGTTCAGCTATTATGTCTATCAGCATTTGAGTGGGAATGTAGAGACCCGCTGTTCTCCAATCCTGCTTCTTTAAACAGCAGCTCCAACAATTCTTATCGCGCTCCCTTTCGGTAAACTCTGTGACACCATGACATGATCTTCAGCAGGTCAACCACTGAGTGCTTACATAATGGTGCTGTTAAATTCTCAAATCTGTATGATGGATGCTCCACATAATCTACGATTAATAACAAACAAATTAAAACATGTTATTTAACAAACAAAAACATATAATTGTTTATTTGCTGATGTTGACTGATAAGAGACGTTTATTTAACATTCACGGAAGAAGTCTCCAGTGTCAGCGAGGTTTCCTGCACAGGAAGGTCTAAAAGACAGAGGAATTTTTGCTTTGTAGTTTCTCACTAACATTACAAGCTGAGTATTTTGTCTTCTTAACTTTACAAGAGAGATAAAAAAGAGAGGCTGGTGAGGGAACAACTGTTTATAGCTACTATAACGCAAGTGACGAACTAACTTGTTAAACGGATGTTCCACAACATTAACATGTAACTATAAATGCATAAAAAGTACGATGTGGAACTCTTTAATAATCATGCAGCCTGTTACCAACCCGAAGTTGACTATTTTCTGATAACAGAATGTTCCAAAGTGTTTTATTCCTCTTATACCACAACAATTCGCCAACAAGTACAATTTTTCATTTACGTAGAAGTATATATAATAAGCACACCATAGCAACAATCAATTGCACTGCAAATCAAAACCTACTATGAAAAACAATGAAAACGAAACAAAAACTAGATTGTTAAAAAAAACACAGCTCTCTGCAACTCCACAGCAAGTTCACACATTTACATCACTTCTGCTGTTCTCTCACTAGCTATTGCCAGATAAAACAGCATGTTCAGATTGGACAGATGACCACAGCGATGTATTTTTTTTCTCCCCAATTTTAGCCTTGGCTAATTCCCATCCATCGGTTAGGTCTCCAGTACCATGTGACAGCTACCAACCCGGTAGGGCGAAAGCCATCACGTGTTAACTACCTCCGAGACACATGAAGCATCTTTTCAAACTGCTGCTCATGCTGTGTCACAGGCAGTGTAACACACTCAGACGAAAGAGCTATCTGCCCTCTTCTGCATACATGAGCTCACAGATATATAACACGTGATTGGCTAGTGTTGCTGTGATTGACAGGAAACAGGGAGTACGTCCCTCCCATCCTGGCAGTACAGCCATTTTTGCTGTCTTGGACTCCCGGCTAAGGGCAGCTGACGCTTTGTCGGGATTCAAACTCAGGATCTCTGGACGCTTTTCTGTTGTGCCACTCGGGAGCCACAATGATGCATTCTGACAGCTTGTCAATCAAATAAGCCTTGACCTTTCTTCATTCTGACATTACGACATGGGACTTACACTTGATGTCACCGTTTTTTTTTAACGGTCTACAATAACCCAGTTTCAGATCTTGTTTTTTTTTTTTTTCAATAAGTACACCGGTGGTGCTATTTTATTTTATAAGTCGATCTGATCACTATTGAGTGTCTGTCAATAACCAGATATTGGCATCACATTCATTCATTCATCTTCAGTAACCTTTTTATCCTGATCACGGTTGCGTGGTCTATCACAGGAACACAGGGCATGAATCAGAGCACATTTTCATTCCCCCCCCAGGGGCTATTAAGCACAGTCAGTCCACATACAGGCATGTTTAGGTGAGGTTGGAGGAAACCGGAGAGCTCAAAGGAAACCCACACGAACAAAGCGTGTATACGTGAAACTCCACACAGGCAGTAACCTGAGAAAAGACTTGAACCCTGGACTCGGGAGCCGAGAGGCAGCACCGCTACCCACTGCACCACCGTGCCACCAAGGCATCGCCTTGAAAAATAAATTGGTGTAAAGTGAGTTTTGTTCTTTTCTTCCTCTCTCAGCATCCTGCAACACTGCAGTTCCTGATGCATTTTTTTTTTGTGGTAATAAAGAAAGTCAATGTTTACCAACCACGTTTCTGTAAAAATCCCCCTTCACCCATTTTAACCCAAAGAGTTAATTATTACTAATGAATCCATCAGCTCAGCTCAGGTGTGCGCATTGAAATGATCATTAAAAAAAGAGCTAGATCAGGCAACACTATACCTGGTTTTACAGTAAAGAAGTGTATACAGCGGGTAAAGCTCCGCCCCCTCGGACCCCCCCCCCCTTTTTTTTTAAAGCAATCTCGCGTTCCTCGGATTCCAGCGCGCGCGGCGCACCTGGCTATTCATTCACCTCGAGCGCGTTCTAATCCGCGAGCCAACGTTCCAAACCCAAACCATTCAAACATTCAAATTTGAAAACTGTCACGCGCGCGTTCTATTTCCACAACTAACTAACGGTCACCCAAAACAAACAAACAAACAAACATACACACACTAAAAAGTCCTGCATTAACGGTACTACACGAAAACCTCGCAAAACACAAGGATTAAGTACATTATAAGCAACCATACTGACCCCCGGGCAAAGCCTATAACCTATAAACGTAGCCGAGTCAGACTTTCCTATGTCGTGTGTGTGTATGTGTGTAACGTACGCAGTTTTTTCAGGTCTTTTTTTTTTTTTTTTTTTTAAATACAGCTCAAACAGCAACTCCATACCTTTCGAAGGACAGTTTTAATCTAGTTGACGCTCTGAGTCACGGCAGCCCCCATCGGGGATAAAAGATAAAGCACGGAAATCCGTCGCTGGGGATTTATCAGACGCGTTTCAAAGTCCCGCTCCAGCGCTGTGTCTGCACACAGAGTACCAACTCCGCTCCATACCATACCGTACTACTGGGAGAAAGCCTCCTCCTCCTCTCTCTCTCCGTCTCTGCCCCGCTTCCACTCCGGAGCTGCACGCGTCCCCATGACGTCACCGCGCTCCGGACTCCCAGCTCCCGCTGTGATTGGACCGAAGAAAGACGAGCTGCAATTCGATTGGGCAGGACATATGCGCGTGTGTGTGAAATGGGCCAATCGGAGACGAACAGCGGTCTCCTTGGTTACGTCTTGTACACCGACTGGTTTCTTTGCGGATGAAGCGTGGAAAGCCAACCTGTGAAAGGTATATACTTATAACAGTTATATCGGTATTAATGCATGTTTAAAGGTGCAGTAGTTGATTTTATCATTCCTTACTTGTAACCTGGAAGCTATGTAGAACATGATAAAAAACAATGGATTAAGCCGTGACCTTAACAAAAGTCCATTAATTTGGTGAGAAAACCAGTTTTGGAAAACAGCCTTCCGGTCCGGAAGGTTTGTTTGTGTTTGGATCCGCCTCCTGTCAGTCATTTAGACACACTATGGGCCAGAGTGGATCCTGGGGGCGGAGTTTCATGAACATGGGCGGGAATGGGCTTAAAGGATGATTTATACTTGCTGTTAACTATGGCTGCGTCTGAAATCGCGTACTGTGACGGTACGTACTGCATTTGATTCAGTAGCTACTGCTCGGCCGTTGATACGGTACGGACTGAGTGTGTAGTATGAATACAATATAGACATACTACATCCGCCATGTTGGCACTGTCATGTGACCTTCAATTTAAAAAGAGCCAATGTTCTTCCTGCCGCCATTTTTGATTCTGACAGCTCTTCCGTGCTCAGTCCCGTTGCCTTATGGGATAGCACATTGCTTCCATACCGCATACTGCTTTTCGCCTACTCTGTAGTAGGGTAGTAGGGATATTCGGACACAGCCTGTGCCTACCTGTACACAAGATGGCCGCTGTGCATATATCCTGCAGTTATTTGGCATGTTGCTTGTGCATGTCCCCAGTGTGATACGTCCATGTGGTGCAGTACCAACGTAACTTGCTGTTAACTACACGTACACAAGATGGCCGCCGCACATATCCTGTGGTCATTTGGCATGTCGCTTGTGCACGTCCTCAGAAATTAACGCGACGTGCTCACATGGTGCAATACCAGCGTACACAGTAGAGGTGGTATAGCATGTGTCATGTGACACTGTTTACCCAACTGAATAAAGAAACTAACATCATGTCTCAAATTCCATACTTATCTATTATTCTAGACTGTTATTGAGTATTAACATTAACAGTTTTCCTGTTACAGTGAGTGAATCTAAAGAATGGTTTGTTTTGAGAACCACTCTTCTGGATTTTCTAGGTTAGTAAATCTTTTTAATTGTAATGTCAGAGTTTTCGATTTGCGACACAGCCCATTGACAACAATCACAGCCCCTGTACTGAAGAAAGTTTGTCACTGTGCTTAACATCACTGTGCAGGAAATCACTAAACATTAGAGTTCGACTTGGAAAACAGACGGAAGGAGATGTTTCGGCTCTGACGTGTCATCTAGTGGACGTCACTTTTAATCCTCATGAGATACGCAAGCGAGTGTGTAAACAATGTGTGTAAGCAGCTGCGTGCACATGTATGCATGATGAAAGCGAAGTATATTTACACCTTTAATGAGTAAAAAAAAAAAAACATTCAAATATCGAACCCACCTAGCCCTTAGAAACCTAATCTTGGGGGAGATGCTAATCTTACCTAATGCACCTTTAAGTGTTGTATTAATTATTCTAAACGTTTCTAGGCATGTAGCATAAATATCTAACAGTGAAATTACAGCAGCCTTTCTTCTCCATATAACAAATAATTCAATTAATTCATAAGACAGATTCTGTGTATTAAAGATTGAAAGTGATTTGTGCATTTTAAAACTATATTGTACATAAATGTACAATTTCAGATTGTTTTCTTGCTTAGCAACAATAAATGTTATAGGTCTATGGTGTAACACTGTAATTAGATGAATTATTAAATATATATTCTGTTTATTGTATTAGTGCTGTTGCGTATTAAAGGTTGAATTAGATTTGTGCAACCCAAAACTTTACTGTACACAAATGTACAATTTTACAATTTTACAACTTCAAAGTTTGCAACAATAAAATGAACAGCCTGCATATTTAATAATCCATCTATTTATATTATTGCACCCGCTATAACATTTACAGTCTGCAGTGCTTTTGTGTGCAGTTTTGGTTGCAGAGCTGCACAAATCATGCAAATGCAAATGGAAGAAAGTTACTCCAATTACTGCATCTAATATCACATAGAGAGACATGGATTCACCTAATGGCAGCAACATATTCATGCATTATGATGTATTTATTTAAAATCAGGCTAACTTTTCAACAGGTACTGTAGAAAAACACAATAGTGATTTATTCCAGCCATTATTTATTTACATCCTAATAGCAACCTAATAGCAATCCATTCTGCTATTCTCTGTGAGTGGAGTAATGCAGAATAATAATAATAATACTAACAATCCCACACACTTTTACTGAATTAGCAATTATCCCCTGCTGTACGCATGTCATCATTCACTGTGAAAGAATCTTATTAGGTCTTAAACACACACACACACACACACACACACACACACACACACACACACACACAAAGACACACACTTATGCATCTGAATGAAATCATTAACTCAGTGCAATATGGAGATTAAGAGAGATATCTCAACGGCTTATACGTTCCTATCAGCCATAATCAAACACAGCAAACGAATTTATTCGAACCCCCCTGGCTCCATGCAAGGTTCGTACACCAAGCAAAATGAATTTAAGTGTTTGGAAAACACCTAATGTCATCTGAGCGACAGGGCAATATGTATCTCAACAGTGTGCTTCCGGGGAAGATGTGATCCTTCTGTTTGTTATTGTCATGTTCACACAACAAGAATGCAATAGTAAACATTATGAGCAGCAATCTAAAAACAGAGATGCTTTATTTCAAGAAAATAGTGTTTTCTGTCTGTGTTCTGTGTCACTTTCTGTATCAGTCAAGACACACCAAATCATATGCTGTTTAAAGTTACAAAAACCTGTCACATGCTATTTTCTAGAATGCTGGATTTTAAAAATTGCTGCTAGTGTGTAATTGGTAGATAACTGCTTCTCATTTAACTTTCTCTGTGCTACTTTTAATCCCTGACAATAAGCTGATTACTGTAGCTGCAGAAATGGGAAGGGATTTGGGATGGTACTCTGACCTCCCTCCTACAACCTTTGACTGCTCGTGATAACGCTTTAATTTGCCTGTCATATGCATATAGCCATGTGTGAAATTCATGAATTCAATGTCATGTGTTTCAGCAAGAGATGAGTGGGAGAGACCTGCGTACCTTTCTGTCAAGTCACCGTGCTGAGGACGTAGGTAAGGTGAACCAATGGACTTCAGCACTCTTTCATTTTCACTCAGGAATATTAGATTCAAGTGGAGGTGCTCCTGGAGCAGAGTCTCGAGTGAATGTGACCTGCAGTCTATGCACAGAGCAATTTGAAAATGGCACGATTATTGTGCCGTTGTCAGTGGTAACACCGAATGAAGTGCAGACCTGTATGAGCGACTACTGCGACTACCTTCCTGACATGTATTTTTTTTGTACCAGACTTCACTAAAAAGCACATGGCTGTTACTGTTTATTAATCTCCTACATTCTCCTAGGTCTTTCAGTTCTGTACTCTATCCATATAAATATCATTATCTTTATAGAATTGTATAGAACTGACTATTTTGTCCTAAAGATACAAATATAGTCTCTCAGTACACTGTGAAATATTCATCTGTTGTAAGTAAAATGAGTAGTAAAAAGTATTCACTCCCCTTGTCTTTTCCACAGCTTGTAGTGTTAAAACCTGGACTTAATTGGGATTATATACCACGAATCTACATAGCCTATAAAACTGAGGATGCTGTGAAACATCTGAGTCAGTTCTGGGCCATCAGATTAGTTGAATTAAATCGATTTGCATGCCATTAAAGTGTCACATGATCTCAATATAATTACACCTCTTCCTGGAAGAACCCAGAGTTTGTTAGAGAACTAACCTAAACAAACAGCATCATGGAGAACAAAGAGCTATCAAAGCAAGTCCAGGACAAATATTAGTTCTGGAAAAATATCAATCAGGGTTTGGTTGTAAAAAAAATATCCCAAACTTGGAACATCGCATCATCAAATCCATTATTAAAAATGGAAAGAATATTGCACAACCATGACTCTGAAGGCCATTCATCAGAGAAGCAACCTGGATTCATGTAGATTCGTGATATACTGTATAATCCCAATTAAGTTCATTTCAGTTGTAGCACTGCAAAATGCGGAAAAAAGTTCAAGGGGAATGAATATTTATGCCAGGCACTGTAGTTATCTAGAGAACCAGTCTGATGAAAATGTACCACCAAGACTAAACCACCACTCAAAAATGAAGGATACAGAAGTTGCTGCTGGGGACTGACCCTTTGCTGTAAAGAGGTTGCTGTGTAGTCAATGTCATGTGTATGGTGTGTGATAGTTGTCTATGTGCTGTCTGATTCAGAGAAGCTGACGCAGAGAGTAAAGGATGAATTGGGAATCACCAAATACAAACCTGTTCAGTATGACAAGCTTCAGGCCATGGTGGAGGCCAAGAAGCTGTACTCTGAGAAGATTGAACACAAGGTAAGAAGAGAGTAGAGGATAATTTTACTGTATTCTGAATATTGATGTGCACTATTTAGTAAAAAATGGAGTTTTACTTAGCTCCTTATATGCCACTTGCTTTCAGTCTCAGTCAGGGCACTTTTAACATTTAGTGCTTTCCCACCTTTGTGTCCTAAAGTAAATGAAATACAAAAATGTGTAGTGCTTTGGATTGCCAAGACTGAGACCTGAAACCTGAGAAATAATAAAAGCATATTTATTATATGTCTTGCATTCACCTTGATCTATTGAACTGTTTGGTCCTATTCATAGCATGTTAAAGGAATACTCCAGCATTTTATCAACCTAATCTCTATCCACCACATCTCTAGCATAGTATGTGATTACCAAGAACAATAATTTCAACACATTTCCCTGTACTGAGAAAAGAACAGAAAATCTTTTATTCAAAAGAGTGATAGGTGGAATTGAATTCTGTCAGTATTCGATTTAAATATGTTTTATGCACAGTAGCTTCAACCATTACACTCTAACAATAAAGGTCTTAGGATAAGACAGATATGACAGAAAGTCTTACCAAATCTTTCCAACACTGAAGCAATACAGTAAAAAGTGATTTCAGTTATTTAGGCTTTAATGAAGGTTTAGTGCTATTCGTGAACTATTACACCCATATGCTGGTAATAACCACAAATTCTTCCTTCTGGACAAACAGTCCCATCTCAGGAAGATGAACTGTACAAATGTAAAGCCTAATTTACAAGTCTTTGAGTAACAATTTTATGAAGAAATTCTGACAAAATCTGTTTTGCATAAATGTTTATTGACACCTCAAGAAATGCCCTTAGAGTGCTTTCACACTTCGTGTTTTTGTCTCAACCGCCAGCGCATGTTTTACCTGTAGTCCTTCGGGAAGAGAGTACAAGCTGGACAGAATACCTTAAACAAGGGCTGGTGTTTTTTGTTGAGCATACAAAGTTGAAAAAACTGCTTAGTGACATCAAGTGCTTTTTTACCTCTTGACCAATCAGGTTGCAAGGCACCAGTGCCAGTGAAAAATTAGTCTAATTACTGAGTGAATATAAGATGATCTACAACAAGCTGAATAGGAAATTATTTCGTTTCCAGTTTTCCAACTTTCCAGTGTAACTAAAAATACCAATGGGCTATTTTTGGGACATTCAACGGTATGCAAATGTCACTGAAACTGTTGCTGCATACAATCAGGTCACACTGTAGCTCAAATTTTCTTGATTTTCTGCCTCCAAAGCTACAGTGAAGACAAACAACCTCCTCATCACCATAATTAAACTAATCTTTATTTAGTCTTTAATACTGATACTAATAAATCTAATCTAGATAGCAAGCTAGGCTAGTTAGATTAGTTAGCTAATACTAGCTAGGACTGGTATGAGCATTGTTATGGATGTGAAGAAAGATAGAGCACCCTTAGAATTAGAATATGAATGAGTTTTGAGTAAAAAGAATTTTTGTGTTTATTCTCAGTACAGAGAAATTATTCAGACTCAGGAAGGTTAGGATCCATGTGTAGAGTTTATTGAATCAAAATCCAAGAATTGTCATTGTTAAGCAGGCAGTGGTCAAACACAGTATTGGCATTAACTGTCAAAATTAAAAAAAAAAAAAAATTCAACGAATGGTCAAGCACATTAACCAAAATAGTCAAGGCACAGAAATAGCAATCAGGAAAAACATGGCTCCACTACTTACACAAATCGAATGAATGGCAAGACTTCGCAATGAAACCATGTGCTTATATAGTGAGCAAATCAGGATGTAGAAAAGAAACATGAAATGAGCAACTGACTAGAATTCTGGGTATACTGACCTCTGCAGGCAGGGAGGGGTACTGTCCTGGGATGTTGTGACGCACACAAACTCTACACACAGGGCAGAAGAAGATTAGGTTGAAAAAAAACTTTACTGCTCCTTCAGTGTGGTCACCAGGGATAAGATTTCTACCTCTGCTCTTTTTCCTCAGATTTAACTCACACTATCTCCCTCAGCCCAGTTTAGTGTCATGAAGGACTTCAGGAGGATTTCAGGATAAAATGTTTGTGCTGTTTTAAGTCAATTGTTTATTTGTCAGAGAAGCTCCCCTAAAAGTTTACTTTAGGTACAACATGCAAGATTTACTGTAGTATTAAGTGTAATGGGTGTGAGTTAGTATTTCTTTATTTAGCCTGTAATAAAAGGTGCTTGATGGGTGCTATCAGCTCCATTAGTGTTAGAGACAAACTGCACTTGTGGAGATGAATTGTGAAAAGCAATATGACTCATGTTAATTGAGTAATGTCCTTCAGATTGTAATTTAGTATGAGGAGTGAATAAACTATGCATCGGAGGGGCACTTTAAAAAAATGTGTGATACCAGACTGGAAATTAGACAGTTAGTTGAAACACTATGCTAATTATAGCATGACATAATGTGATTTCCACTGCACTGTACTGCATCACATTTCAGTGCTGTTCATTTTGCGCTAAACCAAGACAGCTATGTGGAACAGACTTTCAATAAAACTTTGGCACAGAATCAGAGTGGATGATGTAAATGAAGCCCAACTGTTTGCAAACGTTTACACACAGGTGCACATCATGCATTTTCAACTGTATACATGCCTACATGGCTTTAGACTTGCATATAAGCCTGACATCAAAGAAAGACATAATGCCTATTATATAATAACAGCTGCTCTTACGTAACTCCTAGAATTTTAGGTCCAAAAAAAATCCCAGATCAGACAGAAAGCTAAGCTTTCCATCACTTTGAGGAGTTAACCCTGGGGCGGTAGGGATTGGGCTCGTGGACCTGCTGTGATTTAGCTGGCGAACTGAAGCAGCACTGTTTCGGAGGCTCATTATGCGTCGCTCACAGTCATTTCAAATGCAGCTTCCTGCAGTGGCCTGATAAGACGCCTGCGCAAGTGTGCGTATGGCCACAGAGCTCACAGAGACAGGCTTTCTCTCTGCAGATAGATACTATTTGAATAAACATTTGTGTGTGTGGCTTACTGATGGGATAAGACACGGGGAAGAAGGAAGTACAAGATGTGGTTTTCTTTAATTGTTGCGAGGGGAGTGTTAATAAGATTCTTAATTCAACACATTAACCTAGTGACCAAGCACAATCTTTAGTGTGTGTGTGTGTGTGTGTGTGTGTGTGTGTGTGTGGGCGGGGGGAGGGGGATTTGTTTGCACCATTTCCTGACATGTTAATTTCATCCACAATAATCATCACTCACAAGCTATTATGCTACTGTTTTACATTTTTTTTTAAACAGGTAAGTTGTCATGTACTGTGCAAAGCTGTATCATTTTTACTCTTCCGTCTTTACTGAATGAACATGACAGGTACTTTCTGATAATTTTGACTGTGTACATATAAATATACATAAATATATATGCTGCCTGTCAATGGAAAGGGTCTTCCTAAGGATCTCCAGGGATAGCTCCTGACTATATGCTGGCCGTTGGCGATTTTTGGTTGAGGGATGCAATAGGGGCATTGTTTAAATGTTTAAAATGCCGGCAACATTGCTGAGCCCGAGAGAGATATCAGCACTGTCATTATCATGTCAGTGTCACCGCTGTGCCGAGAATGATCCATTACCCAAAGAATATATTGTCAGTGGTCATATGGTGGTCCCTTTCCATTTATGTGCTGGATATGCAAACATTTCTACAAACTGACATCATTCTGAACAAAATACAATTGAAGCATAGACCAGTTAAGGCCTAAGTGTCAACACTGGTTCTCTGGCTGAACTGGGATTTGAACTCATACAAAATTTTTTGATCACTTGCTCAAAACAATAACCACTGAGCAGCCTCAGAAGAAGAAAGCCTTACTTCTCCCATATACACATACAATACAGTCAAATTCTTATCCCTATCCCTGCTTGTTAGGGATTTTCGGGTCAGAGCGTAGGGTCAGCCATGATATGGCACCCCTGGAGCAGAAACGGTTTGCTCAAAGCCATGACAGTGGCAGCTTGGTGGTGCTGGGGCTTGAACTTGTGACTTTCTGATCAGTAGCTCAGAGCTTTAATCACTGGCCACCAAGACTGATAATGAGCAAACCAGCGGAGACAATTAGGAGGAAAAACTCCCCACGAGCAACATTAGGAAGAAACCTTGACAGTGATAGGAAATGATACTCAAAATCTATACAGTTAGTTGGCAAATGATATAAATAAACCTGTTTTCTCTCCCTGAATTACTAACACACTCAACCCTTAGGTACAAGCCTGTATTTAGGAAGCATTGCCACTGGGGTTTCGTTTACTAAAGAGCTTTATGGGGGAAAGGACAATATACCCAATATAGTTACCCACTCAGATAATGCTTAAACAAAATTTGTAAATTTTTGTATAAACAGTACTTGTAAATGCAGTTAGGAATAGATATGAGTCTTTAATTTCATCCTATGAATTAATATTTAAAAAAAAAAAGAGGCTGACACATATACAGTACTTTTTTTGCTAATGTAACAACAGTGCTATGAATATAACTTTTTGACTTTAAAATTTATTCTTATTATCTAGTAACAGAAAAAATGCAAATCCTTAAAATAATTAAAATTCAAGTTCATATGTAAGGTATGTAAGTGAGTTACTTTTACTTTTAATAATCACCTCAAAGTTGATTATTCTCCAATTCTCAGGTGCCTTATTCTCCAAAGCACTTTACATCAAAGTGTTTTATTAATTATAAAATGATTAATTATTTAATTAATTATTTAATTATTATAAATTTTAATTCATATTTAATGATGGGGAAAATCTGTAAAACAAGTTAGTTCCTGTTATTGCTTACATTATAACAGTCGTTCTCTTACTAGCAGCTTATTTTTTTTCATTCACTTGAAGTTAATAAGATAAATAAACTTGTCATTTTGTTGAGAAACTGCATAATGTAATGTCCTCTGTCCTGAAGACTTTCCCATGGCAGAAAGACTAAAGGAACAGCTTTGCCTCTGACTGGTATAAATTGCTGACATTGGAGACTCCATCCATACATGCTAAACAACAGAAAGCTTCACCATATCAGTCAATGATTACACTTTGTTGAATAACACATTTTTAATCTGTTTATTAGTTTCTCTTTATGTATAGTGTCCACCATGCAAGTCCCTGTGAATTAGCTGTTACCATAGAAACGATAACGTATTGAACGAGTGAATATATAAACTTGTGATTTGTCTTGCAGCCAGCACTACTGTCGGAGCTGCTGTTAGAGATAATTAAATTTCTGACCAATCAGATTCAAGAATCTGATGAAACAGTACTGTGGTATTATTACATCATACAATATTATATGATAATATTATATGGGGGCAGTCGTGGCCTATGGATAGAGAGTCGAAGGTAGAAGGTCGTGGGTTCGAGTCTCAGGCCTGGTAGAGATTGTAGGTGGGGGGAGTGAATGACCAGCGCTCTCTTCCACCCTCAATACCACGACTGAGGTGAGACCCTTGAGCAAGGCACTGAACCCCTAACTGCTCCACGGGCGCCGCAGCAAAAAAGGCTGCCCACTGCTCCGTGTGTGTGTTCACGGTGTGTGTGCGTGTTCAATACTGTGTGTGTGCACTTGGATGGGTTAAATGCAGAGCACAAATTCGGAGTATGGGTCACCATACTTGGCCACAAGTCACTTCACTTCACTTATAAGAGTCAGGAGTGAAAGTGTGGAACTATCCATGGTTCCTTAGCATTTAGGCTGATAATAAGACATAAGACTTGTACAACAGCAAACAAGGGTAGCAAAATTAGCGCTGATTATTCAGAAGTGATAGCCATATTTTATGTGAATCATAAAAAAAGATTTCACACTGCGAACCCACTGTGAATACACTGAGTGTGTGATCATATGTCACTGTTTATCATTAACATTTATTTATCTTGCTCATCTTGTTTGTATATACTGTACAATTACATATTGCTTCCTGCATATGGAACCCATTACAAGGCCTGATCGAAGATGCCTGACAGTGATACAGTGGCCTGAGTTTGGTAATCACCCGAATTAAAGGGGAAGACTATTGATTGTTTTTGAGTAAATTATAGTACTGCTGAGTTACATTTCCCTGATCTGTATTAAAGGAAACCTCCACCCTGAGTCACATTCAGTATGTTTACATTGAAATATTTGTGATGTGCTTGGCGATTGTGGTGCTAATTTGTTGGTTGCTGCTGTATTTTCTTTATTCCTATGAGAAGTTAGCAGTTGTCTGCCAGGATCACATCACAGGGGGACATTATTATTGCCAGCGCAGTTACAATGACATTTAGTAGATGAAAAAACTTCAGTGATCTCAAACATAAAGGATAACAGTCAGGTTTTGCTGTTAGTTTCTGAAAACAACAGAACAAGATCTTTTCTCCCTCAGCATTTCCAGTAATGTTCAATGTCATATTAATAAGAAATAGTGGAGACAGCAAAGGTTGGACGCAAAGTTCCAGAAAGTAACGTGGCTATACGACGCAGTTGCAGCAGAGCCTCGGCTTGCCTAGTTGACGATCTATGTGATGACATGTGATGGTATTAGCATGAATTTTGAAGCTTTGGAAGCTGATCTGTTTGAGCAGAACAAAAAGATGAGGAAGTGAGAGAGCTGGCCAGACTAAAGGACTAAAGCTCTGCTGCATCGCCTTCTTTAGGTAGAGATGAAAGAAGTTTAATTGAAGATCACATGTTAATTATTAATAAAAGATTAAGATGCAAGTCATTCAGGATGGATTTTTCCCTGTAAATCTTTAGTGCTGTTCACAAGCTGTTGGTTTTGACCTGAATGGTCCTTTCAGATGATGGGATAATGTGCTGGAGTGTTTCCTCAGCCTGAACAGATGCAGCAGTTATGTAGGATGTTGTGATGGACTCAATGATGGCTGTGTTAAACAGGACCAGCTTTCCCTGTGGGACAATACTGCATGGACATTGCTCAGTAACGATGTAGGCACATTGGACAAACTGACTGATGTTGCTTAAGGGAAAAATGAGAAAATGAAAAAAGAGAGAGATAGACTAGTGCGTTGTGCATTGTGTGTTTGCTTCTTTATTCTTGCATCCACAGTGTAAGCCTGGTGACATCCCATTTAGTCGCATTAGTGTGTTATAATGCACTTGAGTGAAGGAGCTGAACATCCATAGCTTATATACAGTCAGGTCCATAAATATTGGGACAGTGACAGTTTTGGTAATTTTGCCTCTGTACACCACCACAGTGGATTTGAAATGAAGCAGTCAAGATGTGACTGAAGCATAGACTTTCAGCTTTAATTCAAGGGGTTTAACAAAAATATTGCATTAACCGTTTAGGAATTACAGCCATTTTTTACAGAGTTCCTCCATTTTCACAGGCTCAAAAGTAATGGGACAATTGACTGATAAGCAGTTTCATGGCCAGCCGTGGCCTGTTTCCTCCTTATATCATGATAAATTAAGGAGATAAAAGGTCTGGAGCTGATTCCAAGTGTTGAATTTGCATTTGGTAGCTGTTCATGGGAACTCTCAGTATGCCGTCCAAAGAAGTGTTGATGCAAGTGAAGGAGGCCATCATTAGGCTGAAAGACCAAAACAGACCTATCAGAGAGATAGCAGGAACTTTAGGAGGGCCAAATCAACAATTTGGTACATTCTTAAAAAGAAGGAATGCACTGGCGAGCTCAGCAACACCAAAAGGCCTGGGAGACCACAGAAAACAACTAAAGTGGATGATTGCAGAATTCTTTTCTTATTGAAGAAAAACCCCTTCACAACATCTAGCCAAGTCAGGAACACTCTGGAGGAGGTAGGCCTATCATTGTCAAAGTCTACAATCAAGAGCCACCTTCATGAATGTAAATACAGACGGTTTACCTCAAGATGCAAACCGCTGGTAACACTCAAGAACACAAAGGCCAGATTAGACTTTGCTAAAAAACCTCTAAAAAAAGCCTGACCAGTTCTGATGCAAGATTAACTTGTACCAGAATGATGGGAAGAGAAAAGTATGGAGAAGGAAAGGAAGGGCTCATGATCCAAAGCATACCACATCATCCGTCAAACATGTGGAGGCAGTGTTATGGCATGGGCATGTTTGGCTGCCAGTGGAACTGGGTCACTGGGGTTTATTGATAATGTGACTGTTGATAGAAGTATCAGGATGAATTCTAAAGTGTACAGAGCTGTACTTTCTGCTCAGATTCAGTCAAATGCTGCAAAACTGATAGGACAGCGCTTCACAGTACAGATGGATAACAACCCAAAACATACTGTGAAAGCAGCCCAAGAGCTTGGAAATTAAATGTTCTTAAATGGCCGAGTCAGTCACCTGACCTCAACCCAACTGAGCTGCTTTTCACTTACTGAAGACAAATCTGAAGGCAGAATGACCCACAAACAAGCAGCAACTGAAGATGGCTGCAGTAAAGACCTGGCAAATCATCTCAAGGGAGGAAACTCAGCATTTGGTGATGTCCATGGGGTCCAGACTTCAGGTAGTCATTGACTGCAAAGGATGTACCTCCAAGTAATAAAAATAATCCTAATATTTATGATTATATTAGTTTGTCCCATTACTTTTGAGCCTGTGAAAATGGAGGAACTCTGTAAAAAATGGCTGTAATTCCTAAACGGTTAATGCAATATTTTTGTTAAACCCCTTGAATTAAAGCTGAAAGTCTATGCTTCAGTCACATCTTGACTGCTTCATTTCAAATCCACTGTGGTGGTGTACAGAGGCAAAATTACCAAAACTGTGTCACTGTCCCAATATTTATGGACCTGACTGTAAATGAAGCATAGGGCATTTGTCAGCCATTACTGGAGACCTACCTCATCATCTCTGTCCTCATTTTCACCCAGGCAGCTCCCACATGCTGTAATTGTAAGATCTCTGGACAGGAAAATGCACAATTATCTGACTCCGTCACCTCAGAAAGCTCATTTTGTTACCAAACTACACTATGTGGCACTGAGAAGCCACACACACGCACATTTGTCTTACTTTCCTTGTGAGGATCTTCCTTTGACATAATTATTAATGCAGCTAATTAATGCTATGACTTCACCCAAATCTAACCCTGACTTTAACCTCAGTAACAAAAGGGAAACACTTTGGCTCTTTTAGTTTTGTTAAATAAAAGCTGCAATTTTTTTGTTGTTGTTAAAAAAGCGGTTTTCCTCATAGGGACCAGAGAAATATCCCCACAACGTCAGGATATTCCTACCCTTGATGGGATATTTGGTCCCCACAAAGATATAAAACATGCCCTCGCACACTCTACAAACAAAAAAAGCCAAATGAGCCTCTATTCAGTAGTGTTCAGTGCGCAAATTCATCCCCAGATTAATTAGTGATTCCTTGTTTGTGTTTGCTTTTCTTGACTGCAGAGACACTTTGTGGAAGTGTGTGTGTGTGCATGTATTATGCTAAATTTAGCTGTTTTTTTACACCTTCTTTTTAAAGAATCGATCAAAGCTCTAAAGTTCACTCTTAAAAAAAGTTTTGCTTCTGTAGCCTGTGTGCGTCTTTGAAAAATGTTACAACAACAAGGAGTGTT
Organism: Pangasianodon hypophthalmus; assembly: GCF_027358585.1. NCBI lineage: Eukaryota > Metazoa > Chordata > Actinopteri > Siluriformes > Pangasiidae > Pangasianodon > Pangasianodon hypophthalmus. Next base: position 24,523,264 of record NC_069714.1, on the reverse strand, counting down.
TTTTTTTAGATTACTTCCAGTGTGATAAATCATATCTTCCCTCCTGTGACTGTTCCTCTCAACCTGCTGATAGAGTGTGAGGTCATGAACTCTTGCACAGTCAGATCCTTTACTGGATCAGAGGGCAGCCACGGGCTATGATGACGTCATCAAGCTTCCCCCCTTGTGTGTGTGTGTGCTTGTGTGTTTACCATCTCATTATGTGACATGTTTGACCTTGTGAGGACATTTGGCTGGCCCTGATGAGGAAAATTGGTTATATTTATAGCAGAATTCCTCAGATGGCATCAGTGAAAATAACCGCTCAGCATAGATTAGCGCAGGGGTCAGGAACCTGTGGAGCCGACAGTTATGATAGGAACTCTGGCTCTTTTCAGTGAGTCAGATCATTTGGCTCAGCTCACCAATAAGAGTTGACTCTTTTGGCTCCCAAATGGCTCACTGACATTTGTTTTTTCTTAACAAAGTTTGCTATCTTTTAACCATTGCATTAGTATTCTTTGTCTTATTATAGCTAATATTGTTTCATGAAATTTTCCTCTGTACATTGTAATGATCAATATAACATTACTTTGCATTACGTCTATATTAAATCCATTTAAATAATCATTAACTCAGCAATGCATATTGCAGTGTCTTGCTGATTTAATGATTTAAATAATCATTAAATCAGCAAGGCACTACAATATGCGTTGACAAACACAATAAGCATGCATTAATGTTATTGTGCTGCTGGGTCTGTGCTATATTAACAAGATTCATTTACATAACTTTCTGCACCTCTCCTAATACACAATGCACAACTTACAGTACATCATGAACATGTTGTACAAGTCCATCATGCTGCTTGATCCACACAGCTGAGAATCAAACACATGTCTCAGTATTCACAATAACAAACAGCTCAGCTGTTGAAAAGAGATCTCCATTTTTACTAAATTGTAGTACAAGAGTAACGGCTACGCCTACAGCTCATGTACTTGACTCAGCTTTCAGTGTTCGCCTAACAGAGAAAAATGTCAATAGCTGGAAGATATAAAAAATATAACAGAATAGCTCCAGATGTTTCTTAAAGACAAACAGCGAAGCCTTCAGTAATCTTTCAGTAAAAAATTCAATTCAATTCAATTCAATTTTATTTGTATAGCGCTTTTAACAATGGACATTGTCACAAAGCAGCTTTACAGAAATAAATGGATTCACACACACAAAAAAAGATATATTGTAAATATGTGAATTTATCCCTGTGAATTTATCCCTAATGAGCAAGCCAGATGTGACGGTGGCAAGGAAAAACTCCCTGAAATGATATGAGGAAGAAACCTTGAGAGGAACCAGGCTCAAAAGGGAACCCATCCTCATCTGGGTGCAACAGATAGTGCAATTATAAATAAATCCCTTCTCTTATTGTATACTATATGGACAAATAGCACAATTGTGCAACCAATAAATTCATCACAGTTTTTGCAAGGAGTCCGGTTGGTTAAAATCTATCCACCGTCCACTGATGGAGTCCTGAGTACGAAGGTGCTTGTGGCAACCGCAACCCCAAAGCCACCACAGCAATCGCAGTCCCAAGCCATTACAGTACATTACAGTACATTACAGTACAGATATTTGCACCAAGAAACTGTGTAAGTATAAGGATTGCACTATATTGTTGGTAGTTAGTAACAGTAACCACTAGGTGGCAATTCACAGAAAAAGCTGCATTTCTTAAAAATGTAAATAAGCTACACACATTATGACACAGTGAAAATCTGACAGAACAAAATGAGAGGAGTGAGCAGCGGAGAATTGTCTTTTATTCGATCAGTACAGCTAATATTGTTCTAAATAACTTCTGCAGTTTATTTATTTAAACAACACAATGTATATAGATTTTTTTCCAAGGACACATCCATATTCTTTAACAGATGCAAATTTCTCACTTCATTTGAGCTGAAATTATATTAATCTTCCTTTTTCACTGTTTTATAGCTCTTTGGCTTGCACTCTCGCTTTGCTCTGATTGCCGGTTTTAGACTGATCCAACAATTTGACCTGGACTCAACTGGCCCAAACTTGATTATACTGATAAGTAAGAATGTATTTCTGCACTACAGAGAGGTTGATTAGTCCACACATAGACAAACTGAGCACTCAGGAATTTCAAATATAAATATTTTAATAATTTAATGAAAATTAGTAGTATCTACCTTAGCCAAGATCAAGACCATAGCCAATGGAGTCCAAGTCATGTATGACAGCCAGGCAAGACCAAGACGAGATCAACCGCACACATATCCAAGTCCATGTCAAGACCAAGACCTGATGTTCAGATGTGGTAATTTGCTGGTTGTAGCGTCTTCATAACTTGGTGTGAATTTTCTCTTGAATTAAATAAAATAACCCATGTACTTCAGGATTTTCATTTTGTACAAATAAGTACAAAGGACGTACAATACATAGGACATGTCAAGCATAGCCCATTGTTCTAGCAAGCACTGCACTGTAATCCTATGTTATATCATTGTTAATCAAGCACACACGGGGTGGGGGTGGTTAGGGAGTATGCCTGAGGTAAATGAAATGACAGAGAGCCTGCTAGTTATACAAAAGTTTAACAAGAAGCCATACAGCACATGTAAAGATTTGCAAATCAAAGCACATTTCCTTTGATTTACGCACACAGCAGGTAAATAAAATGCATTAAATACTCGAATTTGTTTTGGCTCATACAAATTTCTGAGACCAAATCCAGCTGTGCATTACAGGAACTTGTATATATTGCTATACATCACAGTGCTATATTGCTATAAATCAATCAAAAAAGTATTTTGAAACATAGTCATTTGCTATTTATAAGTGCTATAAAACTTCACATGCAGAGATAGACATCTACATTTTGTACTCTAACAGGAACATTACAAAGCACTTGTTCATGGAAATGATGATTTCAGGTGGTGTCAAAAATATATTTTGAGTCTTTATAGGCCAAGACTGAAACAATTTTGAGTATAATTTCATCCACGTTTATGACAAGACTGACACCAAATCAGATTTGTAAATCAGAGTAAATCAGATGTGTAGGAGCAGAGAGAAGATGTGAACTGTGTAGAACTGGGAGCAGGAAACGCTGGTGTAGAGAGGGTTGATAGAATGTCAGACTAAATAAATGTCAGACTAAATAACTACAAACAACAAGCAGACAGATTCTTACGTTAGCACACAGCACACTCACGAAAAACAGTGATGGTAAATATTCAGCTGTCTTATACCAGCAGTGCAGCACTTATACTCTTTGGGCCTATGTTTTTTATTCTGTATTTGTGTGCATAGGCTGTGTAAACATACACACCAGTACAACCTGCAGTCATATGAAGGCAAAAGTCCTAGAAGTGCAATATGGCATGGTATTATAGGTTAATATTATATTTTCCACACCTGATTCAAGATTAAAGAATTTATTGTTGCACAAAAGAAAAATGATAACCCTCGACGATGAGTGAAATTGTTTGTGCTCTCTTGGTGCGAGGGATGGCATACATTCTCTCCTCTGTCAATCACAGCGATGCTAGCCAATCATAAGCCTCTGTGAGCTAATGTATGCGGAAGAGGGTGGATTGCATTTTCCTCTGAGTGTGTTACTACTCTGCTCTGTGATGCAGCAAGAGCAGCAGTATGAAAAGATGTGGTTGGCTGGCTTCACATGTCTCAGAGGAAGCATGTGTTAGTCTTCACCCTCCCTTGTGGGTTGCTGTCGTATGATGGGGGGAGCTGGCTTCTGGTCGGTGGGAATGGGCAGGTGACCAAACTAGGGGAAAAAAGGGGGACAAAAAATGATTGTCATATGCAAATAGGCAGTTACACTATACAGTAAAATTCTTCTTCCAGTCATCAGCAGTACATATACAGTATGAGTGTACATAGACACAGTACAAAAAAATCAGATGTTTGCATTTTTAAAGCTATATTATTAAAAAAAAAACAATTAAAAAAGTAATTTTTAGTAAGAACCATGCACAATCTGACCAGGAACAAGACCTAACACAGCAAAGAAAAAGGGTTTAAGGGTTTATTTCCACTCCATGTGTTGGAATCCAGGTACTGAGGCTTAACATAATATACTGTGTGCTCTCAATTTGGACAGGTCTGTTGGGAAATAGGACGTGTACTGTATGCAGCACTGATAACACAGTGAAGCAGTCTGGATAAAGATGTATGTCTATGTGTGTGTGTGTGTGTGTGTGTGTGTGTGTGTGTGTGTGTGAGGTTGTACAGTGTCATCTGGATTAGCTGCTGTCTTCCTATGGCCTTCAGTGGAATCTGAATAGAAAGTAATGAATAAATTTCATTTTATATGTGATTATTTGATAAAAGCATACAGCTGAACAGTCATGTTTTGCTCAAGGGCTCTGTAGTGGCTCTCTGGAAATCAGAAAGCTGCCTCGGGGCACTGGTATTTTACCAAGTCTTCAATATCTTGAGCTGCTGTGAAGATGGAGACACCCCATGTACAAGTGTTGCTCTCCTTCAGTATGGGCCACATGAATACATGATGGGAAGATCAATATTCATCTATTAGCACATTTCTCCTGATAAAATAAGTCAAAGTCTAATAATTCAAAAACAAAAAGGTGTTTTTAACACAGAGAAAAAGCCACAATTAATTTTACTATTATAATATGTACTATTATTGCAATATGTTATATAATAATTTTTTTTTCAATTATTTGATGTAAGAATTGTAGAAACAAGTTAGAATGAGGACTTGAATTTCTCCCTTTAATATCGCATTTCTCATTTAATGAACTTTCTGAGACAACAGGAATAAGAATACAATGATATTTTATATTATTATATATTACAGTGCACTCCATAGGTTTTCACCCCCTTGGACTTTTCCACATTTTGTAGTGTTACAACCTGGAAAGAAAATTGCTTAGCGCAGTTGTAAGTTGCTTTGGATAAGACAAAAAAAAATTCACAGCAAAGACACTTCACTTATTTCCTCCTTTCATAGAATAAAGGAGGTTATGCAAGGATACTCAGAGATGAGTGTCTGTGGTCAGTCTGACAAATATGTGAGAAAGAAATATGACAAATAAATGTGAGAAAGAAAGAGTGTGAGAAAAATGTGAGAAAAAAAAGTGAAATTGACCTTAAGAAGAAAGAGAGAAAGAGAGAAGTGACACTGAGAAAGTAAAGAATAATAGTGGAAAATTAACAGAAAATAAAATAAAAGAAAAAACACAGAAAGGAAGGGCAATACATGGAGACATTTTGTATAACCTGGAACTGAATTGGACTTCATTGGGATTATATGTCATGAATCTACACAAAATAGTCCATAATACTGAAGTGGGGAAAATTGATGCGGTTTTGCAAATGTATTTACAAATGAAAAGCATTAAATTTTGATTGCATAAGTATTCACCCCGTTGCTGTGAAACTCTTAAATTAGTTATGGTGCAACAAGTTGCCACCAGAAGTCGCACATTTAGTTGCATGCAGTACAAGTTGTGTGCAATTAAAGTGATCTGAATGAAAATCTGCCTGTTGTTGGAAATAAGTGCACTCACACACTGCAGACAACCTCAATAGCGACTAAGCTAGACCTTGAGTTGTTGTTCATTATCAGAATCAGAATTACCGTAGGGTTATATGTACAAAGAATTTGTCTTGATGTACTGGTGCTTAGTACAGTAACAGGAAGATACAAGAAATAAAAAAAATAATATTAATAAAGTAAACAAAATGTAGAAATATAAAAATTTAGGAAAATAAAATAAAAATAGAGACATTAACTGTACATTAGTGCAGGATGTGCAAAAGTGGGCCAGTGCAAATGCTCACAGTTTGAAGTAACTATTGCACACTGTGTGCTGTGTGCATGCCATTTCAAGTATTAGATGTGATTACCTATAGCTTTTAGTCAATAAAATGACCAAAACAACCAGCACAGCAGAATCTATTGACAAGTCAGCCTATTAATAACCAGAAGTGGCTGAGTATTAACACAAATTGGCCCGGCGGCTCATAATGTAACCACAACACTGGTAATATGAAACCAAAATGAAAACACTCTCAGTCATTTCAGCTGTACTCTCTCCATGCCTTCCTTCCGCTCTGCTAAAACCTCCTGGCTTTGAGTTCTCAATGGACAAAATTACAAGTCATCATCTCACATCCATTAGCATCTCTTACTGCTCATGTCCACAAGAAGAAGATACATTTATCAGTCTTCAACAGTTTGTTTATGGCACTTTTCCTCTCTACGAAAACAAGACACTGAGAAAGAAATCTGTCCTTGTTAGTATAGTGGTCTGTACCTCTGCCTGTCACCTGGATTCAGTTCCCTGAATGGGAGAAATAGGATTTTCAGTGTTGGCTCAGTGGTTTGGGCTCCGGACTGTTGTTGTTCTTCTTCTTTCAGCTGTTCCTGTTAGGGGTCGCCACAGCGGATCATTGGTCAACATATTTTGATTTGGCACGTATTTTTTGCCAGAAGCCCTACCTCACGCAACCCTCCCCAGTTTTATCCGGGGTTGGGACCAGCACTGAGAGTGCGCTTGTCATGTGCAATTCCAGTGGCTGGGGTTGGCTCCCTGGCCAGGAATTGAACCCAGGCCCTGCATTGAGGCCTAACCACTAGTCCTCCAGGGACACCGGTTAGGGCTCCGGACTACTGATCAGAATTTCGAATCCCGGTACTGACAAGCTGCCACTGTTGAGTCCTTGAGCAAATGTGAGAAAGAAAGAGAAAAACTGGAAGTGACCTCAAGAAGTGGCACAGCAGGTAGTGTTGCTGGTTCACAAGTGACAGTGAGAAAGCTAGAGAAACAGTAAGAATAAGAGAGAGAAAAGAAAAAAAACTAGATATGTAAAAAGTGAAAGTGAGTAAGACAACCAACAAACATACAAACTAGACAAATAAAAAAGAAACAACATGAGGGGGAAAACACAGAAGGAAATAGAGAGAGAATGAGAAAGAGATCATAAGGAAGAATAAAGAATGGAAGAAAGAGATCATAAGGAATAAGGAATGGAAGAGCAACAGAATGAGAGAGAAAAAAGATAAGAATAAAAAAGAAAATAAAACTGAAACAAAGAAGAGAAGAAAGTAAGTAAGAGAGGAAAAAAATAAAAGTGTTGAGACAATTAAAGTGGCAGGTACATGTGTTCTAATGTACTTTACGTAAACAAATGGAGTTTAGATATGTAGTAAAAGTAACGTGGATGTGTTGTGAGTTATTCATTGGGTAGCTGTGTGTCAACTGTGCTGGGAATTACAAAACTCCGATCAGGATCTGTACAATAAAATAAATAAATAAATGAATAAAAAACAAACAATTCATGAAACACTATGCTGTAGACATACAAGCCTTTATTTGTCACATACACAGTATAGCACATTGAAATTCTATTCTTTACATATCCCAGCTTGTTAGGAAGTTGGAGTCAGAGCCATGATACAGCACCCCTGGCACAGAGAGGGTTAAGGACCTTGCTCAAGGGCCCAACAGTGACAGCTTGGCAGTGCTGGGGCTTGAACCCTGACCTCCTGATCAGTAATCCACAAACCCCCTTTAACCATTGAGCCAGACTAAGCAAGTGTATGCGGATGATGCTAGAGTTACACATGTATTTGATGTCTGTATTTGATGCTCTGTGTCAGGTGCAGAAGAGTCTGCGTGTGGTGCAGGAGAGGAGAGAGAGCTGTCTGCTACGCCAGCACAGACACATGTGGACCTCCGAAAGCCACAAACTGAGCCGAGCCAGGTAACACACCTAACCATCCACTCCTCCCTTTGCCATCATGTTATTGCACTGCACTTATAGTGTCCAGAAGTCTGAAGTCTGAGTCCAACAGTCCAACAGCAAGAACGCTTTTTATTTCATTTCTCAAACAAGATGACATCTGTTTCTAAAGTGAACAAAATATATACAGTAGGGTCCAAAATTCTGAGATCACACTGAAAATCTGGGAATTTTCTAATTTTATTTAAAATTAGAAATAAACAGAAAGTTTTAGAATTTTAAAATATTTAAAGCAAAGTAAGTAAAAGTTATTATTTAATATTTAAGATTCTACACTTTTTCTTGGTCCCTATTTAAATGTAAGCAAATATTTGACCATTTTAACTGCTTTGTACAAAAGCTCAGATTTTCCTCATGCCTAATCTCTTGTATTGAAGCATGTGTTCAGACGACACTCGGATGGATTTGATCTAAAATAGATCATAAGGTTTTGCACAAACTTGTGGAGTCCATGCCAGCTCGAGTGCACACTGTCATTAAAGCAAAAATGGGACATATCAAATACTAAGAAACTCTGAAATTCATGTAAATATTTCAAAGATTCTACTTTTCACTCATGTTGTTTTCAATAATATAATTTGTAATGAAACATTTTGTATTAAATTAGAAAAGAATGCAAAACAGAAGAATATTCACTAGTGTTCTCAGACTTTTGGGCCCCACCGTATATTTATTAATTATTATCTGGAGGCAGTAGTGATGATAAAGCACAAGTGTGTGTACCATTTGATGAAATATTCGAATAAATTTCAATAAATTATATTGCATAGAAAACAATTAGAAATAAGCCAGTGATGAGTGAGTAAGTTATTCAAACTGAATTGCAAAAATGGTAAGACATTTATCTTTGAGACAGATGAAATAAAAAAAGACTTAGTTAAGTAATTTTATATGCAGTTATGTATTTCTGAATAATATAATCTGTTATAATCTGAGTTAAATGTTCTTTTATTAAGTATTTTTGTTTGGTTTATCTTCCTATGATTTATGATTGATGATTTGAAACCTGAATAAATCTCAACAGTTTATTCACAAATCAGTTTTGTCCAAAATTAGTTGACTGATATCTTAGTTTTTTGTTCTCTCATTCGTCTTCAGTAATTTATCCTGATCAGGGTGACCGATCTCTGAAACACTTGGTGTGAGGTGGGAATACACCATTGATGGGATGCCAGTTCATCGCAGTGCACCACACATACATTCAAACACTCATTCACAACTTGGGGCAATTTGTGTTTGGGAGGTGGGAGGAAACCAGAAAACCTGAAGCAAACCCACACATGGAAAACATGTGAAAATCTGCACAGACAGTTATCAGAGCTCTGGATTGACTCAGGTACAATACAGCTATGAGGTGGCAACACTACCTGTTGTGCCAACACGCCACCCAATTTAATTTTTGAATAATTTCCAATAAGGGTAAGGAGGCACAGAGGGTAACGATGGTGCCTCACAGCACCAGGGTCTAGGGTTTGACTGAGGTCCTGGAGACTGAGGTCCCATCCATGGTGTATTCCTGGCCAGGATAAAGCAGTTAGTGAAGATGAATGAATGGATAATTTTCCATAGTGTATTCTTAAGCAGTATGTATAAACTAAGTAAACCTGAGCAGATTTGATAAATTGGTATTGGACTGAGATGTTGACATTGAACTGAGATGTTGGTATTGGACTGAGACTTTGATATTGCACTGAGATATTGGTATTAGACTGAGATGGTGGTGTTGAACTGAGATGTTGGTATTGGACTGAGACTTTGATAGTGGACTGAGATGTTGGTATTGAACTGAGACGATATTTGACTGATGTGTTATGATTGGGCTGAGATGTTGGTATTGGACTGAGATGTTGGTATTGGACTGAGATGTTGGTATTGGACTGAGATGATATTGGACTGAGGTGTTAGTATTGGACTGAGGTGTTAGTTTTGGACTGAGATGTTGGTATTGGACTGAGATGTTACTGTTGGACTGATGTTGGTATTGGACTGAGATGTTGGTATTGAACTGAGATGATATTGGACTGAGGTGTTAGTTTTGGACTGAGATTTTGTTATTGGACTGAGATGTTGGTATTGGACTGAGATGTTGATATTGGACTGAGATGTTAGTGTTGAACTGAGACGTTGGTGTTGCACCGCTGTTTTTCTTCACCCTTTAATGAGTCATGTGACTCAGCAAGATGCCAGTCCACATGCTGTGTTTTTAGCATATCTGTGTGAGATGCATTATCAGTCTTACTGAAAGTGGAATGAATAAAGCATGGAATAAGGCATAGCTCCCTTCCTATATTTTGAACCAGAATAGCAGACGAAGTCATATACTGTATGTCATATATGCAAATGGAAACTGTACTGTGGAGCAAAAAAACAAACTTAAGGCAGCCTTATTTAAGGGCAACACTGCATATGGAATCTGAGCCTGTCATATCTAATGCTTGTGCTACATTTTAATTTTTGGCTGAAGGTAGTCCATTTTAGGTTCTCATTAGCCGATTTCGATGGGACAGGATGACTTTAGTAACAACATAGCCTCAATCAAATTTATGTTGAGAGGCTATCACGCTTGACTTATGCTATAGGCTACTATCTAGTGAATTTTTAGCAAAAGCCTATAATAGGTAGTTGATATTCAACAACATGCAGTCATCCAGTGTACAGTATATCAGCTTGTTTTGAGTGGTTCTAGATGTACCTTTATTCAACTGTGTTTGGTCCAGCAGCTGAGTTTCCTGTCGCAGTGTGCGAGAAGCAGACAGGAGAGGTAATAGCATTAACCGGGGCAAAATGTCCAGCCAACTACATCTCAAAAACCACACAAAAAACTTGAAAGTAGTCCAAAAAATGTAGGCATTAGAAAAATGAGACACATTTTCTTATTTTTCTCAGCCTGTGTGTGGGAAACAAGGTTACCGTGATGCACATGCATTCCTGATGTACAGACATTATCCGCTCCGTAAACCCCCTTTCCCTCTCCAAATCTTTGCAGTATATCTTACAATTGAAATAGTTCTGTACATCACGGACACTGTCTTAACTTACACTTTACCTTTATTTGTAGAAATATATTAAATTTAATTATTATTATTTGTTATCAAACAAGATCTTGGTGGCTGCAGAGTATTTGTGTATTTGTGTATTGGTGTATTTGGTGTAAATTTGTCAACCCTGTGTCTTGTCTGCAGCGTCTCTTCCACTGAAAATGTTCAGCGAGTGATCATGGGGCAGTGTGATTTCTACCCCAATGGGCTTCTACTAGCGCTTGTTGCAGTTTTGACCACTAGGTGCAATAATAAGTTTATGGAGCTAAATGGGGACGTGAGCATGAAAGAAAGTCGAGCAAATCAATGGAACATAGACTTTCATCTGTGAAACTGCAACATTTTTAAAAAATAATTGGTCAAAGAAATAGTTGGTATTTCAACATAATTTGACTTTATGAAGACTCTATATGGTGAGGCTCTGCTCCATCTTCTCCTGTGTATGATCCACCACTGTTTTTCATCCATGTAATGTCAGAGATACAGCTGAACTGTGGTTGTGCTCTGGGAGCCAAGTTTGGATGAGTTCATCACCATGATTTCAGCTGTGATATATAGGCTGGATGAAAAACCCATTCGCTGTCTGGGTTGTAACATTTGTGAGATAAACATGTTAGTGGTGGATGAAGGGAGTTGTAGTTCTCCCACAGCTATAAACTACAAGAGGAAGGTGACATGGTAAAGTTTCCTGTAAATGGCCCGAGGCTGTCAGATACTTTGCAAGCCAGTCAGATACTTTATTCCCCTTCGGCTCTACAGCTGCCTGGCCACTCAGGCAAAACGGGCAAAGATAGATGAGGCGAAACTCCTGATTGCATTTTTCTCGCCGGAGGAGAGGAAAAGCTGGGATGAGACGAGGAGAAATGGAGACAGATAGAGAGAATCGTACTAGCGAGGGAGAGAGAGGAGATAAAGACAGAAAGGAAGAGTAAAATAAATTCAGGAAAGAAAGAAGAAGATAAGATTTTAAGAAAGAGAAAGCTTCAGCTGGAGACATTTACAGTACTTTGTCTGCTGTAACCCTGTTGTATAAGTTCACCGGGTTTATGAGATTCTGTATGCACTGTATTTTTGGTATATTTCCCACACAGGTATGTGACATTGTGTTTAAATTGATGTGTGTGGGAGTGAGACAGATAGAGAAAGAGAGAGACAGAGAGAGAGACATGGGGAGATAGAAGAAAGACCCCCGCAGGTTTATAAAAGTGTGTGATTTGAGAAGGGCAGCCATAGCTCTGGGGTAATGAGCGTGTGTGAGTCAGGCAAGGTTAATGGGGTGCACACATGTGGGATTCAGTAACGAGCAAACAGGACACACACACAGAAACACACACACACGCACACACAAAGCCACCCGCAGATCCTGCCATCCAATTCATTAGCACCATCAGGCAGTATGCACCAGTGGAAAGTTTGATAGTTGCGCTTTTGCTCTCACCTTTTATCTGACCTGTGAAAATTCTCATTGGCACTGTGTTTGCGTGACTGCAGCCTTTTCTTCACAGAAGCAACACCTCAGCCAAAAAAAGTACCATTTACACAACTTTCTTCTTATTATCATTGGAATGGATCAGCCAAGATGTTTCATGTTTGAAGTGTGCTTCTTTAGTTTTGTACTGGAGCTACAAGGCTAGTGTAGCTAATAACTAAGGGAAACTTATGGCTTCATCATGCATCGGCATAGTATCTTTCCATTAACATTAGCATATGTAACAGCAGAATAATTCAGCAGTGTTATAAATAGTATATAAAAATGAAACTGGAACCATATTACCATCTGAATCACTGAGCCTGATGTTTGTGCCTATCGACAGCAAACCATGAAAAGAAAGCAACTGGGATTCTGTTTTCAGATCTGCAACGCCCGTTTGTCTATTTTTATAGATAACAGTGAGTAAGAAACCAAGTACATCTGGTTGAGAACAAATCAACATGGTTTGAGTCAGACATTAAGAACATACAATGCTAAACTAGAGGCTATAATCTTCCCTTATTCATTAGCTACATTAGTCTCATAGCTCCAAAATTAAAGAAGCAAACCTCAAATACTAAACATGTTTTGGCTGAATGACAACATGTGGGTGTAACAGGAACTATGTGCAAATGTTATTTTTGGTTCAAGTCTTATAGTTCCAATAACAGAGGATTTCAACAAAGTGAGTACACTTGTACAAAAAAAGGGTTCTTCAAGGGGTTCTTTGAGGGTTCATTGGATAATTATGGGTCCTTAGATGCAAAAAGTGCACAGAAACCTTAGCAGAATGACTGAGTAAGAGTGTACAACTACAACTACACTGAAAACGAGTCTCAGACTGTCTGATGTGCTGCGTCTCATTCCCCTGTTTTAGGGAGCGACTTGAGGCAGATTTGAGGAACTTTCTGAGCAGAAGCAGACTGGAAGAAGGGGAGGATGGAGACCTTTTCACTGAACTGCTGCATTTTGGTAATAAAGAATTATTATCAGTTTAATGGAGAATATAACATTATTATATAATGATGTTAAAAACAGTGTTATTAAGCTTTTCTGCTCTTTAGAAGCAGATGTTTGTCGTTAGTGTCCTGGAGTGCAATAATGCCATCAGGCAGTGTTTTTTGGCAGGCTAATGTCAGAGTCAGGGTAGATTATATTACTAAAATGTAGCAATGTTGCCTTGGTTAAGTGATGTGTATAATGTGAGTGCATTTGTATGTGCATCATTTGTACCATGTAATGGAGATAACAGACATATGCATGCTGTAGCTGATTGCATCATTTTATGCAGAGCAATGAATGTTTTTCTGTGGATAAAATGTGAACACATTCCAAGTGAAAAATGCAAGACTATAAGTTTATGTGTAAAATTCTATTCTACTGCTTGAAAGTTATGAGTTACTGACATCAGCTTGTGCATGGATTGTTTTCCCCAAAACATTAGCTAGCTAGATTAGCTTGCTACTATAAGCAATATAATTATCGAAATCAGAAACGACAGAATGCAGTATATTATGGACTCGGATAGTGGGGTTTTTTATTTAAATGTTCAGACAAAAGAGTCGTATTAATAAAAATCAGATTCAAAATTATCTTCAATTAAAAAATAAAAAATGATAATGATGTGTATACATGTGTGTGTGTGTGTGTGTGTGTGTAGATCTGAGTTTGGAGCATGAACGTGAAGCATTTCGCATGGCCACAGTAGAGCCAGTGTGCCAGCTAAGAGAGGACCTGCTCTACAGACTGATGTCACAGCCTCCAGCAGCCAATCAGCGTGCAGAGTGGGTGCAAGTCCTTCAGCAGGTACATAAACAAACACAACACACTCTTCGTATCACCGATATCTCATATGTTGTATGTGCAGATCAGCGAACACTGCTTGTATGTAAATAATCCTCATTAACTTCAGTGCTCTCCATATATGCAATCTATAGCACTATTCTCTCTCTCTCTCTCTCTCTCTCTCTCTCTCTCTATCTCACACACACACACACACACACACACTCTCTCAACCAAAACACTACTCTTTCTGTGTCTGCCTGTTCTCTCCTGCCGTTCCAGGTCCTCGTCACGCAATTTTCTAATTTTCGAATCAGTTGATGGCTAATTGCCAGGCATGTTTGTTTACAAAGTTGCTGAAGCATAAAATTACAAAATGACAGCCATGTAAAACATTAGTGGCATCGTAACCCTCTTAGCTACCTTAGTTACACTGTCAGATAAAAAGATATTGTGCAGATACATTTATTGTTTCCCTAGGGTCCAAATATTGTAAATCAACCCTCAGAGGTTCCTCACTCTTATAACTACATACCTTTCCTAATAATTTTGCTGTAGTTACTGAATAATTCATAGCAATTCCTGAATAATATGTACAAATAATACTCATACTAAATAGAACCCAAAGCATAAAGACATACTGTTGAGGGTCAGACCACGCGACTGTACCCTTAATAGTGTAGTTGCTGAATAAGTCATAGTGGTTAATTATTAATTTTCTATAACAGCAGCTTTGACAGTAGTGCCGGCTGCAAGACACTCACAGGTTTCTATTAATGCACTCTTTCTGACATGTTATCATTTCTATAGTAACAGTGAATTCACAGGGACTAGTAACTGTTGGCCTTCTGTAAGGAGAGGTCTATTTAGTATTTTTGGAATGAGTCTCCAGTGTCAGCGCTTTGTAACAGTCTGAGGTAAAGCAGTAACTTTTCTGTAAGCTGTAACGGTTTGCAACATGGAAAAGTCTTCAGGATGAAGGGCTTTGCATTTTGTTAGTAACTTGATTTGTCTTTGAAAGAAAAATGAAATGCTACTGACTTGTTCCATGGATGTCCCGCAACATTTAAAAGTATGCCGTGTCCTTCTTTAATAACTGCATATTGCAATCATTGGCAAATTGCTGTGCCATAAAAGGAATAAAACACTTCAGGATGTGCTGCTACTGGAAAATAATCAACTTCGGGGTGGTAAGAGGAACTCTGCTTAGTGTCTGACACATTATACCACCCTGTGATTATTTTCTTATAACAGAAACAAAGTGCAGCAGACTTCACCTAAATATTTGTCAAATTTATTCTAAAATATTCCCTTTCCACACAGGTGTGCATGTACAAATAGATTCCCCCTGACGCAAACACATCAGCAGATACAAAAAGATCTTGAGAAACAGAAATTCTCATTAAAGCCGTGTTGCATTGTGTCTACAGTAATAAAGAAAAGGACTCAATTAAACGCAAATGTGACCTTTCAGAGCGCTGCTCATCTTGGCACTTGGAAATGCACTGAAATATCAAAAAAAAAAGAAGCTAATTAAAAGTGGTTATTATCTCAACATTAAAATATGGGGCTATAAACAGAGAGTCAAATAGGGCATTTGTAGCAGAAACCAGCCAGCAGATGGACGAACGTCAGTTAAAATCCCGAGTCTACAAACGTTTTCTTGGTCAGTGACTGGGCTGTGAACTGGAAAATTAATAGCACCATCATGCTGCTCTTATGCTCTTGGGAAAGACTCTTAACCCTACTGCACCAGGCAGTGTTATGTCTTTACTGAATGAACAGATCTGTCCTTAAGGTTAAGGATTTGAGAGTTTCATAAATCATGAATCACTTTATTTGCTGAGTGTATTGACATGGACGAGACTGTTTTTTTTTTTTGGTGCTGGTGTTACATGAAAAGCTGGATGTACCCAGAATAATATATAATGAAATCAACTCTGTTGGGTTGAGTCTTGCTGCAAAGGCTCATTTTCTATTCAAGATAGAATAAAACTAACTATATTTTTCACTTTATAACTTGATGAGACTTTATTATACAAACACAACAAGAACAGAAATGGTAGACCTTCTAATGTTGATTAAAATGATGATTACAAAATCATTACTTAGATATAAATACAGCTTATAGCATACCAGGTAGTTATTGTAAATAATATTTACAGCATTGTTTATTGTAATGGCCCATTTTTATAAAGTGCAGAATGAAAGCTTACACAATATGAAACTGCCAAAGTGATAAACAAGAACAACATTCACGGAATCAATGGTTCACAGAAAACACAGAAAAACCAAAAACTGAACCAAAAAAAAGATATCAAGTTTAAATGTCTTAAATATAGTCAAATCTATCTAGCATTTATTATTATAAGATTGCAGTAAACAAATATTGATTATAATGAGTATTAAAGCTTAAATTTCACAAAACTATCTGCCAAGAGAATAAGACTATTTCAAACTCAAAATTAGTAAAAAAAAAAAAAAAAAAAAAAGTCTAGAAATAAGTTTAATAAGCTTACATTTGGTTTACTGGAATCTTATAATAGGACATACTGATAAATGTAACTATATTCAAGATATTTTCGTTTGCTAAGATGTCATTTTTTGCATTGTGTATAGGGTAAATATTTAAAATATCAGACTAGCAAACATTTCTGGCTAGGTTAACATTATCTAATGTTGCCTATAGATGTACTGTCAGTTTAAACTTTTGCACGTACCCTGCTTTGCTAAAATAATTGAGGTTATTCTTTCTTTTTTGATCAAAAATGACAAAATGATGAAAGAATTGGAAAAATTAAAGATTAGCTATACGAAGTTCCTTTGTTGCTTCAGGTGCCTTGGTTTATAATAGTAAAGTTCATTATACTGTATGTTTTCCTGTTGTTATAATACAGTCATAGCAGTGTTGCTCAGTAAGAATTGGTCAAACACATGCTTCCTCCAAAGCACACGAAGCCAACCGTCACATCCTTGTGAACTGCTGCTCATGCTGTGTCACAGGGCAGCGAAACACACTTAAAGGAAGATGCTATCTACCCTCTTCCGCATACATTGATTGTCACAGACAGCAATGATTGGTTAGTGTCACTGTGACTGACAGGAGAGAGAGAGTGTGCCATCCCTCCTTCCCAAAGAGCATGGTAATTTTGCTCTCTTAGCTCCCAACCACGGATTTTTGTTGCATCGAACGTCACCACTCTGGAGCCATTACAGCGTGTTTTTTGAGCAAATTAACAAATTGTGTATCAACCTGATCTACATATAACTATCCAAAGACCCATTCAAGAACCATTTCTGTTTTTCGAATCATTTATCGATTCTGCCCTTAAGTGTTACTAAATGGTTGAAAGGGATTTTTATTCTATGTAGAAGATTACAGATAAGTGTTTCCCCATCAGGAAAGGGAACCCCTTTAGGAACTGAAGAATCCTTAACCCCTTGAGGAAGCTTTGTGCCCAGAATAGGTTTAGGTTTAGTGATACCATAGAAGAACCATTTTCTGGTTCTTAAGAGAACCTTTCATTGCTTGGGGTCTCACAATGCCACAATGAACTATACATCAGTTCCCGAAACATTGTGTTCAGTGTTTGTATGTGTTCAGCTGCTCTGTATTTTAGCATGAGCAGCAGATTAAAAAAAGATGTGGCTTCACGTGTCTTGAAGCCAGCACATGCTAGGTGAAGACTAGCACATGCTCTGAGTCACGTGTCACCAGTCACCACATCTTCTCACCACATCTTCACCCTCCCCAGTTGGTAGCTGTTAAGTGATAAGTGAGCTAGTGGGTGTGAACTGGTAAATGATCAAATGAGAGAAAATGGGGCAAAAAACACAGAAATTCAGTTTGAGAGTCAGATATGGCGGATGAGTTATAGGTTCCCAATCCCTGGACCAGAGGAGGCTATCTATGATGAGAAAATTCCAGTTGTCTTGAATGAAAATGTGTCCTTAGGCAGCAAAATGATACATTTCATTCATAAAACAAGAAGGCAGTAATATAAGAAAGTGCAAGTAGCTGAACTGATACATAGAAGGTGTAGTATACTCTCAGGAGCAGTCACGGTCCTCTGGTTTTGATGGGAGGCAGGGGAGTGTGTTGTGCGTCTCTTACAAATACCTTCACGTTGTAGGAATGTAAATGGATAGCTCTGACAAAAAGTGTGTATTTTTGCAGTACATGCACACACACACACACACACACACACACACATACACACACATACACACACACACACATGCGGCAGTGAGTCATTCTTTGAGAGTCAATGTTCCCATTTGTTTTTGAACAATAACAGATTCATGTGGCTCTATTAGGTTTGTCCTGAATGTAAATAATTATATCGATTTTTAAAACACAGTCTCACACACACAGAGAAAATGGGAAACAGTCACTCTCCTACTTCTCTCTGTGGTGTTCCACTGCATTAAAAATGACCCATTAGCAGGCCTTATCACCTTACTGCTAACATTTTTAACACACCTTTTCCCACATTACACAACTGCAGCTCTGAATGGAATGATATTATGCTATTTGCCCGGGTATGATTATTAAACTCCACATCTCTATTGCAGTAAGGATGGGAAAAGGAGACAGGGTTCATATTCAGTATGTTAATGGCTTTGGTGATACATGGATGCTGTTGGAGAGGGCACACTCTCTGAGACATGAGATATGAGTCATCTAATCAGCTGGCCCTCTCTTTCGTCTCATTCAGTGTTATGTACAAATGGAAGCACCATCTTCTCTCTCTCTCATTCTCTCTCTCTGTTCTCTCTCACTCAATATCCTGTATTATGGATTTTTAAGCAGACCTACTTCGTTTCAACCTTCACAGTTTTTTTTTTTTTGAAGATAAATCTTAAAGTGGGAGAAAGCCTGGCTGGACAGGAGGATGTGGGTTTTATTCTACAGAAGCTTTCAAGCTGATTGTAAGTGCTTTCCACTATTGATAGATTTCACCTTGACATAGGGGCAAACCGAGAAAGAAATAATCCAAAATATGGAGCTGCATAGGCATTTCTTTAATAAATAATATCATGTTGTTGTTACCCACAGCAAAATAAACAACGCTGGAGAAAGAGCTCTTTAGGACAAGACCAGTTTACATAATTATTACAGTTTACATAAAATTATAGCTATTAACATCTCAATAATACTAATGTATAGCTGAACGTCGTCTGCCCCTGTTAATGGACCTATAGCTACAGTAGCATTATATCTGACCTATAATTCCACGTCAACATGAATCCCTAAGTGCCATGATGACCTGTAAAATGACAGCAATGTCAAGGGAGATATTCTAGGATGCATATGTGTTGAGGTGGAGTGGCATGGAGATGTCATTCATTGTCTTTTCAAAGATTTTCGCCACTATCTTTCATACACAGTGACCATATTCGTAAATTTGTTTAATGTGTTCTAGTCTAGAAAATCTGTGTAATACAGTTTCACTGCATTTAAGCATGAGAAGTTTGGTAAATTCAAATACTGTTTTGTAAGGGAATTGTCTTAAGAATGTGTGCAATGCGAACAATATATTCATCTAGAATAGCACATAAGTATGGACACAGTTTGTTCAGTCTGTTGCTAAAGCACACATTGGGTCACTTCATGCTATACTGAATTTCTGCTGGAAAGGCAGACAAGGTGTAATTTCTGAGAACGTGTTACATCCAGTGCGTGGATTAAATGCAGGATGTGAATGGCAGCCATCTTGCGTGCAAGTGCAGTATATGTACTAAAAAAAGCAAGTATAAAGCCAGGTTTATCCTTCACCACGTTAAGGCAAGGCAGAGTGAAGGCTCTGTCTGTAATGCCTTTCTATTAAATGTCTAACAGTGAACTACTCTGATTACTGCTCTTGGAGAAGCAGAGCTTAAATCTTGAGAAGTAAAGCTATTAAAGAATTTGACCTTATGCCTTAAGAACCTTTTAAAGGAAATTTCTTGATGATAAGCGGCTAAAGATAAAACTCCGTCTCAAATCAAGCACTATATAATAATAATTTAGAAGACGAGGACATCATCACTTAACACACATTTGAGTGGAATTTAAGTGGGGGCCGTACAACAGAAAACATACTTCAAATTTAAGCATTGTGTACTTAAAAGAGATTATGGTAAAAATATGTTAGAGGTAAACAGCAGTGCTGGATTTTTTTTGTGCTAGATCTGCACTTCTTTTTTCTCCTGCTACATAAACCGTCATTTGCTGTCACGTTGGTATTTCTGTGCACTGCTAGCTGGCTACTAGCTTTCAGCCAGAAACGGGAAAAATGAATGATTTGTTTCTATCCTGTTCTAATACTGTCCTGGTCTAAAGCTAAAGGATTTGTTCATTTGACATTTGGGAACGTTAAATATGGAATTGTAATGTTGTCTCTGTTGATCTTACATGAACATCATTATAGTGTAATTACTGCGCAAAAGTATTATTAACATGTTTGCATGGTAACTGTGTTAGGAGGATGTATAACGTGGGGTTCAAACCCCAAATCCACCCCCCTTTGTTACACAGTTAGCAACATGGTCTATTATAGTACGTAGGTATTGTGTGTGCGATTTTAGACACAGCTCCTGATTCTTACAAAATGAAACACTGTTAAACTGCTTTATCAAGCAATGAAACAAGCACAAGGAGTAAATAATGGAAGAGACAATTATGGTGGACACATTTGATCAATTTATATGATTTTATATTTTCTTTTGCTGTCCTTCCTTTATGTGATATGAATCATCTTGCTTATTAGTGATATAGATAAATAGATAGAGAGAAGAGAGAAGTTGAGCTAAACGGAGGTGGAAAAGTAAATGTAGGCGGAAGCTCCAGATGTGAAGATATCACAGTCTAAATCTGTTTGTTGAATGTATATTTAAAGCAGTTTAATGACTGTGAGAAATGACAGACAAACTTTTGAAACTTTTGGTTCAATGACTCTCAGTAAATTGTCACAATCATTTAATTATTTCCTGGTAACTATACTGAAGACCCTATAAATGATGCCTTCGGCACATTCAGAAATAGAACTGGAGAGTGTTTTTTTTTTTTTTTTTCTTGCATGATCTTGCAGCCTCTGTCTGTGTATTTGCTCACAGAAATCCTTATCTGCCTTCTTCCTCTGGTTATCTTTACCTCTCTCTCTGTCTTTCTCTCTCCCCAGGTGGTATCTGTGAAGGAACAGCAGCAGGCTGTGATGGACAGACTGCAGGATGAGTGTGTTGCTATCGAGCAGGAGCTAAGTGCTGCTGGACTGGAGGTATTAATCACTCTGGCACTATTTGGCACTGCATATTTTAGCAGGCTGATGCTGATGATATTTTCATCAGCATTTATTTTGGTATTATGGTGGTGAGGGGAAGAAAATGATCCTGTGCTAGTCACTACAGGAATTATAGCCTATAGGGTGCATTCATTTAAAGACTGTCATGTTAAACTTTTGGACATACATAAAAGATCTTAATTTTTCTTTATTATTTTCTGCTATTTTAGAACAATATTGAAGACAATAACCCTATATGGAATTATACAGTACCCAAGAAAACTGTTAAACAAATTAAAAGTGTTTAATGCTTGAAATTATAACAGTATTCCTGATAAAGCTTTGTACACTCTTGGTCTCTTCTCAGCCACCTTCATGATGGAGCTTTATCCAGGAGATTTTTTTTAACTTCTCAGAGCACTTATTGGGTTAGAAGCTACTTGTGTGTGGATTTCGATTTTAAATAAAAATGCTGCTTATTAAAAAATACACTTTGGCATTTTTGGCACTATTTACATTTGAAACAAATTTCAACCAAAAACCTTTACCAGAATGTCTTTAAGACAAAAATAAATATTCAATTTATTCAAACTGTTGAGATTTAATGTACAGTAGATATAAAATCAAAATGACAACAAGAAAAACCCTGTCTTTGTGTATGTGTAGTTATACGCTGCCAATGAAATGTTTTTGAACCCCATGCATTAGCATTTTGGTTAAACCTCAAGCAACAGTTTACAAGCTGTCTCACATTTCATATATTCTGGTATATATGGGTTAATATGTTGACAATCATCAGGCAAAACTGTAATTTACTTAATTAAGTATATACAGTATATAATTATATAAGTTAATTATGTACTGTATCTGACACATGAAACCAAACTGGAGCATTTTGCTGATAGAAAGAGCACAAAATGTGTGCTACTGGTTAAAATAAACTGAATATATTTAAAATTGTGTAATATACATTGGGAAAAGTACATATAATGACATATATTACATGGTAAATATATTATATGGTATATTGCTTCACTGGGTTGTGGCACTAATAAAGTTTAATTTATAATAATTCATTCTAGGTGTTCAGAATTATTTGGCTGTCAAGTGCGTATATTTATTAGATTGATCAGATTTGATTGCCTGCTTGAACATGTAGTTACTGCACTGCTGTAGGAGCGACTGGATGCTGCTGCAGTGGAGGCGTATGTTGGTGTACTGGAGCAGATACCAGAGGAGATCCTGACCGCACACTGCCCTTACCCCGAGGCCAAAGAATCCATCATCAGGGCCTTCATCAACATGTCAGAAAAATACTCAGAGCGCCTGGAGAGAGCCCGCAGCAGGTTACTGGGCCTGGACAGGTGATACACAAGCACTGAAAATTAAAATGTGGATATATTATATTATATTAATCTAAGACCCAGATTCTATGAATATGCACCAGAAATACCCCAATCCTACACAAGCCCAGCCCTTCCCCCTGCTAAACTGTCACCGTATGATGTGAATTTGCAAACTACTACATGAATGGCTCTTATATTTTATGATGCAATAACACTTTCCTGTCACATATTCAATAATAGTTCATTTTCTCCAATGAAGCTGTTTCTTATAAGAATGCAGCTACAGTGACTTTGACCAGTCTGTCCATTCAGATCAATTTTTGCTGAAAAGACTGAATCATAATAAACATCTTTTACAAAGTTTAGGTTGATATTAAAGCAGGCAGGTCTCTGACAGTTTTTGCTGGATAAGAAGATTTGGCCTTGAGGTTAGGGATTTAAGACAGCTTGATGAATGATGAATCAGTCTGTTTGCCGAGTACACTGACATGTACAAGAACCTTATCTTGGTGCTGATGTCATATCAAACACTGGCTGTTCATAGAGAGCAGAATGAAATGTAGCAATACAGCCATGTCAAAAATACAAATAAAATGAGATTCAAATGAATATGATTGAGAGAAAATATATATAAAAAATATTTAAAATGACAGTATCAGACTTTATGCATTTTGCATAGGAGCTGTTTTTTTTCCACCAATAAAAGAACAGATGAGCCAATCAACATATGAGTCTGGAATGATTGACAGTTGTATCTTTTTGAACTGCTGCTCATACTTGAAGGAAAGTGCTATCTGCCCTCTTCCACATATATGAGCTCAAAGATGCCCACGACTAGCTAATGTCATTGTGATTGACAGGGAAGAGAGTATACCATTCCTCCTACCCTGAGAGCATGGTGAAGTTTGTTCTTTTAGACTCCCAGCCACAGATGACTGTAGCATCGCTGGCTTGCGATCTCTGGATGATATGGCAAATGCTTTTCTGTTGCGCCACTCGGGAGCCTGAGCAAGTGTTTTGAGCACTCTGCTTCAGTGAAAACAGAGAATGTTTTGAGTTCATTAATGTGGAATAAAATCGAATTTAGCTATCATTAAATTAAACTAGTTAACATACTGCTTGTATTGCTTTGCAATGCCACTGTTCAAAAATGACACTTATGGTTTTTGGCCAAAGAGAAAAAGGCTGGAAATTTTGAAGAAAAAAAAAGGTTAAATAATTCTTCAATGAAGTGTCAAATCTAACACTTTACAAATAATTTTAATGGTAGTTATAATTGGACAGTAAAATGTTTGTGTGTTTGCTCTTCTGCACCCAGTTTGAGCAGATGGACAGTGAAAACTATGCATGGTTTATATGAGGGACAATGGACAAGTAATTTGTTTATAAGGATTATACTGAAATTGTACTTTCATGTTTTTAACTGTTCACTGCATTCATTTTATTTTATTTGCCAGTAATAGGCAAACCCTGGGTGAATGGGATGACAAACCCTGGGTGAATGGGATGACTAGGCCTGTTTTTTAAAACATATGTATCGACAAGTTTGTTTTTGTTATTTGGGGGCTGTAAATTCTCTGAAAACTAGGAAATGGGTTTCATGGGGAAACATTTGATATAGCCTATAAGCATGTGAGCAAGTTTGAATATGCTATGGTGACAAAATTAATTAATGCCATATGCCGAGTGAAGAATTAATGATGGAACGTCTTTATTTAGCACAAAACGCCATGTGTTTTCCACTGATGCAATATCTACTTTTGCCACATCTCCCAGTATTCTGCAACATTTCTGCTCTGGCTTGACCCAAATGCGGAGAACCCAAAGGAACCACTTAAAAAAACTTTCCATGTTATGCACAAGGTGCCACCATCCTATTAGGAATACTACACCCAAAAATTGCTACCGACAAATGAAAGCTAGCAGAAAAGGACTCCTACCAACAAAGGAAGGCTAGCAGAAAATACTGTACCTGTGGGAACGGGTCTCATTTGCATAATGCACCACCCGCCAACTAAAGCGTGTTTTTTATTATTACCAGTGACAGCACTTCTGGGTGAAGGACCGCTGTAAGAACTGCTTATGTGCAAGTGTGCAAACACCATAGCTGGGTCTCCTCAATATTTAAAATGCCACACTTCTCGGCTTCTCAAGTCTGTGTTTGTATATCACACAGTACTGAAGTGATCATAGCAGTCACGTCTCTCGACCAGACTCATTATATCACATAGAGGAGTGACACTTGAACCCTACTTTGGGATTATTACATTGCAGAAGTCATAAGACGGCTGCTATATTTCATGTAATAGTGTCATATTCTGCTCATTGTGTCATCCTAACGATGCAGAGTCTGCTCACCCCCGCAGTGATGGCTAATTAACGTGCCTGACCAGCATATCAGCTCTCCCTTAGCTCATTAAGCCCAATTAAAAGCTTAGCTGAACTCTGAGGGCTTTAAAATGGCATCCAAATCACATCGTCTAAAGAGCAGCCTCTGCAATGTATCCCCAGGCAGCGACTCCCTACAGGGCCTGATAACACACTCGCACATACAAACACACACAGACACACACAGTTACACAGCAGGCATGCCAAAGAAGCAAACAAACACACGCAGATTGAGTTCTCAATGCACAAGGCATGGAGAATTTGAAAAGATAGTAAAGAGAGACAAGCAGGATCTGGAATTATCTTTTTCCCCTCCATCTGCTGCTTTAGGGGTTAAGTGAGTAATTTCACTTCCTGCTCCAAAATTTTACTTTCTACTTCTGAAATCCACATGGATAATATTATAATTATACACCAACTCTCTGTACATCATTCTAATAAGTCATTTCTGTTATTCGCCATGTCATGGAGGTTTATCTTTTTGGAAAATGCAGCCACATGGTGTGTAATTAGCACAGACACACTGACACATTACTGTGTTTTAATTTGTCACTGTCTGTGATTTATCCTGGCTGTAGTTGAGCATTTGGTGCAGAGGCAGAGCAAGCAGGTATGTCTGAATGCATTTTTAATTCATGCTTGGGATAAGTGGCTGTGAAGTATTGAATTTGATCAACCCTGAATGGAAATGATTTTAGGTTATATTGCGGCATGTCAAATCCTGGAGTTTTTTATTAAAAAGTTGATATTAAATTGTTATGAAAAACCTACCTGGTGCTGCAAGCAGTTTAAGTGCATTTGCCAGGTGGTGGGTGTTTAAAATACATTAACCTGATAATGGATATGATTTGTGAGCAAACTCTGTGGAATGATGAGATGATATTAAAGGGGTCAGGTTTGAATAGCAGAGTGAGCAGTGAGAAGAGCAAAACTATGAAATTATTAAAAAAAAAAAGTAACAGAAACATGATCTGAAACTGTATTATCTATAATTTTCTATTGTATCTAAGTTTAGACAACTGCAACACTCCTTTCCTTTTAAGAGTTGGTGTTATATTTACATTACATGACATCCTCAAGAACAAGAAGCATAGGTTTTTGATTGTCAAGCTGTCAAGTTGCATCATTGTGCCTGTTTATCTAACACAAACATACTCACATATCCAACACTGAGAGATTAGGAAAAACCAGGTCTTATAAATGTATTGTTTTAGAGCCATGTAGTGGTGGGTGGTATACCAGCACAAATAAGAACCTGTTAGAAATTTGGCAAGCAGTTGAAATGTTCAAATCCAGTTATTAATGCAGAAGAAAAAAAATACAAACGCAACTAAATCCACTACTTTTAAGTAAAAGCTCCAATGTGCTGCCCAGTCCCATGTTTTATTTGTCTAGATGTTTAAATGACTAGGCTTAAAAATACACAATATGGTCTGATCATCACATACACGTATATGGTTCTTTCCCAAACTGTTACCACAAAGTTTGAAGCACACAACATTTGGCCACATAGTGTATATATACCTAACATAATATAATAAAGTGTGGAGTATAGCGAGCTAGTTAGCTAGTTAAGTGCATTTATGTAGACGCAAAAAAAAAAAAAAAAAAAAGATATAAATTCTCGAGTAGGGAACGACTCGGTCATTACAAGTTTCTAAAAACAAAAAAGTGTCACATCATGGTTGCACCCTCGACAAAAAGTCAGCAAGTTATTGATCAACTTTGGTGTTTTCTCTTTGTGTTGTACATAAAAGATATTATTCGAGTCTGGGTGGCATCTTTGTTTCCTCTAAATATGTTGTACTAGTGCGAGATTTATATGAGAGCTTTTTGTCCTGAGCTACTTTTTTATCCACCCCTGTGATGTATTTCTCTAAAAACATAATATATGGACAATCTCATATCTGTCACCTAATGCATTTGGACCTAATTCAATTCCACACCTTAAAACAGGCAAAATATTAATATTATTCAATACCAAGTTTTATATATAAACTCTTCTTAACTTGCAACTCCATGTTATAAAACTGCAACAGGAATTGCAGAATAAATCTATATTTTATGCCATGTCCTTTAACTTTGGTAGTTTTTTTTTTTGCTGAGTTGCAAAGTGACGGTAGAGCTGCAATGTCCTTGTGTCTGATTTTGTGTCATTGTGTCTATGAGATGTCCACACTAGTTGGCATATATAGAGGGAGAGGATAAGAATGTTTCCATCCTCCCTGTGGACTGACACCACACTGCAAAAAGTTACATCTTAGCAAGTGGAAATACTTCGAATATGGTCAAATTTATCCGTTTTTTCTACTGTAAGATTACAAAAAGAAAACAAATGTAAGATTATTAAACCTATTTATATACATTTTTACTAATTTCAGGTTTGAAATAGTCTTGTTCTATTGGCTGAAAATTTTGCTAAATAGAAAGAAGCAAAATAGAATAAGAAACTCAAAAACTTGTAAAAATGTCTAGAAATAGGTTTAATAAGGTTATATTGGATTATTGGAAATACTATAAATTTGACTATATGAGATATTTTCACTTGCTAAGATGTCTTTTTGTGTAGTGCATAGACAAGTCTCACAGGCTTGTGGTTACAGTTGGCAAATGGCACCAACACTAGACTGTTCTCAACCTTTTTTTAGCTAGTGACCCCGTTTTAAGGGCTCAAAGTATTCGCAGTTCAAATGGATAGGTTTGTGGTTTTCATCAGGGGCACGTATTGCATTTCATGATTGCATTGCATCCCAAAGCAAATCGATCAATGTACATCGAGGTGTGGGCAATTCAATTCTGTGCTTTATTGCACTGGTTTAGTAAATATAATGAGTACATATGCATTACCATTGTATATAAAGTTATAGACAAAGTTATAAGAAACATACTGCTCATTAATCCAATGAAATTTTCACTTCTACCCTTTTTAACTTTCACAAAGTTTTAACTGAAGCCATGGTGCACAGCTGCAGTAGGCTACAGATTGAAATATCGCTTGTGTGTTGTTTAGATTATGGACCTTTACTGCAAAAGATATCATGAATATTGTATTTCATATATTAGATAGAAACCATGACCACGCCATACACAAATACACTTATTTGTCTTTAAAACAGTTGCTATGTGCGCTGCCAGTGTCTGGAGTAAAGGCCACGTTGATTAACATGACAGAAGGTTGGGCATGGCATCACTAGAGCCTGGTGTTAAATAGGCTTAAGAGGAGCACCAAATTGAATGAAGGCCATTGGAATTTTAATATTAATATTACAGTTTTTAATTATTATGAATTATTCCATAAATTAAGTTTATATGCAATTTAACTTTATATATGCAATTTAACTTTATAAGTTTATATGCAATTTATCTTTTAGAATTTCATTGGTAAAAACGTCTCAGGTGACCCCACATGGGATTATGACACCAAAGTTGAGAATCTATGTCTAACACTGATTGTTAATCATCCTAATACTAGTAAGTTAAAATGACTGATCCTCGCTCATCCAGGGACTTCAGCAGGTTGCCCAGTTGCCCCTCAGATGAGTGGAGAATCATCATTACATTACAAATACAGTGCCTTTGAATTACTGCTACTAGACATCATGATAGTCTTGAACTCCACCATGATGAAATCATAGCCTGTGAGATTGTATAAAACAGTCAGGACCCATAGATGGCATTTTTATGAGGCACAGTTTTTCATTATGATGTGTTTTATGGTGTATATATGTGCTTGTGTGTGTGTGTGTCAGGAATTGTGGCTGGAATGAAGAGGATCACTTGCGGTTCCTCCACATCATAGGTCAATATTCTCCTGAGCTAAAAAACCACAGAGGGCTCTATATGGACATGCTCCAGAGAATTCTACCCCATGTCTCCAGAGCAGAACTGGTTAGTTACCATACACACATACACACATATCTCCAACCACTTTCCATCTTTACATATCTAGTGTTTATCCGTCACACTTCCTCAGGTCTCTAGACCAGGCCTATCAGCACACAGCATCCTTCTTACCACAGCTTGTCCGTCTGTTTCTCTCTCTCAGTGAATTCTCAAGACTGCATCTCATAATTTTGGGCCAAAAGAATAAACAGTTAAAGGAATATTCCAGCATTTTTTTAACCTATAATCTCTATTTCTGTACATAACCGAAATTTCTGTAAATAACCTCTGGAGTATAGCCAATTACAATTACCATAAGTTTGACAAATTTCCCCAGTACTCAGAGAGTATTTATTCATTGTTGTAATTCATTGTTGTCTTTCAGTCAAATGTATTTGTTAATTAAGTTCTACATGTGTATAATTCATTATGCTTTCAGGTGGAAGGACTTTTTGCGTGTACCACTGTAGTTGTGTAGGTCTGAAGGTGGATGCATTAGGGCAGTAGTATACGAGTCTGGTCTCGAGATGTTTTCTGTATTGACTGGGAATTCTCTCTGACTTATGGGCGTTTGTACTTGGGCATTTGTCTTGCTAAATATGGTTTTGGTTTCAACCGTGAGTTTGCACAGATTTTTTGTTCTTTTTCTCATGCCCAAAGTTTAACAACAAGTAATTCCTTCTTCTAGAAAACAGCCTAATCTTTGGTGTAATGCATGAAGTCAACTAAAGGCTTGGCCTCGAAAAGGATTGGATGGTTTTTAGTCATGAGCTTGACTTGTTCTCACTTTCATTTTGACTCAACCCCCTTTACACTTGGACTTGACAGTGGCGCCTTGACTACAGCTCTAGCATGGATGTCATGATGTAACTCACAGGACTCAAGAGATTGTTGAAGATCCAAGAATTATTAACATAACAAAAGTTAAAATGCAGCAACCACAATATTCTAAACAAAGGCCAGAATCCAAAGAGTAGTGAAGAATCAAGGCAAGGTTTGAAACATGAGAGTATCAGTAACAGTATACAAGGCTTGACACTAAGGTATGGCAAGACTTCGCAACGACATGATGCATGTGTAGTTCTTATATACTCTAGGGAACAGGAAGTAATCAGGAAGTGTCTATTCACTACTCAGGGGAGGAGGATCTCTGCTATCAGGGAGGTGTAATGTCCTAGGCTAATAACTATAATTACTTTATTACTGTTTTACTCTTGTGTTGGAAAGTTGTATAAAAGTACATAAGAACAGCTTATTGTTTTTAAAATGTTTCTTTAGATAAAGGTTTTATCTAAAGTAACAATTGTAGTTTTGAATTTGCATTATATAGCCACCTTTTCTAAAACATTTTTTTACACAATTCAGCAACTGATCTTAGACGTCCATTCTAATACATTTTGAGTAAACATGTCTCCCTCGTTTTCTGTAGTACAAGAAACTATGTCATAGCATTCACATATACAGTATGCGGTTGATAGAGATTAGGTTGAAATGCTGGAGTATTCCTTTAAATTTATGGCCAAACTAGCGTGCAGTATTGACTGTGGAGTAACACGTTTGTGCAGTATTGAGTGTACAGTGTGCGCTGCATGTTGTTATTCAACCGTCTTACTGCTTATCAGACAAAAAAGAGCTAGAAATAAAAAGAACTTTAGCTTCACTTCTTTATCCATTTGATTTAATTTTCTGCACCCCTCACATAAAGACATATGTTTGTGTGTCTGTGTGTATGTGTACGTTTGCATGTCTGTGTATTCCCAGAGGGCTTTGCGTTTTCCGGGCAACATGACAAGCTGAAAAAAGTGAGGCTGATGAAAGAACGAGTGTTTATAGCTATTATAGCATAAGTGATAACAGTGATTAACTTGTTTTGGGGACGTTTCACAGCATTAAAGCTGAAAAAAAAAGAAGTAGAAGAAAGATGTATGATTATATCATTCTTTACTCAGTAAAAATTGCAGTAATGAGCAAATTACTGTGGTGGAAGAGAAATAACGCCTAAGAACATGCTTCTTTAATTTTTCAGGACACACCAATTGGAACATGTTTTATTGTTTAGTGCAGATATTCAGTCATTCCACACCTCTCTGTTTACTTCAGCTGTACCTCTTCCTTTCTCTTTCTCCATCCCTGTTTATCTAAGTCAGTTAGCAAACAGCCAGGTCATCTTATCCTTCAGTCTCCCTCTTTTTCTTTATCTTATACCCAACAGCAGGGGGCTAACAAGTATTGGTTCTATCTGGCTTTGCCTATCAGCTTCTATCTCAATCAATCTTTTTTCTTTTGTTCATGTTTTCTTTCTTACTCAGATCTCACTCGAAGTCTCAGGTTCCCAAAAGTGTTACGGTGCAGATATTATCTAAACTGATAGTCCAAACTCATAATCGCTCTGCTATTTCCTGATGAGATTTGTGCTCTGTTTGAGAAACCTGACCCATCGTTTTCTTTGTTTGTCTATCCTTCTCTCCATTCTCTTTTACTTCAGTACTCACTCTTCTCTCATCTATTTCCTTTCTTCATTATTTTTCAAGGAATATCCTAGCATTTTTCAAGACTAATCACTATCTACCTAATCTGTAGCAGATGAATGATTAACACACACACACACACACACACACACACACACACACAATAATTCTGACATATTTCCCTGTACTAAGAACAGAACAGATAACCTGTTCATGTGAAACTCACTTCAGCAATCATACCAGAAACATTCCATCGTGTTTTCAGTACATGGAAAGGTACTTAAATACTCGTCTGTGGTATTCATAGTTTGTGGATGCGGTAGATAGAGACAGAATATTCTTTAGGATTTCTGTCTTTTGATTTTGAACAGCCACTGACATACCGAGGCATTTCACACACCACAGCGTTTTCTCTGACTGGTGTTACTTAGCAGCCTGGAGTGAGCAATACAGAAAAAAACCCAAAAACGACACATTCAGGAAAAAACTTTGGCTGTGTTTCTGCAGTGAAACGTGCGAGCATTGTGCTTACACAGATTCACAGTGGTCTTTAAATTGTAGCTAGGCTGGTTTGTTTGGCTTCGTTATAAAACTGCGTACTACTGCACTAAATTGTATAAGTACTCTTTACTTGTCATTTTCACAACTCACAATGGGTTTAGTAGTGTTGAAATTCTTGGGGTAGTTCTGCTAACATACGAAAAACCATAAGCTACACAGAAGAATACACAAGAATATATAAAGGATTATAAGGAAATATATGAAAGTATGACAATGTGAAGTTATGAAAAAATATGGCTTTAAAAAGAAGAGTACTCTAATATAAATGTATGTGTATAAAAATATACGGTATACAAGTTTTGAAGTAAAATGAAAAACGAGAGATATAGCAAGAGTAAAATATAGCAAATTTCAAGTGGGCAGTAAGACGCAATTACAGAGTATAAATATGAACACAGTAAGTGATATGAATAGTAAGAAGAAGTTTTGAAAGAATTATTTACTTGGCATGGTACAAAATATCATTGGCACCTTTTTTTGGAGGTCCATCACATTAGACACACACACACGCACACACACACAGCTCGTTTGCCGCACCCTGTGGTGTTATCAGCGTGACAGCCACCGGGAAGCCTGTTGTCCTGTCAGTCCTGTCCTGAGCTAGACACACACACACAGACACACACACAGAGTTTCCTCCAGTATCAACTGGCTGTAATTCCACCACATGGTAATGGTTCTGTCATGTTAAAGGTGGGATCAGTGATTTTTTTTAAACATCAGAACACTGTAATATTTTCTGAAATTCTCCATAAATTCCTGCAGCTTTAATAAAATATGTGCTTAGAGATGAAACTCTGGTCTCTATGGTGCCCCACGCTCTGTAAATGAGAGAAAAACAAATGATGCAGTCTTCTCAAGTTTCTGCACGAGGATTCAGGTGTTCTTGCCTGAGCAACATGTGCACATGTGTTTTCCAGGAGTGGCTTTGAAAACAACACTGAAGAGAGAAGCTGTATTTTGTTTGGATTTTGAGTCTAATGAACGATGTTTCCTTCACACAGACCACTGATTCTCTCTCTTACTAAATGAGATAAGGAAGCGATAAGGATCAGCATGAAGATGAATTAGTCAAGTATAATTACACACCTAGCACAGTGAGTCCACATAAGCCTCATTTCCACTGTATGGTTATAGCTGCTCCTTGAGCATGGTTACACTTTCTTTTTATTATGATTTTTTTTTTTTGATGTGCACTGCTCAATCAAAATTAGAATCTACAGTCAGCGTGTCAGCGAGCATGGCCCGTGTTCATAAATATGCAGCAGTTGTTCAAATATGTGGGATATTATATGCTGGTGCACATGCAAAAATATTGAATTGACTCATAAGAAATATTAAACTGGAGTTCAGAATAATAGAGCACATCCACAGAAGAGCGTTCATTCTTTCTTTGAGAGATTGCAAGTCCAAATTCTGAAGTTGCCACGGTGACTCATGGCTGGGAGCCAAGGAAGCAAAACTGACCATGCTGTCTGGGTAGGAGGATTGGTGTACTCTCTCCCCTTGTCAATCACAGTGAAACTAGCCAATCACGGGTGTCTGTGTGCTCACGTATGTGGAAGAGGGTAGATAGCACTTTCCTCTGAGTGTGTTACATCCCTGCTGCCTGTGTTAGCCTTCACCCTGCCCAATTGGTAGCTGTCGTATGATAGGGGAGAGTTGGCTGATGGGTGGGAATTGGCAGGTGACCAAATTGAGAAAATTTCGGAAAATATGCTGGAAATAGTAATGTATTTACAGCCATCTTACTGTATTGTTAAACAAAACTCAGAATTCAGATGCCAGTAGTCTCATACTTCAGAGGTCCCTGTCTCATTGGGCAGTATTTTAACCTTGGCAAACACTGCATTAAAGACAACCTTGTGTCTCTTCATACTGTACATCATAACTCTTAGCACACCACACAATATCACTTGCTAGTTTATTGGCTTATTGTTTTTTGTTATGCTGAACATATATAGTGAACATATCTAGACCATTGTTCATTTAATAATATCGCTAACTAACTATCTAATTTAGTGGATAGCATGTTAGCCATAAAAAAGCTGCATTAGCAGATTACGTTGTCTGAAACAATGTTTATACTATTAGCAGCTACATCTAGCTATAGCTAGAGAGTGGCAGCTTTCATCACTCAACATAGCCGTACTTTTAGCGAATTTACTGACAGTGACCAATCACAGACTGTTGTGTGACGTATAGACTGAAACTCGAATAGCCATTATAATTGGTACCCACAAAACTCTGTTGCTTGTGGGCACCTAAGTTTACAATATATAGCACAGATGGTCAGTGGGTGGAGCCTCAGAGGCTAAGACTAGCATTCTTCAGTATCTGCTTTATCCTTGTCAGGGATGTGGTGGATCTGAAGGATATCCCAGGAACACGGGGCATGAGACAGGAATACACCCTGCATGGGACGCAAGTCCATCACAGGCCACCATGCACACACTCATTCACACACTCATTCACAGCTAAGGGTAATTTAGCATAGTCAATCTGCTGCCATGTTTTTGGCCAGAGGAACCCCACATGGACAGGGGAACAATATGCAAGAGACTACACAGACAGTAACAAGAGCTCAGGATTGAACCAGGGATCCTGGAGTGACAGCAACGCTACCAGGTCTTGCATGGCATCTTCAAAGACTAGCAGTAACAAGATATTTACTCACATTTGTAAGAGTATTTTTCAGTCTGAGGCTTGGAACAGGGTCAGGTGAGCTGGATCCAAGAAAGATACATGCCATTCTCTGCTGGCAAAATAAAGAATCTCAGAGGGCAGCTGCCTTCCAAATGGAATAGGCTTTATTTTGGAAGCTTGCATGTGCTGTGTAAAAATGCTGTCTCCCTAGGAAGCAGACGTCAGATTGGAAGGCAATGAAAGAAAGTAGATTTTACAATATGGTACCATACATACACACTAGCCTGGGAAGAATGTCTGTTCTCCTGCTGAATCTGAAGCCTGCTGTAGGATAGACTGAACATTCCGCATACTATAGGAATAGCTTCTAAGCATGTGTTCAGCCTTGTTAAATGAAATCCAGGTGTGTAAAGGTGTGTGATTCAGATTATTAGTGTATGTGTTGATCATTTGACGTACATGACCTGAGATGAGTTTAGCTGTTATTCATGTCACAATTCAGCCACTCTGTGTGGTTGTTTTATCTTTTTATTGCACTCACCTTCAGAAAGGTGATTTGAACAATTCAACCACCATCGGATTATAAAGCAGGGGTCATAAAACGACACGCAGATGGGAAACATTGCTAAGGCGCCTGGCTTGGCCTACCTCTGAACTGCTGCCCATTCAGCGCTTTGAAGTGAGATAAATGTTCTCCGCCGTAAAAGTTTCCAAGCCCAATTTAGGCCTACCTGGAGCTGAGTTTCTCACTCTCTCACCCGTTATTTCACAGCTTGAAAGAGAGCATATTAAAGGGTTGAAAACATTGCAATAAGCCCTTTCTCTCTTTCTCGCTGCTTTCTTTGTTAGCTTTGATTTCCTGTTTTTGAGTCCATGGGGGAAAAAAACAAAACAAAACGAATGGCTGCCTAAAATGAATTGTTGACAATGACTTATTTCAAAGGCTCAAACTGTGTTCTTGGCCTAAGCACTTTCTCTGCAAAATAATTGGAGATGTGCATTTTAGTGAATGTTGCTAAATGGATGTACTTGTGGGAGAACAGACTCTTTCAGACGTCCACAGACAAAATGAGTATGCAGAACAAAAATGGCATAAAACTCACTCACACGTATGTATGCCGTAATAAAAATGTAAATAGTGGACTACTAAACTATTCATAGAGCCTTGTGGAAATGTATTAGACTAAATACATCTTTTATTAGCCACTGCAAACTGTGTTATATGTAAAGTAGTCTATAATGCCGTATTTGGGTTATATCATGATTATATAAACTATGAGCATATGTCCAGAAAATCCCATGATTTTTAAATTAAACTTCTACAAAGAGTGATACCCATCAGAAACATTCAAAGTACATTAAAAAGGGGGTTCTGCTTAGAACCCTGCTTGATAGGGAAACCCTTAGATTTAAGGTTCTGGAGGTGAATCCTATTGATTTGTAGTGATTTGCCAACATTTAAAAGTATTTTCTTAAGAAATGTGACAGAATAAACTGTATTTTTTGCTTTATGCTGACACTAACATCATTATTATTTCTTATATTACATGAAACATATAATGTAATATTTCGTATAAATAACAGTCTTACCATTGAAGTCCATAATACAATGTGATCTACTGCAGGTCTGCACAATTAAACATATTTTAACTGTGATCATGTTTCATTCATTCATTAATTCATTCTTTATCCTGGTCGCCATCGCGGTGAATATGGAGTCTATTCTGGGAACACTGGGTGTAAAGCGGAATTACTGGATGGGTGGTCCATCGCAGGGTATCATGCATATGCAAATTAATGACTAGGGGCAATTTAGAGTCGCTAATCTATCCACTGGAATGTTTTTGGGCAGTGAGAGGAAACTGGAGAACCTGGAGGAAACCTATGTGAACACTTTGAGAACATGCAAAACTCTGCACAGGCATTAACCTGCACTCATGAGCTGTGAGGCAGCAATTCTACCTACTGTACCACCATGCCACCCCATACCTCAATTAATTAAACATTTTAATGAGTGTAGCCATGGACTATGGACTGGGATACATTAAATCACAAGCTCCCCATTTGTGTGTTGCATACTGTCTCAGAAAATTTGTTAGTTTTTATCTTAAGCATTAAAAATGATAGTGTAATAAAACTAGCATAATTAAACTATTTTATTCCTCAAGTGGCTGGATAACTGTGATATTATTCAGATCATTATATCACTATTAAGTGAACATACTCATCATTTCATTTTAGCCATTACAGTGCAGCCCCACTGTAACCTGTAGTTCTTTAATACAAATGTGTTGCCTGACTTATTTAATTAAATCTCGTCAGATAAATAGTAGTAAGTTAATAATAGCTAGTGAAAGATGATGGAAAAAAAGGGTTAGCTAATGATTTTTTGAGCAGCACTAGAGAAACAAACATCAGTTACTCTCATAACATTAAAAGCAATGAAATTACACTTTAATTCATGTTTACTTACACATGGCATGTCTTGCAGGAGTACATGGATTTTCATTACATTTACATATTTTGTTAATATGTTTACATTTCATCCACTGTCACCCAGTTATTTAACAGCATAGAGGAGGAGGACGAATACATGACTCGAAGAATATAGAAAGACATAACTCCAAGCAGCTTGTGCCAGTATCATCAGTAGTCAACACACAGAGCTCTAACATGAGCATGTCACATAATTTATGGGATGAAGTAACAATTTTTTTAAAAAGAGATGAAACTAAAACCTTCTACCACAGGGTTTACTTTTAAAAATGACTCTTTAGGTCACGTTCTCAATGCTACGTGAGATTCAGATGGAGGGTCTGTGTTATTCTGCCCCCAAGTGGTGAGTGCATGAGGTGTTATTGCCCTGTCAACCACATCAAGCTAACTTTCATAAAGAGCGTAGGACATTCCCCACAGCTTGAAGGCACTGGAGTTCATTAATTTCACACGCTGGCTATTTTCATCATCAAAACCTGACTCATTTATCTTACTATACTTCCACTGATATAATGATTACTGTAGCTAATTTACTAATGTCTACATCTAAACCTAACCCTAACCTTAACCTTGGTAACTAAAAGGAAACATTTAGGCTCTTGTAGTTGTTTTAAATAAAAGCTTTGTTAAAAAGAGGTTTCATTGGGAACATCCAAATGTCCTCACAAGGTCAAAAAATGTCAGATATTCCTTTTATCCTTGTGGGATAAAACTTTTGGTTAAAACATTTTTATCTTAAGGTTTTATTTGAGGGGCTAGGCCACTTTTGTAGACACATGGTGTCACACACCTGACACACTCACAGTGTTCTAGCAAACCTGGACAAATGACTTAACACACTAAAATAGACCGAACACACACACACACACACACATACACACACACACACACACAACCTGACAAATACATTTCTGAGTGTCTCTGTGACGAAGAGCAGGTGATGATGATGGATATCTTTGAGCTTTCTTGGGGCCTACATCAATATT
Organism: Pangasianodon hypophthalmus; assembly: GCF_027358585.1. Classification (NCBI taxonomy): domain Eukaryota; kingdom Metazoa; phylum Chordata; class Actinopteri; order Siluriformes; family Pangasiidae; genus Pangasianodon; species Pangasianodon hypophthalmus. The sequence goes on along the minus strand of NC_069714.1, from coordinate 24,485,135 downwards.
CATGCTTTGCTCCTGGGGTGTATGTGAAGGTATGTTACTTCTGCAAACTTCCTCCATCTTAATGAAACCAGGCAGCTGCATAATGCCTCCTGTCCTGCAGTTCTGCACTAATGCCCTCTCCACATCTACACTAACGCATTCTTTGACTGCTCCAATGCCTCGTGCATCGCTATGGTAATGCATCTTCACTTTTCCATGCTTGAATACTTTACTCCTATAGTGTCCCAGACATACACACTGTCTTCCCTCCTTGACTTCTATACATTCCTCCTGTCTTCTTTTCACCTGTTCACTATGTGTTGTGATCAAGGCATTACCCGCAAGTCCAAGTCCAATCTAAGTCATCTCACTGTTACGTCCAAGCTGAGTCTAAGTCATCTCACTGTCGTGTCCAAGTTGAGTAAATAAAATGTCCAAGTTGCGTCTAGGTCGTCTCACCCTCATGTCCAAATGAATCTCACCTGCACACCTAAGTTGATTCTAAGTCATTTCTAAGTCGATTCTAAGGTAAAATTCATCCCAGGTAAAAGTTGAATCTTATGTTATAAGATTATAATTTGTTAGTTATCTCTCGATTCTAATTCATAAGTCATCTCACTCTTATGCCCAGGTCGCGTTTGTCATCTTTCCTCACATCCAAGAGTCTAAGTCATCTCATCTCTGTATCCAAGTCATGTCTAAGTCATCTCTCACTCATGTCCACAATGAATCTAAATAATCTCTCCCTCAGGTTCAGGTTGAATCTAAATCAATCTTTCACTCACATCTAAGTTGAGTCTAAGTCAACTCACCTTCACATCCAAGTCAAGTTTGGGTGATACCTCCCTCATGTCCAAGTCGAGTCCAAACCCCACAACTCATTAGAGGTCATAAAGGACCTCTTAAGTTTAAGTAACGTTATGCATAATGTGTATGGAACGCACAAACCTAAACATGTACCTTGCGGACACATAAAAGTCGCTTTTCTGCCTCAAATACAAATGCAACTGAGGGAGGATCATGCAAAAGTGGACACTTATTTCCAGGTGTGCCGTTTTCTCACATTATGGCCTGCTTGCACTGGCGATGTACGATGTTTTTTTTTGTCTGTAGATGGAGATATGAGTGTTTTGCATACATTAGATTCTAAATACCTCAATATATCTTAAAACATTCATCAGAAACCATGTGATATGGTCTGTGCTCTTTTTTGTTCCTGTGTTCACCATCATCTGTTCTTCATCTCTACATTAAAGCCTTCTCTCTTCATGTCTAATATATTACCTTCTGTGCTTCCTGCCTAAAACTTTCTTTACTTCACTTGTCCTCAATTAGTCCATAATCCATGACTACCTAGGTGTGTGTGTGTGTGTGTGTGGTTTTCAGAGTGCCCATGAGCGGACCTGGGACTGGTACAGGTTCAGCGTAGAGCAGGAGAGGCTGCTGTTGGAGAGTTGGCACAGGGAGCAGGCATTTCTCCGGCTGCGGACTCTGCGGTTGTTGGAGGATGCCAGGGTCATCTATGACGAAGAGCAGAGCCTGCAGAGTGACAGATTACACCAGCAACACATCTGTGCACAGCTTAGACAAAAGGTGATTCACACTCCAACACAGAGTACAAAGTAAACAGTACACTGACCACCTACTAAATGGTGCACAGATGGATGTATTAAGGAAGTTAAACTAGATCCTGTGGCCTTTATAGGTCTCTTATGCATGTTTAGCAGTTGTTTCTGTTTGTGAAATTCCCAAGATGACAAAAATACAGGGCAGAACTGTCATCACTGCTTATTCCCAAGCATGGTTGTGCTTTAATCCAGATGGCATTACAAAGACACAATCAATCATTATGATTCGAGAGCGTGAATCTCAGTCATCCACCTCACAGATTTTAACTGAGGCTGGAGTGGATAAAGATGTGCGGCCATCTGCTGTGATGGCGCCTGCAGTTTCCAGTCACAATATGGCAGCTCCTAGTGCACAGAAATCAAACAATGTGTCTCAGTCTTGGACTGGAACTGCATAAAACCCTTAACGATATATACACTGAAATTCTTTAAAGCCTGTAACTCAAAAGGAGAACTAGGAAGAATGTATCCTAAAACAGTGCTCGATATTTTAGTGCCCTCTTACACATTTTCAACCTGGTCTATTTATTATAACACCTTATTCAAATGGTTAATGGAAAAACATAATAACAACGGTCTTTACTCATTGCTTTAAATTTGGAAATGTGTATTATACAGGTTAATGAGGCAGGATGCAAGTTGTGTAAACTTAATGTATTTATTTAAGGCAACCCATGAATCATTGTCTGTTGTGTGTGTGGGTTGGGGGAGGGAGGGGACAGGTAGGCAACACTGAACAAGGATAATCCATGATTAGAAAATGGGAAAACAGCAAGGTGAAGGGTCAAGACCAGAAAATACAAAGATATACAGGGCAATAATAGACAAATCAATTAAAGGCTTGACACAGAACAGGTGCACACATTAGGGTAATCAACCAATGACAGGACTGGAACATAAACAAAGGCCCATGAACTCGAATTGGAATGTTAAAAAGGTGCTCATCATACTGCGGAAAACCCACCACATGCTGAGAAGAAGAATCTGTAGCAATCAGGAAATGCATTATACAAATTAATTATCTAATGTGTTAAACTAATGTGATAAGGTAACTGTTTTTCATTTACCATTGTAGTAAATTTAATTAACATTATGGTTGTTTTTTTTAATAATGAATTCCAGTTGAGACTAGTGAATGGATTAGTGAGCTGATGTTGGGTTTCAGTTAACCAGAGTTTAGCCTGATGACCCATGGATGAAGCTTCCTAATACTGTAGTTCTTAAAACTTGGTGTTGGATTTTCTCTTTGATAATCCATAATTAGTGGAGTCAGTGAAGAGCTTATTGTCACCTAGTCCATGGTGCACCAAGAAAACTTGCATATATTATCCTAAGTTGCTTTATGCCAGAAAAGGGTAAAATATACAGTAGCTATAACACACCTTCACAATAGACCATGATATTATATTTGATAGCCTGGAAAACTTAGTAACCTGCTTTTGCTTTTTTGGTTCATATTTGACTGGTGTGGCAGATATACAGTAAATGGGCCAAGGCATCAGCGAGGCCATCCTCCATATGTTTCAAAGATAAAAATGACATCAATATAAGCCTTAATTTTGGAATCCACATATGATTAATTGGCAGAATATTTCGGATTTTTGTGGAACCTAGTGCTACAGTACCACCAACGGTCATAAGAAAATTACACAGGATGGTATAGAGAAGCAAGGCTGGGGCTGATTTCTTTGTATCCCAGACTGTAGATTCATGCAGCCTATCAGTGACAGTCATGTCAGATGATTACACAGAGTGTAATCTGACACATCTAATTGAGAAGACGCGTATCAAATACAGTCACAGGTGTAAGGAACATCATCCTTTTTCCCCCAACTGAATGTAAATACATTGTCTAATCAATGTACAAATGACAAAACCATAAATTTAGTGATTTTTGGTTTGAACAAATGGGTTAAAACCTTTCTGTTTACCATGTTTTGTATTCTGAGGAAACATGCCATGAACACAGTAGTGAATTATGGACTTGAATTCTCTTTAAAAAATTTGAAATCATGATAAATTAGGAATCATGAAATATTAGATTCATGAAATCAGCTGGCTATCTGTCTTTAAGTTTGTCCAAGTGTAATAGTTTGCCCCACATCATTCTTATTATGCTATCAATGAGACCTTGTGATATAATGCACTGCTCAACAGTGACACTTTCATTGTCATGCTATAAATGTTAGATTTTTATCTTTCCCATCTAACATCATGACCAGACGTCACTGTATTTGAGTGATCGTTACCAATGATCATGGTTCTTTTCAACATACAAAGGTCAAATATGCTCTTTACTAAATGGGACTGTCCCATTTTACAGCACTTTGTGAGGCTAATAAAACACTGCACTACTATAATCTTCCCTTCTGGGTCCATGGCTACAGATCTGCTCTCTGCTCCTAGTATATAGAACCCTAAGTTCTCTGTGTTGTAAAAGGAGCTGAGACAACATCTGAAAGCTACAGAATTTTATTAGTTTATTTATGTTATTGTCAGTACAAAGGAAAGGGACTCTGACTCTCCTGGGTAAAAAAAATGTAATCATTTTGTATTGAAAAGAAGGAGTAATTATGAAACCCATATTTTGGATCTAGAACTTGGACAGTTCTATGTCAGATTCATTTCCTCCAAGTCTTCTTTTGTGAGTGATTGCTTTAATATCCTCTGTTTGACTGAGACATGAATGAAACCTGATGTATATGCCCTTAATTAAGCCACTCCTATGAGTTATGGATATAAATATTATCCCACACTTCTAGTCGTAGGTGGTGCTGGTGATATATGTCATATAATATATATAATTGCACAAAGAAGAGGATACAGGTTCCAACTGTTGTGCCACATGTACTAGATTGTCAGACAAGAGCAGGTTTGGATGTCAGTACAGTGTTTTATTAGACAAACCAGGGGAAACAAACCAAGAAGGCAAAGCAATGATCAGAATTCCAGGTTACTAGGCAAGGGCAGAAACTGTAATGAGGCATGAACAACGTCAAAGCTAGTGAAAGACTTATACCATCACTGACTAGAGAAGGAAATCACACTGATCTGATGAAAGTCAGGGTTATTTAAATGTGTGTGTGTGTGTGTGTGTGTGTGAGAGAGAGAGAGAGAGAGAGAGAGAGATTATAAGCAGGTGTGTCTACTCAGAAGTCTCCAAATTTTGAACAGGATGTGTAACATATTGTAATGTAATGTGGTTTGTAGCTCATTGCCTGGCTAGACATATAATCTCCACTTATATCCGCACTTCTGTTAATCCTTACATCTACTCAAGATTCCAGGAGTGGTTAGAAGCTGGCCACAGTGATTTTACTTCCTTTATAACATCATATAAATCATCACCTTGTATTCTGCATCTTTTTCCAACTGAAACAGTACAAGAGCTATTACCCATTATTAACCAACCATTAATTAAATATAATTAACACATGTTTCAGTCCGGATGCGGTCCCCAGAGCCAAACCATTACAAGCTATCTAATTAGAAACCAAAAATTGCCTAATTTTATAACTTCATTTTAGGTACTCATTGCTTCACTTAGTTACTGATAAATTGATTTTATTTTTTCACTGTAATAATTTAAACAAAATTTTCTTTCAGTGTCCAGGACATATTGTAAGACTGAGACTGACCTATGGTTTAACACAGTAGACCATTTAACATTAGATTGGCTTGAAAAAAAAAAAAAAAGGTCATACAGGTCATACAGGTATGACTGATAGTTACAAATCAGTGAACACAAAATTAATTTAATAGCACGTCACTTTACTCTGCCATTGTACACCACTGTTACATTTACCTCATTTACCTTATTACCATCATTACTGCATCATCTCAACCACTCATGTCCAAATATGTGTTTGTTCATGTCTAATAAGTGTTTGTACTGTCAATGTCAAAATCTGAGCCTCATCACAAGCATTTCAGTGCCCAGTGTACCCAGTGTAACTGTGCAAATGACAAATAAATGACTCTTAAAAAAAGCTCAAATATGGCATTCCTCAAGGCTCTTTATTAGGGCCATTCCTGCTTTAAATATACAAGTTACCTTTAAAAGATATCTACATGCAAGAAATGCGCTTCTGGCTTACTCATTAAGAATTATGGAAAATGAAATGTTTGTAGATGACCGTAAAGATTTACACATCCCAAAAACAGTTTATAAGCCTCACCCTTGCTTCTTTATCCTGTTCTCATCCTGGGACTCGTATTCACAATCTGCTCATAATGGACATCCCTTCAACAAACTTACTACAGTTTGACTTTATATTATACAGTTGTAAAAGAGTAATGATTCTACAATCTTGATATCCCATAAACCCACCTGCTAGATGATGGTTCCTTTTAAGTCTGGTTCCTCTCACGATTTCTTAATCATGTTGTCTAAGGGAGTTTTTCCCTTGTCACTGTCTCCTCTGGCTTGCTCATTTAGTGAGCTACACTAAATCTACATTGGGATATCTGTAAAGCTTCTTTGTGACAAAAATCGGCTATAAAAATGAAACTGAATTGAATTGAAATACATTTAAATTAGTATGCTGATTATACACAGTACTTTTCTTTGTTAAACCAGAAGAATGATCCCAACATTCACTAATTACTTACTGCTTAAAATTAGAAAGTGTGTGGTAACTATTTTATTTTCTGTTAAAAGTAAATAAAATAGACTAAAAGACTAAAGTTTTGCTATAGTTTTAGATCCAAAGAATACTAGAAATTAGCTCTCACATTTGAGTCACATTTGAATCCTGTTGTCTGTCCATAATACACCCATTTTATCCCCTTGCACTGGCTACCCATTAAATGTTGTACTGATTATAAAATCCTGCAATTAACATATCAAGCATGGTTTAGTTAATTCCCCACTAGATAAATGAACTAGTGACCTTTTATCTTCCTCCTCGTTGATTGAGATTGCAGATTTATATGGATTGCAGGTCTGTTCTGAGTCATTAAATTTTACTGGCAAGTAAAATTATGACATTATGGAACAGATGTTAGAATAATGTTTAGGATTTAGGATAATGCCTTATCTTTGTTGTCTGGCCATTAGGATACATCCTAATGTATGTAGTTTCTTGTTTTCTTATTCTATGTATACTTTTATTATGATTTTTATTCAATCTTCTTTCTTATATTTCTTGTTTCTTTTTTTCTAGTTTGGTTTATTAATTGTATATTTACTTGGTGTTTTATATTATGTGCAGCTGCCTTGCTGCTTTCAGGTAAAGGTATAATGACATTATATAAATATAGCTGAGTAGTTTAGGCTTTCAGTTCTGTAGGAGTTTCCATTTTCCCCTGTTTTTTTTTTTTTTTTTTTTCCTGTTACTATAGCTACAGTTGCTCATTTTTGGGCCAGCTGCACTGGTTGATAGAGGGATGATTGATAATTGATTGATGATTGTGTTTTTGGCCTTTGGTAAGCATCATGGAGAGATTAGCCATTCAGGAAGAGATGGGCGGTGTGGAGCAGATGTTTAGAGAGGAGGGACTATCTATTATTCTTCAAGATGCCTGAAGCTGTGCTATCTCTCTTAGTTTTTGATTTTCAAGCTGATTTTTTTTGGTTTTGTTTCCTTTGAATGCATGCTAGGTGTAGAGAGAAATGTCCATGGGCAAAGCAGATTATACATACAAATTTAGTCATCATGGCAATATTAACAATGATAGGTAAAGGATTGTAAGTACTGACAGGAGCTGGAGCTGTAGTGATAAAGTTCACCTATAGCTTTAGAACGTTTATTATTCAGAAAGTCATTCAAGTCTTATCTCATATCCTCTGTCCTCATATCCTCCTTATCCTTCTAACCTCAATTTCTTAATGTATTCTTTTGTTGTATTCATGAATCCTGTCCACAACTATAAATAAGATTGAGGTATTCAAGTGGTAGTGAATCATTCTTTGCTTTTTTAGAGGAGAATTATTTCTCTGTCACAGCATTGAATAAATTAAGCACTTGAATCACATTCATCATTACTTCTCTGGTCACACACAGGCTCAATCGCTGAGCGTCTTCTCTGATGCTTTTTTCTGTGCTTCAACGGAATCAATCTCTTTAAGATGCACCCATTATATGCCTTATCTCCCATCTTGATCATTACAAATGAGTTTATTCAATAGTTACAAATGAGTTACAATTAAATACACATTAATGCTGTTTTTTTAGGAAGGCTACACAAAGGCAAAGCTGTTTGTATTGTTTTGGTCCCTCACACATTTGCTAACAGCAGCAATAGGGGTGCAGTAGCAGTGGCGCATTGATCTCAACAAGGAAAAGCCATTTATCACATTTATATGGTTAGGGTAGAGCTGGAGCAGGGCTATGGCCCTGTCTCAAACGGCAAACTTGTGGCTTCACAGTCCTTGTTGGGGCATACCGTGAGGTCGATGAGGCCATAGAGTGTCCTATTTCTTGTTTTGGATTTTAACACGGTGCCCAAAAGCATCCTTTATGAGCCCTTACTGCACCCACATCAACACAGCCTCAGCAGCGGTTCATGTGAGGGCCAATTACAACAGCTGGGCTGTTTGAGAGCAAGATGGTAGATGTAGAGCCCTGTTATCAACAAGCAGCATTAGAGTAATTGCTATTACTTTAATGTTAGAGTAATTAGAATAATTATTGAAATCGAGTGTGATCAGCTGCCTAATTTATATCTGTAGCCTATCTGATCATTGTTTGATTCAATTTGTTTTTTTTCTTAACAGGATTAGTGAAATAATCTTGACTTTTATTTGTATCCAAATGGAAACCCAAGTTTTCATTGATCATCGGATTACAACCTTTTTCTCTATTTCTTGCTTGCACAAGTGTTTAATTGAGTAATGACTGTGCAGTTTTCTGCTGGTATTACTGAATGATGAGCCGTCACAAAAGAACCCCACTGAACACTACCAGAAATTAAACTTCAATTCTTTTAACAATAGAAATTGTCACAAAGCAGCTTTACATAAATCTAGATGTAAATTTAAAACTGTAATGAGCAAGCCAGAGGTGACAGTGGCAAGAAAAAAAACTCTCTGAGATGAGATGAGGAAGAAAGCTCGACAGGAAGTCAGACAGTACTGTGTGGGTTGAAAGGATGTTCAGTATCAGTATCATAGTCTTGATAATTACAACAACATTTCTTTGGTACAAGTCTGCAGTATCCAGGTTAGATTATCCATTGCAGCAAGGGTGAGTTTTAGGATTGTCCTTAGTGCTCGTTTTTACACCCTCGCCTCCCCAAATCACTTGTTCAATCTGTGCCTGCAGCTCACTGATGAGCAGGACCAAGTTCGTTTTCCACATTCTTAGTACTGATAAATGTGGATGGGCTTCCAAAGGATAAGCCCCACAGATGTGAGTGGAGTTTATCAAACATGAGTAAGACCACCAGAGAGTGGAAAAAAAAAGAAAACATTGCTGGGAAACTTAAGCTGTCTGATTGGAGGTATTTGCTTTTGAAACTGAGTACCTCTCATCCTGTCACTGGCACCTGTAGGTATCTGAGACACAAATAATAATAATAATGATGAAGAAGAATTTGTACTGCAGTGCCACTCAAGATCCCTGGAGACCCAGGAACACTCTTTCCCTTCTCTCTCTCTCTCTCTCTCTCTCTCTCTCTCTCTCTCTTTGTCCCTCACAATTGTTCTGAGCTTGTAACAGTTTTGTATCTGCTCCCAAGTGGAACAGAGTTTTGTGTTTTGTATTAGAGTCTCTTTTCAGTTTCTCACTCTTTAGACTCACAGGAAAGCTATTATAGAGCTAACCAAAGGAGCTGAAGCAGTTTGTGTGTGTGTGTGTGTGTGTGTGTGCGTGCAGCAGAGCGTGGAAAAAAAATGTGCTGCTGCTGAGACTGTTCCTGCATTTGCAAATATAGATTTCATTAGTAGCAAAGTATTAATGCTGCTTTTAAAGCCACACTGCAGAACAACACAGAACAGAGAGCAGCAGAACTACCAGCACACTGTGTATTTCAATTCCTGTTATTCGGTTTCTAATTTTAATATAAAATCAAATAATTAATCCGACAACATATTAATTCTAGAAAAGTGCTTTAGTGAAGACAAACATGCAAGCATGCAGCAACTTGAATCACACTTTACAGACACAATTTTGTACTAATATGATAAACCTTTATGATTTCAAGTTTTGTGGGTAATTCTAATTTATGTACTACAGGCCAAACATACAGAAAAAGAGTCATTTTTAAGGTTGTACTATATTTTTAAGTTCTGTCAAATTTTCAACAACATATTACTTGTCATGTGTATGGTCTTTGAGGGTGGCTTACACTGACCAGTTTTTAATGATTTACAACTCCTAATTTAAGACGCCTGATTCAGTTAATCACATTTACCAGAGCAGCTATAACTGACAATTATGCATACATATGTATATAAATAGTATAAATTTTCACCACCATGGAACTATGTGTGGCAAAGACCAACACTGCTTATCACCCTGAGAACACTGTCTCTATGGTGAAGCATGGTGGTGGTAGCATCATTGTATGTGGATGCTTTTCAACCACAGCAACTAAGGAACTGGTCTGGATGAAACCAAATACAGGGCCATTCTAGAAGAAATATTTTTGGTCACACAGCTTAATTTACACAAGACTTTAAAACCAAGAACTGTAATGTCTTAGGATGGCTCAGCCAAAGCCCAGACCTCAACCCACTGCAAAAATGATATCTTACCAAGTGAGAATATCTTGAATACCAGTCTAAAATTTCTTATTAGATGTTGATCAAAGAAATATAAGGTTACTAAGCCTATTTTCAGCCATTTTTATTAATGTCAAGTTTGAAACTGTCCTGTTGAACTGGTAGATAATTTTGCTTATGTCAAGTATTTATTTTTAGAAAGTAGCAAAATGGTCTGGCAATACAAGATGGTTTCTAGCTTGAAATTTGAAACAAATTGCTAGAAACAGGTTTAGTATTCTTAAATCTGTTTGATCTTTTATGTTATGCTAGATAAATTCATTTTTTGAGAATCTGTGGCAAGAACTGAAAATTGCTGTTCATTGTCCCCATCCAATCAGACAGAGCTTGGACAATTTTAACAAGAAGAATGAGCATAAATTGCACAATCCAAAGCTGGTAAAGACTTATGTCAAATGACTGTAGCCAAAGGTAGTTTTAGAGGTTATTGACCCTGAATGAATACTTATGTAAGCAAGGCTTTTTTTTTTTTTTTTTTAGCTTTATTTGACATTTTGGACTTTTTTTTGGCAGTGCCATAGAATCCCAATTAAATACACTTGAACTGCAGAGTTTTTTTTTTTTTTTTTTGTCAAATAAGTTTAGAACTGCAGAGTTTTAAAATGCTGTCATTTTAAAATGGTCCTTGGTAGACATATAATTTCAATATATTTTCCACAATGAGACCAAGACTTTCTGTTTGTGGTGCAAAAAATGTCTATTATTCCACATTCTTATTAATCTACAAGGAAAGTCCATCATCTGGGTCTTTTTACAGTACTACATTTGTAATTCTCAGTATGAAACCACTAGACCAGGGGTCATCAACTGGCAGACTGCAGCCAGGATCTGGACCCAGCTAAGTGTTTCAATAAATGTTCCAGTAAATGATAAATTGACACTAGTTTTGTGACTCTAGTATTCTAAACTTAAACTAGCTCTGTGTCTATAGCAGATCTTCTGTTGTGTCTCATCCAATCAAATGTATACATATTAATTATTTAACTGAAGGTAGCTCACCAGTCCAGAGACTAACTGCAGGGCTATAGACATTAGGTCAGAAAAGGGAGAGTTTTTACAGATTTTCATAGTTTTTCATTTTATTTACCCTCTCTGGTCTGAACTGTTAAGCATTAAAAGGTAACTGTGTCAACATTTAGCAGATGCTGTTATCCAGAATGTGCAAACAGCTGAATGTGCAGCAATACAAAAGCATCAAGCAAATCTGCAAGGATTCGTAACAAAAGAGACTAGACAAATTATAGTTTGTACAAGTGTTCAGAGTGGTCTGCTGGTGCCAAAAAGACCATTTCAAACTTAGATGCATGAACAATACAAAAGACAATCAGAAACAAAAAGGACAATTGAAAGCCCAAGTGCATAAATAATAGTACATAATACAAGTAATACAAAAGCCAGTCAGTGCAAAGGATTATTCCTACCTTTGTGAAAGAAATAGAGTCTCAGTTGTTCAGACTGTAGGTGGAAGCTCATTCCACCTGGATGGTTAGACCTCAAATAAGGACAAATGATGGAAGTGGAAGCCCAGAGTTGGTGTGCAGGTGTGCAGATTTGAACCAGGCTGCATAGATAACGTGATGCAGAGCCGTCTGACACCTGGAATGCAAAGGAAAAAGCGGGAGTGGAGTAACTGCAGGAAGGGGTCACATGAGAAAACATCAGGAGGTTAGGAACCTGGTAAGCAGTAGAATTATGAATGCTCTGAAGAGAAGATATGGCATATCAAGTGGGACCAGCAAATCAAGAATTGCAGTAATCAAGTCTGGAAATAACTAGGATTTATACTGTATAAGAAAGGTCATGTCCTTCTGATGTTCTGAAGAAGAGGTCTGCGCTCTCTGTTTTAGAGATGTCAGAAAGGCAATCTGATATCTTCTGAGCAACTTGGGAGGTGACTGGAGGAAAGCAGAAATAAAGTGGTGTGGTATCCGTGTAGCAGTGATAAGAAAAGCCATGACAGCTGACACTGGAGCCCAGTGATTTAGTGCGAAGGGAAAATAAGTGTTGACCAAGAATTGACCCCTGAGGCACTCCATTAGTAAGACTGTGAGATGATGACAGTGAACCTCTACATGCTAAATAAAGGATCTTATAGACATTGCAAGAACCAGGTCAGATCATTACTGTCACGTCCACAATGGACAATTCCCTGCCAGACCTCCAGAGGTCACCCTGCCACATATTTTTGAATTACTTCCTTGGTTGTCCCACTGGTTTCCTGTGTTTGTGCATACCTGTCTCGTGTTGCTCATGATTAGTCCCTCTTTATAAGTTCTGTGTTTTCCCACTTTAGTTGCTTAGCATTTGTTATCGTGAGTAGTCAGTGCTGCTGTTGAGAAAAAAAAAGAAAAGAAACAGTTTAAAGTACACTATTTGGCCTAAAGTTTGTGGACACCAAGCATTTATATGTGCTTTTTGAAGATCCCATTCTCGATTTAGTCCCCTTTGCTGTTATAATAACCTCCACTCTTCTGGGAAGGCTTTCCACTAGAATTTGGACCGTGGCTGTGGGGATTTTGCTCATTCAGCCACCAGAGCTGTGGGGTCAGGCACTGATGACAGGTGAGGAGGTCTGGGGTGCAGTCAAAGGTGTTCCAGTTCATCTCAAAGGTCACCCAAGTTCTTCACGCCAACCTTGACAGATCATGTCTTCATGGAGCTCGCTTTGTGCACAGGGGCATTGTCATGCAGGAACAGGTTTGGGCCGCTTAGTTCCAGTGAAGGGAAATTGTAATGCTACAGCATCCAAAGACGTCCTACACGATTGTGTGATTCCAGCTTTCTGTCAACAGTTCGGGGAAGAACCACATATCGACGTGATGGTCAAGTGTCCATATATGTACTTTTGGCCATATAGTGTATATCAGCCTCAGTCTGACCCTGAAATTGTTACTGCAAATATTGCAGTGGGCAGATAAATAGGCTTTCATAGCAGCACATAATTATACTTAGCAGAATTAACATGTTTTTCCTTCTCAAGCATTTCTAAATTGGAGAGCGAGGCATATTTTTAAGAGAGAGTGTGTGTATGTGTGTGTGTAAAGTTAGTGGGACATTATTCTGGTTCCTATCATCTGGCACTGTTGTCTTATCTGGGCCAGATAGGAGTTTGATTGATGGTGCAATTATTGGGCCAGTTACCCTCTCTGTGCTTTTTCTCCATTTTAGCTATGCCTTTTCTGCTTTAGCTTTACTGTTATACAAAAAAAATGCATCTGTAAAGCAGAAAGTACATGAAGAATCACTGAGTAAAAATGAGTATTGATCTGATGAAATGTCCTTTGTTAACATTCATAGCTGATGTGGGTTGTGTTTAGGACTTTAGTGTTAGTGTGAAATTTTTCTTCTCCTCAGACGGAACTGAAGTGAGGTTTGGTTTCTGTCTCACACACTGACTATCAGCGCGGCATGGCACACGCACAACCGCTTTGCAAATGTGTGTTTGATGACAATCTGTTGCTGAGAACACATCAAGCTTTTCCTCAGTGGAAGTGTGAAGTGGCCATGTCTCTCGTCAGAGCCATTGAACAGATTGCTCCGTCTGTTTCTTCGCACTGTTGTTAAGGAGCAGCGCTCTGTCACATACAAACATATACTGGCATGGGTGACATGCCTGCAAAATGATTTCTGCATCAGTGATAGAGCCAGAGAGTTTACTTATATTCTGATTAGGCATGTGCAAAGGTTACATTTTCATATTATCATAACTGCCTAACCTTTTACTACAATTTACAATGTTAGCATAATATTGCTTTTCCTGAAAAACAAGTAAAGCTGTTTTTTCCAGACCACTGCCTTATAATTTGTGTAGTTGTATAACCATAGTCACTGTATCTGCAACAAGAAAACAGTAGACACACTGGAGACTTTCCTTTCCCTCCTGTATCCTAACAAATACAGTCTTTTGTTAGCTATCCATCTTTCATCTTTTCTGGTACCATTAAATTATTTATATGGCACATCTACTACTCTGTAGAGATCCAGAGGAGAGGTGTGATAAATTGTGGGACAACATTTTATGCTGAGACAACAGTGGTGAGAAGCAAGACACTGCTGAAAAAAAATGGAAAAAAAAATGTTTACTGAAAGTCATGTTGCAGACAGAAAATGTGGTTCTTTGTGGTGAAAACCCACATTGCTTATCACCATGAGAACACGGTGGTGGCAGCATCATTTTATGGGAATGCTTTTCAGTGACAGCAACTATGAAACATCAAGATAGAGGGCAGCCTGAATAGAGCCAAATACCTGTTTCAGTCGATGAAACAGCTGAAACCGGGCTGAAGATTCAATTTCCAGCAGGCAGAGCTTGGGCAATTTTGGCTTTGGTTTCTGGTTTCTGGCTTCTTAATTGAGAAAGAACATTTGAAAAATCTTTGTGTCTCATTGAGCAGCATTTCAGAAATTAAACTCATTCTTGTATTGAAGCATGACCTCATACCCTCTGAGGGAAAAATGCTTCCGTAAGAGTTCTTTGTATAATCAATAGTTTGTAGTTTTCTAAAGAGGAATTCTTTCTTATAGGAAACCTTTCTTTAGGGTTCTAAATAAAAATGTAAAGGATTGCACCCAGAGAAGCACAGCAAGCCTTAAGGGTTCTAGCTTTAGCCCATAAATGTTAATGAAGAGTAGCTAGAATGTTGACAGGAGATATTTCACAACCTTGGAATATACTGTATGGTTCTATGTGAGCTTATGTTAGTTACATGCCACGACATATACAGTACTGTACAAATGTCTTATGCACCCTAATTTTTTAAAATACAAATTTTGTCTCAGATGTTTTTAACATGTTAATAGACCACTTTTCAGAAAAAACAAACAAACAAACAAACAAACAAAAAGACCACAATGAAGGCCATCAGGTTTTACCTGCAAAAACATAGACAAGTGCAACAAAATCTCCAAGATGCTCAGTAAAACTTACCAGCTAATGTCCTTTAACATTGATGTATTTTTAAAGATCAAGGATTGTCACATGAAATTTGTTCTTTATGAAGACATCTTTGGTATACAGCATTTCTTTATATGTGCCTAAGACTTTTGATAAAATATTGCATAAAAGTATATAAGTTTAAAAGTTGTATTTACTTTCACACTTATGAAGGGTCAAAGCTTTATGGTTTTAAAAAATCAGAGAATTGCCAGATAAAACCTGGGTCAGAACATCTGATTTTTCTTAATATAAAGATTCCTATTTATTTGAAAATTTAAATAAAACCCCAATGACTTACCATCTGAGTCTATAATATACTGCCCCCTTTAGTTGCTTATACACTCCGAAGATAGCTCAGGCTGCAACAGCTTTTTTATAATACACCTTTGTCAAACACATTTTTAATCTATCAAGCTAACATAGCTAGCTAATATAGTGAAAAGCTAGCTAAAGTTCAGGGAAAATTACTGCTGCTTCTTTGCATATCACAAATTAATACATCCACAATCTAATGTCAGTTTCTCTCACAGATTCTAAAGCATTTAAGTAAAACATTCACATGGACACATACAGTGGTGCCCAAAAGTCTGAGACCACACTTTTTTATTTAAAATTAGAAATAAACAAAAGGTTTTAGAAATTTGAAATATTTAAAACAAAGAAAGTAAATGTTCAATATCTTGAATATTTAATATTCAAGACTCTGCACTATTTCTAGGTCCCTATTTAAATGTAAGCAGATGTGTGATATTGACCATTTTAACTGCTTTGTACAAAAGCTCAGATTGTCCTCATGCCTAATCTCTTGTATTGAAGCATGTGTTCAGACGACACTCGGATGGATTTGATCTAAAATGGCTCATAAGGTTTTGCACAAACTTGTGGAGTCCATGCCAGCTCGAGTGCACACTGTCATTAAAGCAAAAATGGGACATACCAAATACTAAGAAACTACTACTCAAATTTCACTCAAATTGTTGTCAATAATATAATTTGTAATGAAAATTGATATATTAAATTAGAAAAGAATGCAAAACAGAAGCATTTTCACTAGTGCTCTGAGACTTTTGGACCCTACAGAAACATTTACAGTGATAAGTGTTGCAGGAAAACATGGCACACGTTGCATATATTAGCAATTTTAGAAGTAAGTCATCATTATCATCAGCTATTAAGGATTAATATATAAACTGCCAGTCAACGTTTTTTTCTGGAATAATCTTTATTAACATTTTTGGTTTGACTTCAAGAAATGTTCAAATTAAAATATGGAAACATTTATCTATCAGTTATAGTGCCAGAAGTGGCTCATTGTTCGTGCAACGTGTCAGTCGCATGTTAGCACCTGATAATCACTTTAATGTGCTAATCACTTAGGGAAATGGAAATATTTCTCTTTAGAAAAGAAGCGTGGTTAATCACACTGGAGTGTGGATCTGTCTTTGTACTTCCCAGGCACGATGTGTAATAAAAACACTTGAAATTCCTGCCTTGCCATGCAGTCCATTTGAACACAGAGACACAGTTAATGGAAATGCGTAATGTGAATTAACACGTGTGAATGTTGCCACTGACCCGGTCCAATATTGTGAAGCCCCTGACCTGTTAAACACAATCCACTTTAGACAAAAAAGAGGTGTTGATTCTCTCTGCAGAACCCCAGGGATGAGGATGCTCCAGCTACAGAGGTGTTAATGTGTATGTGTGTGTGTGTGTGTGTGTGTGTGTGTGGATTTACTAAACTCTGCTGATGGAAATCAGTTTGCAAGTTTGAAACTCACCGCTTCAGTGATTCTCACATTACCAGGAGACAGCTGCTAAACACACCTGCCATTCACTCGGTGTGTGTGTATGTGTGTGTGTGTGTGTGTGTGTATTTCATTTACTGTGTATAAAAGTGAAGATTTTGTGTGTGTGTATGTGTGTGTATACACATATATATTTATGGAGTTTTCTCCTGCTTATACAGTTCAGCCTCATATTTTGGGAAATTGGTTCTAAAATGTTCTCTAGATTATGACCGGAGAAGATAAGATTCTTTTACTGTCATTGCACAGACAAGGAAATTTAGCTTAGGAGCAGAGCTCGGCAGGAGAAAGTCCATTAATTAAAAAATAGTTATCCATTTCTCTGGATTCTTCTCTTTGTCCTGTCCTCTCTTTTTTGGACACAAATGGCTGTATTAGATTCTTTCCTGGGAGACACCTTGCTGATGGTACAGTACTTCTTAAATTTAATGAACAAGAACATGGCCCTGTCTTGTCAGAACCTCACATTGCTGAAGGGCTAGAGGAGAACTGACACACACACTCTGTGAGAAAAAAAGAACTCTAGTCTCAAACTGTACACACCAATGATGCACCAGCAAGGTAGATCACTCGAACCGGCGTCATTTGGAAAAGAAAATGATACTCTACAGTCAGTAATTGTATGTGGGTATTGTGTGTGTGTGTGTGTGTGTGTGTGTGTGTAGCTTCAGCAGTGGCATGAGCAGCAGGAAGAGGTGGCTCGGATGGAGGCATCTGTAGCAGCCCGCTGGCAGGAGGAGGAGAAAGAAAGACAGAGAGAGGAGCAGGAGAGAGAGCATGCCAGGAGGACCAGACAGAAACAACAAGTATAAAAACACACACACACACACCCACACACCCACATTAAAAACACTGAAGTTTTGGTATTCTTTTATAAAGGACTCTTAAGGATTGTTTGAAGAGTTTTGGATGCATCCATTTAATTTTTATAACTCTTCTGCCTCCCCTGTGGCCTCGCAATTATTAATATTTTAAATCCATTTCATATTACAGCTTTAAATCTCAAATATGGTAGATTAGGCTCTGAATTTAAGGGTCGTTATTTTCTTTGGGGATCTTTGCCAACCAATAATGATAATAATAAGTCTTTATCATGAGAAATAGCAAGATTAATGTTAGGTCATTTTATTAGATTTTTTCTCTTTCTTGCTTGTAGCTCATAGTAAGACGGGGAGAAATTCTGGCAAGTGTATTGAGCGGCAAATGTAAAACATTGAATACTCTTTCCTGTCTGACCTTTTGAACATTTGAGGCCATTACAATACATTTAGACATAAATCTTGTGTATATATAAATATAAATATAAAAGTGTTAAATCTAAATCTAAATATTAACTATAAACCTAATGTTAAATCTAAATCTAGATGTTAAATGGTAATAGTTTCCCACTGACACAAAACTCAGAGATGGAAGGGACAATTAGCATATGAACAAGACCTTTCACTACTACATTTAACATTTAGATATAGATTTCCACATTTAGATTTATATTTAGCATTTACATTTAGCATTTAGACTAATCTAAATGTATTAGAATGGCCTCAAATATATATAAAAAAATCAGATAGAAAAGAGTATTACATTTTTTAAATTATATTTGGCACACCATACGAGTGTGTTTGAAGAGACTTTTGTGTTCGCAGGGACTTGGAGACAATATAAACAAGGGAATTATGGGAAATATTGTATATTATTTCAATACTTACAGTATAGACAAAGGTCTGTTTTGGAAGCAGTGAGCTTTGGTAAAGATTTTATTCATATTATTAACATTTTATGTGAGCCCAATAGCACTTAATACAAGTTGCCAGTTTCTAGATCTTCTTGTCAAGGTTGCCTACGAGTCTTGGGCTGTTTGCTCTCTCCTGAGCTTTTTGACCAGATGTTTCATCAGTTTATACTGTTCTTACCTGTTACTACTCATAGCACACTTCTCAACACTATCTGGTGGTATATGCGGGTGATTTTTCTGTAAAGAACTGGATGCATGTTTGCATTTATTGAAACTCAAGAAGACAAGGGCAAAAGTGAACTATGTAATACTCAGAAACTGGTTTGGGGTCAAAGAACATGAATAACAGAAACAGATAAAATGCTTACAATCATACAGGCAAGATTGCTCAAGCATGACAGTTTGGGTTTTATTAAGGAGTATGTGAATGGGAGCCAGGTATTCAGGGGGCATGATAGGGGTCATGATAGGGGTCATGTGACTGGTCAGGTGACATGGCTTGTAGTGTATGGGATGACTGAGAATTCTGGGATGTGGAGTTTGCGGTTGTTCACTGTGCTGGCTGTGACGTGGCACGCTGAGGATTCTTGGAGCAGAATTTTAATACAAGAGAAGGCAGAAACATGATTTTTGAAAAATCCTCCACTATATATAGTGCCTTGCGTCCTCCACTATATATAATGCCACCCCCTTGGTGTTTTTTCTATTGTTTTGTTGCATTATAACCCGAAATTAAAGTGGATTTTTTTGGGGAGGTTTGTACTATTTGAGATACGCAACATGCCTACCACTTTGAAGGTGCAAAATATTTTTTATTGTGATTGTGGCACAAACAATAATTAAAAATAATAAAAAAAAAAAAAACAGAAATCTTCAGTGGGCATAACTATTCACCCACCCCCCAAAAAAGTCAGTCCACCTTTTGCTGCAATTACAGCTGCAGGTCTCTTGCGATATGTCTTCATTAGATTAGCACATCTAGCCACTGGGATTTTTGCCCATTCTTCAAAGCAAAACTGCTCCAGCTCCTTCAAGTTAGATGAGTATTGTTCGTTAACAGTAATAGCAATTTTCAAGTCATGCCACAGATTCTCAATTGGATTGAGGTCTGGGCTTTAAGTAGGTCATTCCAAGACATTTAAATGTTTCCCTTTAAATCACTCCAGCTTTGTTTGTTTAGGGTCATTGTCCTGCTGGAAGGTGAACCTCTGTCCCAATCTCAAATCTCTGGCAGACTGAAACAAGTTTTCTTCAAGAATTGCCTTGTATTTAGCATCCATCTTTCCTCCAGTCCTGACCAGTTCCAGTCCCTGCCAATGAAAAGCATTCCCACAGCATGATGCTGCCACCACCATGCTTCACCGTAGGAATGGTGTTCTCGGGGTGATGGGAAGTGTTTGAATTTGCACCACACATTTCAATTTTAGTCTCGCCTGACCAGAGATTCTTCTTCCATGTGTTTGGGGAGTCTGCCACATGCTGTTTGGTGAACTCCAACCATGTATTCTTATTTTTTTCTTAAAGCAATGGCTTTTTTCTGCCAATCTTCCATAAAGCCCCACTCTGTGGATTGTACGGCTTAAAGTGGTCCTGTGGACAGATACTCTCATCTCTGCTGTGGATATTTGCAGCTCCTTCAGTGTTATCTTTGGTATCTTTGTTGAATCTCTGATTAATGCCCTCCTTGCCTGGTCTGTGAGTTTTGGTGGTCGGCCTTCTCTTGTTTGGTTTGTAATGGTGCCATATTCTTAACTTTTTGTTATAATGGATTTAATGGTGCTCTGTGGGGTGTTCAAAGTTTGGGATTTTTTTTATAACCCAACCCTGACCTATACTTCTCCACAACTTTGTCTCTGACATGTTTAGAGAACTCCTTGGTCTTCATGATGCTTGCTTAGTGGTGTTACAAACTCAGGGGCCTTTCAGAACAGGTGTATTTGTCCTGACATCGTGACAGATTGGGTGACACTTTGATTGCACACAGGTGGACCTCAGTCAACTAATTATGTGAATTAATCAACTAATTATGTAAATTAATTAAGTTAATTGGTTGGACCAGATTTTATTTAGGGTTTTTCATAGGAAAGGGAGTGAATACATATGCACGCACAACTTTTCAGTTTTTATTTTTTTTTAAACAAGGTATTTTTTTCATTCCACTTCAACAATTTGGTCTATTTTGTTAAGTCTGTTACATATAATCCAAATAAAAATCCATTTTTTCCAGGTTGTAATGCAGCAAAACAGGAAAAACACTAATGGGGGTGAATACTTTCGCAAGGCATTGTATATCTCATCTTTTGCCCATCTGTGAAGGACTGATGTGTTTGTCAGGATTTAAAATGAATTGGTCCTGTTAATGTTGTCATTGTGAAGCATTTTAAATATTTAGGAATCAAAGTTTTCCCTTTCGTTAAATCACATTATAAAATATAAATATACAGAAGCCATTTTGGATAAATGGATTAGTCTTCTATTCAAGCTCTTATTTCTATTATAAAAACAAATGTCTTGCCAAGGATCAATTTTGTCAATCTATCTCCCCCACCTGACTGCTGGAATAAGCCATGTGTAAATTTGCCAGGAAGTATAAATGTCCTTGAATCAAACTGGACACCCTTAAGAGGAGAAAAGAGGATGGTGGTCTGGGGTTAAATAATTTTAGACATGGCTTGGCCATTGCACCCAAATATGGTACACCCTTGTAAACTCCAATACATTTTTTAGTGATTTATATAATAAGCAATGTCATTTGCAATTTGCACCCATTATCTCTTATCGCATACTGACATGGAGAGTAGCTGAAAGACATTGTAATGTATTGTGCAAGCGGCACACTATTTCACCGATACACCAAAGCACTTTTGATTGCAGAGAGATCTATCTCAGCTCCTCACTGGGAAAGTAGAGGCATTCATTATTGAAATCTATAGTGATAGTGGGTATCTTTCATCTGCCACATTCCTCATTTTATTTTTATTTGTAGTTCAGATCAGTTTTTGGCATTCCATGGCAACAGTGCTTGCCTAGTCAGCCAATGAGTGAGATATTTCTTGTGTAAATAACAGGCCAAGGGTAGGGTGTGTGTGCTTTATCAGGTCTTGTTGGATGCATAGTTTTCAAGGATCCACCAGCAAAATCACTTTAATTATTACTTAAAAATAATTGCCTTTTGAATAGACATTGGATACTTTTTTTGTTTGTTTTACATACACAGTATATAGAGCTAAAATTAATGGATCTAATAAGATTCCACCAAAGAACTGATACAGTGGTATCTTGGTATCTTGCAACTCTTAGCCTGAACTCTGGTCCTGTATATGTGTGTTTTATTTATTGGTTTATATATATATATATATATATATATATATATATATATATATATATATATATATATATATATATATATATATATCCTCTTTTGTGTCTGTTTATTTATATTGTATTTTCTTATTAATATTATGTTGATATTGTACTTTGCTTGTTTTCATGGCTTATTATAATTATAATTATAATTATTATTATTATTATTGATTATGATTGAAAGCTTACACATAGCACATAATTCATTTAATAAACAAAACAAGTATGCTGCCGATAAAATAAATAAACAAGAATGCTGCCAATGGCATTGACGGGGATGCCTCCACCACCGAGAATCTAGTCCTTCTTTTTATTAATGTGTATAATGTGTATGCCTGAAACACCATTAAAATAGATCAGCCATAACATTAAAACCACTGACAGATGACTTGAATAGCATTGATTATCTCATTAAAATGGTACCTGTCAAGGGATGGGATATATTAGGCTCCAAGTGAACAGTTAGTTCTCAAAGTTGATGTGTTGGAAGCAGGAAAAATGGGCAGTGGTGGCTCAACTGTTAAGGCAAGGGCAAAACCTTACGGATGCGTGTGGGGAGCGAAGGCTACAAACATTCAACCACTGAGATATGACGCAAATGAGAATCTTGGACAGACAGACAGACACACAGGCAATCCAAAATCATAATGTGAAAACTTAATGGTGGCAGCTTAAAAAATGACATTAAATATATATATATATATATATATAACTACTACCACTACTACCCAGTACTATCTACTAGTACTACTACCTACTAATCCTACTACTACCACTACTACCCAATAATACGTACAACTACTTCTACTATTTCTACTTCTACTTCTACTACTACTACTAATAATAATAGTAATAATGTTGATTTAAAGATTAAATAAAAAAAAAACTTAAATAAAGTATAAATAAAATAATAGTGCTTGTGTTATGAAAGGACTACTCAAACATTATTTAATCCGCTCTCTACCCAGTGCCTCGGATGTGTATGTGTAATTACCTCAGACAATAATATTGACTTGTTTCTCTGTTGTGATAAAACCACAGAAATCCTGTTTACTCCAAACTCATCTATAATGAAAGTCTAATGGCGGCAGAACAACTCAGTCAATAAATGTTTGAAGTACTTATAGATAACCCAAATTTAAAACTACAGTTATTACACTCCAACAATAAAGGATGAGACAGACACAAGAGACAATATCTTACAAAACATTTTCGTATGTAGTTTTTTCCAGCATTGGAGCAACACAGTAATGTAGCTTATTAACATTTTCACAAGTGGTATAAGGTTTATATAACTCTGCTGGTATTTTATTACTGTACATACCGTGCATTCTCTGAAAAAGATGAATCTCTGAAAGGATGAATTTCACAGATTTTCTCAATAGAACTGTTTTTTATTAGTTAACAGTATTTACTGTTAACTAATTTGCCTAATGCCCTTAAACCTATATTATAAGTGAGGTTTGAGTAAATAAGTTTTCTTGTTTACTTTACTGTGTGGAAATCATTTGTCATATAGATGTAGTGAATAGAGATCTGAAAATCACTGGAGTATTTCTTTCCAGAGGTTAAGGCTGATATATAAAAATATCTTCCAGCTGAGTTGTGACAGATGATTAAAAAACATCTTATGTTTGCAGGAGCGTGACAAACTCTTTGCTCATTATCAATATTGTTTTACTATTGAGCAATTGATTGTGTGAGGAAAGCGCTGAGCCACTGCTGGCCTCATTAACTTGATGAATGTGTTGCATTTTGTGTGTGTGTGCGTGTGTGTGTGTGTGTGTGTGTGTGTGTGTGTGTATGTGTGTGTGACGGTGTCTTTTAACCTCCCATATTTGTGTTGGAGACTCTGATGCTGTGACCTCACGTTCCCATTCTGTTTAATGAAGTCACTTCCTCCAGGCTTGACGCTGACTAATGATGTCATTTGGGCTGTAATGGATTATATATATATATATATATATATATATATATATATATATATATATAAAAATATTTATATATATATATATATATATATAAAATACACATAAAATCCTCTCACACACCATAAAACATTATTATTCATTTGCAAACCCCATCTTCTTGTCTTCCATCTGTAACAATCAATAAGAGCAGCACAAAGATATCAGGGTGAGTCTTTGCCTCCTTTTCCTCCAGGCAATTTGTTTAATTAGATACTCTAAAGTTAATTAGTTTAGCTGCTAGATCAGAAAGTTTAGAAATGAGTTTGAGTGAAAGTGGTGCATGAGTGTGAATACATGTTTGAGCTCTGTGTGTGTTCCAGGTGCGAGAGTTTTATGAGGAGCAGGGGAGGAGGAGAGCGGAGTGGAGGTACAGGGAGGAGACGAGACTGGCACAGCTCAGGAGAGAGATGGAGGAACAGGCAAGGAGAGATAAAGAAAGGTAAGATTAAAAGTAAGAGGTCTCGACCAGGTTGTGCTCATATTGCTAAAATACAAGGATGAGAATCATAACAGCTAGAGTTAAGACCAGATTGCCATCACACATCGGAACACCAACTGAGGGAATAGCTTTTGGAAGAATGGTGTTCATCTTTCCAGTACAGTTCCAGACCTCTCCCAAGATGCACAGAAGCTGGTTTGCAGTTCCTGATGGCCTTATTGACATACTTTATGTTGGGTGGCGGTCTGGGAAAACCCATCAGAACAGCCAAAAATTATGCAAAATCAGGTTTTGGCCAAAACTGAGTTCTACTAGTAAACACAGGGTTCAAAGCTGCAACTAGAATGAAGGAGTCTCAGGTAACAGTCATGGTGCTTTGCAAAGTTTCCCAGTCTTCAGGACAGAAGAGTTTACACTTCCTGGTTTCTTGCTAAAATAACAAGCGTTTTTTAAGTGAGAGAGAGAAAAGGAGATGCTGGTGAGGGAACAACTGATTATTGCAGCTGTAACATAAGTGGTAACAGGTACTAGCTTGTCTCTGGGGCATTCCATATCATTAAATCTTAACTATAAATTGTTAAAATGCATGGTATGTTGTTCAGTTACAAATAAAACGTTGTAATTGTTGGCAAATTGTTATGGTATTAGCAGAATAACATACTGCAGACTGCACGGTTATATGAAAATAATCCACTTTGGGGTAGCAACAGCACCCTGCTTTGTGACATGCCTCATCACAGCACCCTGGTGTGGATTATTTTCATATCACCACATGGTCTGTAGTGTGTTATTCCTTATTTAGGACACTTTCTAACCTTGCCATGGCTGTCAACCTGCAAAGAACATGTTGGGTAAGGAACCAGTTTAATGTAAAATGTAGTGGTAAAAACAAGTCAGTCTACCTGAAGATGTCTAAAACCTTACTAGCTAAGTGTGAATTCCTCACACAGTGAATGTTACAATTCGATCATTGATACATACATGCCATAGCAAAATCGACATAAGCCTAATCAATTCAGTTTGTAATTAGATACAGACTTTCAAAATGTCCGAAATACTCTGGCACCATTACATCATCATCAAAACAGAGAAGAGTGCTTACACAGATGACAGTGCTGTATAGACAACAGATGACAACGTTTTAAAAATATTACGTGATCTAATAAATAAAACAGAACAGAAGAGAGTGAATGAGTTATTTTCCCCACCGATGTTAGCATGAACAGAGGACAGTCAAATGAAGAGATGGCGATGAGGCTTGTGTTTAAATGTCATGTGTGAATGAAGTGATGAGACCCAGACTGATGTGGATGATGCTGATAATCAAAGTGAGAACTCATTTTCCATCACAAACTTAGAATTCTTTTCTTTTTTTCAGTATGTAGATTAGGTTATAAATCTTACAGGTTAGGTCAAATATATAGGTTAAGTAAATGGTTGTCGGTATTTTAACTTCGACAATGTCTCAAAAACAGAGTGAATCTTTAGACAATCGGGAGCCTTATGTGGCCATAATTTATTATCTGGAAGCAATATGGACTTCCTTTTGTATTCTGTGTTATGTTTTGATATTTGTCCTTAATAAATAATGTATCTAAAAGAATATATAAAATAACTAGTTCTAAAAATAATATGATGACTTGGGAACCCATGTGTGTGTGTGCGTGTGTGTGTGTGTGTGTGTGTGTGTGTGCATTGCAGTGCCTCAGACACTCTTATAAATCTTTATCTCTTTAACTGAGCTGAGATCCAGAGCAGTCAGAGGTCAATAGGATGAGTGATGGAAAGGAAAAGAGAGAAAGAAAATTGGTAAAGAGAGAGTATAGAGGAATGAGAGAGAGACGAGGTAAGAGAGAATGAACGATATGGTGCAGAGAAGAGGATAGGAGAGAGGCATGACTGAGAGTGACAAAAGAAACAGGGAGTAGACAGGAGAGGAAATTAACACAAGGAGGAATTAGAAGAGACTAAGAAGAGAGAGAGAGAGAGAGAGAGGGAGAGAGAGAGAGAGACTGGCATGTTGGTACTGTACTCACAATACATGTGTGAATTAAATCAGTGTGGGTTAAATATACTTTTAAATATATTTCTGATGCTTCTAATTGTGTGTATACAATGAATGTGTGTGTGTGTGTGTGTGTGTGTGTGTGTGTGTGTGTGTGTGTGTGTGTGTGTGTGGGTAGGGTGCAGTTCAGAGAGAAGTTGCTGCAGCATCGACAGCAGGAGCAACAAGCTAAAGAGAGACTCAAACAGAGAAAGGATGAGGAGCGAGAGGAGAGACTACAGACACTACGCAATCAGGCACACCCACCCACCCACACACACACACACACACACACACACACACACACACACACAAGTTGTTGCTGTTTAGTATTTTACATCGCCACACACATGAAACCTGAAGTAGATGAAGGATTTTGTAGCATTACTGCCCCCATGTGGTAGATTAAAGGACAGCAAGCCTCTCCACACACACACACACACACACACACACACACACACAGACACGTATTGCATGAATCTGGTTAGTTTAGTTAGTTTTAGGATAATTTATTTTAAATTTTTTCAGGTTGCCATTGTTGCAGAGGCAGACCCAGAGAGGATGATGGGACAGACTGAAGCATGGAGAACCCGTCTACAGCCTGACAAAGAAGAGTTCATGCTGCAGAGACCCCTCTATCACTTACACACCTATACAGACACACAGGTACCACACACACACACACACACACACACACACAAAACAGGAGAGTATACACCAAAGTCCTCTAGGTCCAGTGAAGGGATTAGAGTGAGTGGAAGGTTTGAATTCCAGACCTCCAGACAGCCACTGCTGGGCCCTTGCTCAGGTGTAGGCTCTGTTGGACTGAACACTGGGGTACGCATACACACACTGTCATGCACTCAGGAAATAAACACTAATATCCTGATCTGTGATGCACAGCGTACACACTGAACTCTAAATGTTGTCCTGCTTTTTGAACCATCTGGTTTTTTCAGCAATGAGCTCATATACCATAAATGACTCAACAAACAATTTCATTTAGCTTCAGTTGGAAATATTTAGCTTCCAGGGAGTTGAAGGGCTTTGAATAGCTTACACCAAACTTTTTTTTTAATAATTCAACCAGCCTGTAAACTTAAAATATAATTCCACATAATTAATTTAATAATAATAATAATAATAATAATAATAATATAACCATGAATAACAGTTAGAAAATTGAAGCCGCCTATATTCTGGACACTCGACACACGACACCTGGCTTTGGACACTGCTTGTCTATAGTTATTCTGACGACTTTGTTGACTGGAATATTGACACAGAGCAATGGGCCAAGGCCAAACAGTGATTCAGCGTTTCTCAGTCATGATAAACTGTGTTAAAATAGCACAGCACTGCCAGAGTTTCATAATGAGGACATTTCAGGACCATGTCCTCAGAATCGAGATAAGTGACTAATTTAAAATCAGGTTCAAATAGCAGTCATTTTTATTTATTTATTTATTTTTTTTTAAAGTTTGAGGATCGGGGTTCAGGCCATCAAGTTTGGGTCAAAATTTGGCTCAGATTTAACTTTTATTGGCACATTTTTGAGCTGATATCCCTATTCAGTCCTGAAATATAATAATATAGAACATAATAATATAACATTGCTTATAAGAGATATGGGGAATAAACAAGTTAAAACAAAGGTTAGAATGAAGGAAAAGGCAATTCTTGAACTACTGTAATTGCTTCCTACACACACAAAAAAAAGAATTTGATCTTTAACCAATTAGTTTTGCTTGGCTGTTGAATTTGTATATGTTTTTGATTTAACTAAATAATAATTCTTTAAAAAAGTGTATTTTAGTTAATTAAAATTAATTATAAATGATTATGTCTAAGTCACAGAGGACCCTTTTGCCATTGGATGAAAGCGGCCATTTTCTCCACCTCAACATATTGTTCCTTCATCTAGATTAAGCAAGTTTTATTCATGACAGTTTATTTGTGACATCATTTGCAGAATTTATTTAAGTACATAGAGCATGATTAAATGTAGTTGTAACTGTTCACTCGAATTAAACTCTGCTTGATATACTTAAGCTAATATAACTAAAAATG
Source organism: Pangasianodon hypophthalmus (assembly GCF_027358585.1). Taxonomy (NCBI): domain Eukaryota; kingdom Metazoa; phylum Chordata; class Actinopteri; order Siluriformes; family Pangasiidae; genus Pangasianodon; species Pangasianodon hypophthalmus. The sequence continues at coordinate 24,456,441 of NC_069714.1, read as the reverse complement.
TATGTGTACAAAAATAAATCATCTGCATGTAGACACATTACATTTGTAATAACATCAGAAATAAGATGTTAGTAAGAAGCTAAATGATTGGCAGTGGGTTTTACGAGGAATAAAACAATCTGGAATGTGCTGTTATAGGAAAGTAATCTTCGCTTCACAGCAGGCTGCATCACACCACCCCATCTTTGATTATTTTCCTATAACAGCACACATCCAAGTGTTTTATTCCTTACTAGTTTACCAATGCACTTATCGATTAGGTTGACAACACATTTATGAGTGAGTGTCTTATTTCCGTGTGTGTGTGTGTGTGTGTGTGTGTGTGTGTGTGTGTGTGTTACAGATCGTGGCTGACCCGAGGGTGCGTATAGAGCAGGCGCTCAGGACGGCAGGTCTTCATCACACACACTACGCACGAACGCTACTTTCAGAAATCCCACCACCAAAACCACCGCGACGAGACACAGAATCCACCGCCTTCAAATCCTAACCTTAAATTGTTCATATCACTCACACACTTTTAATGTTTCATCTTACGTGGAAAAAAATCAGTAACAGGAACCAGGACATTCTGCTCCACAGCAGCATGCTGCAGAGCGACATGATTTTCATTGCAGGCAGAAAAAAAGGAAAGGGACTCTAATCAGTAAGCGTAATCATTATTATACTTTATTGCATAATACTGGAAATGAAATGGTTTGCAAAAAAATTAATATTCTGTTTAAATGTGAATTTGAGATTAAATCCAGACAGCATCACTGTTGAAAGGAGATTAGAAGAGCTCTGCTACTTCACCTCTGCTGGGTTCATTAATGTATCTCTGAGAGATGGTGCTTTTGAATAGGGATGAGTGTCCAATCTTAGAGCTAGTGTGACTGCAGATTTTCATCCCAATCAAACAGGAGTTACACCAGATACCACATATTTAACCGGTCTTCTTCCTTGAATGACTGATGAGTTGTGTTAGCAGTGCAGTTCATTCTGAAGGGACCTTACACACGGCAACCCTGTTGTGTTGACCATCGCTTCAAAGGGCCCTTCTACATGGTCATTATTTAATGAACCACCTGAATGATTCACTTTATACTGGAGATGTTTTGCAGTGTTATTACTCTGAATGGAAAAACTGTGATTGGAACCAGCCTACCAACTTATATGTGTTAGAGGTGATGTGCTTTGGTTAAACATTATCTTAAACATGCCAGTGCATTTGGGTAAGAGTTTAGGTTTTAAAGATCCAGTTAAAAAAAAAAGATGACAATATTTCTCTGGTGGTCTTTTCTTTTCCAAAGAAGCACAACTACATATTTTCAATAGTGAGTTTATTCACAAAAGCAGTAAGAAATAATTCATTACATACATTTGATTCTGCACTTTTCAAAAGACATTCAGCACCTCAGTAAAAATTGTTAAAAAATTCGAAAGCAATAATAGTCAAAGTCAACTGCTGTTTTAAGTAAAACTACAAATATAGTATTTAATATATCTACAACATATGTACACATATATACAGAAGTCAAAACACAGTACTGACACACGGTTCTTATAAACATCATGTACAGGCATTTGTAGCTGCTGATTACTTTTTGTCTTTAGGTCACTGTCCATGTGTTTCTGAATGAAACATGTTTAATCTACAACATTGCACTTCTTTTTACCTGATAAATGCATTCTTTTTTTCAACCTGATCTCTATCTACTGCATATGTAGCATAATGTGATTACAACATAGAACATGTCTTCCTGTACAGCACTAAACACTTATGTCATGTGCGTATTTTTTTGAAACACTTTTATAACTCCAATCAAAGTATTTGTCTCTGTCTATCTGTTTATTTATTTATTTGTCCATCTGTCTATCTATCTGTCTGTCTATCTGTCTGGATGTTTGTTATCAAAACAGCTTTGGTAAGATTCTCTCTCATGTCCTAAAAGATTTATTGTATGCAGGCTGTTGTAGTTTTTAATTGAACGTTTTAATTAACTTTCTCTAACTGTTTATTAACTGCCCTTAATGAGTTTTTGACTAAGCAGGTTTACTGTTCTTTTCTCAGTACGTGCGGAAATAATTGTCCTTGATAATCAGATGTATGCTACAAAGGCAGTGGATAGAGATCTGGGTTGGAAAATGTTGCAATATCTTTTAAAACCTGGAATTAAGAGATCAGACACATCAAGATGAATGTGTTTAGATCAGTGCCAAGTGTTTCTTGATGAAATGAGCCACCAGGTACTGAGGTCTCTGCTGGTATTCCACGAGCACATCATGGGGTGTGGAGATCTGATCCCCCTCCAGCCGGTTCAACAGAGTCACACAGATCACTGCAGCTGCACAAACACATCTGATTAATTCACTGTGAACATCCTGAGAGCATAATTATTTTTTAAAAAAGTCAATTTAGGTATAATTTAAAGCAGATTTATTTGAGGCTACAGGCTGTGACTTGTAAAGGATTAATCTATTTAAGATCTAAGAGGAGTTTTTCCTATATTTGGGGCCAGTGTGCTGAGCATGTGGCTGTTATTTGAATCCCTAAATTGCCCTGAAATGCTGTGATTAATGGCTTCCCAGAGGCTCAGTTTGCCAGAATGTCATGCGTGACTCATTCACAGTAGTACCAGTGAATTAATAAATGTTTTTTAGTGCATTTAAAGGGTACTAAAACATTATATTACAATTCTAAGCTATAACTGTAGTTTGACAGATCAAAGCTAGACATGTGTAACCATTTGGAAAAACATCCCACAAAATAGTAATTGCTAGTAATTATGACTTTAACTGAGGCTTGAATGGTTTGCCATTTGGGAACCTTGCAATGTCAAAATAAACAAATGATTAGAAAGGCTAATGAAAATAGAACAGTTCTCAGTGTACCTTTAAGGTTGCAGACACGACACATGGCAGCGAAGACAGTGGACTCCATTTCAATGTTCCTGATGCCGGCCTCTTGGGCCTTCCTCAGATACTCCAGCTTTTCCTCGGTGGAGAACGAGCACAGAGCACCGTCCAGTCTGCCCTGGCCTGCGGTGGAACAAGAAGTGATGTCAGAGATGACTAGGAAGTGGATAAAATATTGGTATTGTAGTATGAGTATAATCAACCACATCCTGAATGACACGCCATAGCTAACACAAATGTAGAATATATATTTAGAGTTGAATTACAGATGTGTAGTAAGGATTTAATACTGAAATTGTGCAGTAATCAGACCTTAAGTATAACGACAAATGTAAGCATTATTCAGTTAAGCATTATACGTTATGCATGAGTAACAGAAATTTGACTTAAGCATGTGCACAACTAGACTCTGAATACACATAACTTTCCCTGTGTAAATAGTAACTTAACTTTTCGAGTTAATTCTTCAAGTAGAGTGCAAAAGTTTGCCTCTCCGTTGTTTTTGGGTGAAAAAATAAAATGTACCTTTATTTTACAGTTTATAGACAATATATTAATAATGAAGTGTGGATGTATTCTACAACAAGACAGAACACGTAAAGAAAATGTGCTTGAAAGAAAAAATAAAGACATAAGTGTTTGGCCATGACCCCCTTGGTCTCTGGACCTGATTTAAATTAGGCAGTGTATTATATTGGTGTTATAAAAGTTACAAAGAAAAGTCAGCTACTTAGGGGATATGTAAATTGGCTGGAGTTAGTTATAAAGACAAAGAGTGGGCACACAATTCAATCACATAAAGAAAGGGATTAATATCTCTCTCCATTATCTCTACATATTCTCTTGTTACATCTCTTCATTTTATCCAAAGAGTATGCAAATTATTATTATTATCATCACTCAAGTGCATAATAATGTCTCATTGTTCAGACCATCCTGTATGGTTCTGTCATATAACAGTGTATGTGTTCGAACAGTGAAATGTTCATGCAGTCCAGGTTTGTTTACCTTCATAGAAGTCGTGTGTGCACATGGTGTTGCCGATGATGGTGGGTAAGTTGGGCAGCTCAGTGGAACACTGCAGGAGCTCTTGTGCCATGCCTTCATCCAGCTCAGTGCTCCTGATGATCACTTTACCCAGAACCACCTGCTCAAACTGTGGCCTGAAGAAAGAGTCCACTGCTTTATCAGTGATCACCACCGTTCCGGGAGGAAGACCTTAACACACACATGGATACACACACACCCAAAATGATAAGAAGTAATAGTGATCACTGTTTAAAGTAAGTCTGCTTCAAATCTATAAATACAGGTGTTCTCGCACAGAAAAGGTTGATTAGTATTAATAGCACACAAGCTAAATTAAATCAAGGAGCTAGGTCCTAGATTCGTGAAAGGGAATGTGAACACGGAGCTTGTAGCTACCGATGCCTCCTGAGGTGCCAATGCGAAACACCATGACATCACGGCAGTGGGCGTGGTACAGGAGCTTGATGAGTTCATGCAGCATTATGGAGATGGACGGCACACCCATACCATGCTGTTCAGAGATAAGACAAATGAACTGTCAATCATTCACCTGCTGACAACTATAAAGCGCTTTATCATAATTCTCCTGAAAAACAAAAAAATCAGTCAAATTAGTTGGTCTAAACTTTATACCAAGTGTCTGAGTGTCACTGCAGTGATTTTGCCACATCTAAAGTCAAATGTTGTTATTAAATATGTTTAATGAAATGAATACTACAGCATTGCTGAATGCTTAATTCCGATTGGTCAGAAGGTGTTGGTTAATTTCCTATAACAGCAGCTCTGACAATAGTTCCAGCTACAAGACAAATCACAGGTTTATATTAAAGCACTCTATCTAATGCATTATCATTTCTATAGTTACCACTAATTCACAGAGGCGTGTACGGCGGACATGACACATAAAAGGGATACAGATATATGTAATTGTTGATAAGCTGAAGTCTTCTTTGAGGAGACATTTATGTAACATTTATGGAAGGAGTCTCCAGTGTCAGTGTTTTGTAACTGTCAGCGGTAAAGCTGTAGCACTTTCCAGTTTCCATGGTGACATGACCAGCTACTTTTTGTCTTATTAACCTCAAGAGAGTGAAAAAAGAGGCAGGTGAGGGAACAACTATTTATAGCTACTATAACGTTAGTGAAAACAGGAAGTAACTTGTTTTTTGGATGTTCCACAACATTAATTGTAACTAAAAATGGATAAAAAAATTGTGGTGCATTAGTAAATAAAATATTTTAATCGGAAAATTGCTGTGGCAAAGGAAGAATAAAACATTTCAGGACGTGCAGTTATTATAAAATAATCAACTTTGGGGTGGTGTCAGTAACTCCACTTCTCACTGGGCCACATTACTCCACCTTGTTTTTAACTTTCTTACTTCTTCTAAGGGTCTTTTCAAAACAAACCTTTCACACTGATATTTAGATAATTAAATTCAGAAACTTAAATGCTTAGTTCTTAGAAATGTGTTAGCAACAAATGCATGTCAAACCTGCTGTACTACTACTAGTACTACTACTACTACTACTACTACTACTACAAGAAGTACTACTCCTACTCCTACTACAAGTACTACTACTACTACTACTACTACTACTACAAGAAGTACTACTCCTACTCCTACTACTACTACTACTACTACTCCTGCTACTAATACTACTACTATAAGTACTACAATACTACTACTACTACTACTACTACACACAGACACACAGACACACAAACATTTTCTGTTCCACGGGTGGAAAATAAACTCACACTGATGGAAAGCACAGGCCCCACTTTGTACATGGAGTAACGGTCCGTCCCCTCACAGATATCTCTGATATCATCGGCATTCCCTGGGAGCTCCAGCTGCTGATGGATGAACTGAGCAAAAGATCTCATTCTGTTGGCACTGCCTCCCACACACACGAACTACACACCACCAAGAGACAGATACACATATAGACACGGGGGCATATGTTAACTTTTTGAGCAGGTAGCATTGGTGTGAGAAAAACTGCTGGTATGAAGCTGTAACACAAATCAAAATATGGAGGCAAGGAGTCCATAATAATACTGCTAAAATACTGTTAATCCAAGAACAAGTGGTACAGGAGGACTTGGAGTACTATGGTAATGCTTAATAATCAAAACTTTCTGGAAGCTCTGAGATGACAGTATTTGACAACAAAAATGGCTGAAGCTTCCACAGTTAAACATAGCTAGAAGAGTCATGCCCTCATTCTGCATAGAGCCCAGTGTTGTCCAAATTGCTCCACTCCCTTCTACTTTTAGCTCTATGGGTTTTTTCTTTGATTTCTACACACCTTGATGTCGCCGAACATGGTGGGCAGGTTGTGGGTCTTGGTGCTCAGGTTAAAGTGGTAGAGGATGTCCTCCTCCATGTTGTCCAGGTGAGGGTTTTTAACATACTGCTCCTGTCTGTGAGGGAAACAGCACGGATGTAAATCCTCAAACGGCACGACATCACCTCAGAAACACATCCCACCCTCAGGATCTTTCTCATCTTAGCAAGTGAAAATATCTTGAATATAGTTAAATGTTTCTAGTATTTCATATTACAAGATTACAATAAAGCAGCTTGAAACCTATTTCTAAACATTTAATTTCAAGAGCAAAATAGACTTGTTCATTTGGAAGATACTTTTTCTAATTTCTAGTTTTTTCTAGAAAGAGACATGATCTGCCAATAGAATAAAACACTTTTAAAGCCTAAGATGAGATAAACCATCTAATAACCGGCTGAATAATAGTATATTTGATTCATAATAATCTCATAATAAGAAATATCAGATAAATTTTCTATATTCAAGATATTTTTACTGTAAAGATTAGTACAGATTATTGTTTTATTATTATTATTTTCACAGTTTGCTGTATATATATATATTTGTGTAAGAAATGTGTTGATTGGCCATTTTCACTCAGTCCTATTTTGCAGTTATAATAAAATGCCATGTACAACAGTGAAGTTCAAAGTTAAATGAAGCGCATTCAGCATTTCTGGCATAATATATCTAACTGTGTGCCAAAGAATGAACATGAACAGAAGAAATGCAAAAAGCAATTCCGTACTCTATATATTCACTGTGCAAAATTGGAGCCATGACAGCCATTAAACTTCACTCTGAAAGAGAGAGATGTGATCATTTACAATATATTTCAAAAAATCTCCTCTATTCATATACTCATAGCATATAACTTAAGATACACAATATATGCCTTACTGTATATTGGATGAATGCTTGTCTATGAATCTCTTTGTAGAAATGTTCCTTACTTCCAGTGAGACTTGAAACGCTACAATCAATGATGTTTTTAAAAAAGTATAAGTAAAAGTTATTTTTTGAAGACAGGAGTTGATATAGCTTTGGTCCTCAACTCCCACAATGATACTGATTGGTTGTGGAAGGAGGTATAGCATCTGTTCTGCCTATCCATCTTTCCACCCCACCTATCAGCTGACTACCTCCCTCTTTCAACTGGTTACTGATCTCAGGTCCAGTCCACTTTCCCAGACCTAATAAAACAAACCTCAAACACAAACAGAACAGAACAGAAACAGAAGCGTGTACACGCAACACTGACCTCTTTAACCTCTGTGTTTTTGTGTATGACAGTGTGTGATCTGACGTAAATGTAAAATCATAAAAATGGGTTGGGTTGTTGTGTTATAGGATGTCCCGTACAGCGTGGAAGTGTTATCTTCAAAAAATACATGGTTTATCATGCGTTTAGTAAAACCGTTACCCAACCATGTGGTATATATATATGCGAACATCTGATCTTGATCTTGACCTGAAACACAAGTGACATATCAACACAACAAGGATGCAATATCACAAATATTTATCTCTCTTATAAGAGTAAATGCAAATTATGGTATCATTTTTTCAGTTAGTTATCAATATTCAACAATAATAGGTTCTACAGATTTGTCACATTTACTGTAACTTGGCTTTGGGGAGAATTGGCAGTGAGGTTTTTAACCAGTAATAAGTAATGAATTATCATGTAAAATATTCCACAGAGGTGAAAGGACTTTTCTAACATCCGTCCAAACTCCCACAGCTGTAAGACATTAACTTTAATTATCATATGCTGTCCAAATGATAAATGATCCTCTGAGCTGTTTATACTGTGAGTGAAAATTCAATATTCTATTAAATCTCCATTATTCTAATTAAAAGGCCATTAGTGGAAAATTAAGAAGCGATGTGAAGGGACTTCATGAATGTAAATGTATTTGTATTGGGATTCTCCTCACATATAAATTGGCAAATGATAATTTAAAATATCGTTATATAACCCAAAGGCAATTTTCATCTCAGTGATATGAATGAAGCTTTATTCCTTATTGGATATAGCTACATTTATTAAGAAATTAGTGGCTATGTTGAATTACTGAGATAATTACCAAAATTAATTAGGTAATTTACGGTAAAAGGGAGCATGGAGTCGTGATTTCTCTCTGTAGACCAGTACCAGCACAAGTGCATTATTTAATTTGAATACCATCTTGCAATAGATAGACATTCATCGTACTTAAACACAAATAGACACACATAGCTCCTGGTAGTCTTGTGGTCATTAATAATAATTTATTAAAATACTAAAAATACTAAATATTAAATTTCACTCTTAAAAGGTGCTTTCTTGTTTATATCTCTTAGGTATTAGTGCTTCTTCCATTGTACAAAAGAAAAATGTTCCATTTATCTCGATACCTTAAGGTTAGCTTTGCTGGGCGTGTAGCCAGAGGAGCAACAACCAGAGACTTTTTCACCTTCCCAATGGTATTCTGGGTAAAACACAGTAAAGATCTAATCTTGATGTGCTGCAGCATTAACACAATGAACTGTTGTAATAGGCTTATCATATGTGGCGTACAGAAGGGCAGTGAAGGGCAGAACTTGATTCATCAGTACAATAATCTGTACTAATCTTTACTTTCCCAAGTGTGTGAAAGGCTGGTAAGCATGGTGAAACACAGCACGACTTTTTAGAGAAGGTGCACATAGTGCTAATTCCATAATATATGAAATTAAACATGTGGTAAAGGCGCAGTGTATCCTGGCCCCATGACTTCGGTGTGGGACTTACATCTCGGACGTCACACTTGGTCATCAATCATATATAACACTTTATATCACAGTGCTGGTGAATGCTTGATTCTGATTGGTCTGAAAGTATTGATTAATTTTCAATATGAGCAGCTCTGACAATAGTGCCGACTGTAATTCAAGTCAAAGGTTGCTATTAATGCGCTGATCATAACACATTATTGTTTCTTTATTAACAGCCTACACAAGGACTTGTATGAAGGATGTGCCATGTAAAAGTGAGCAATTGTTGATTTGATGACATTTTCTGTAGGGAGATGTTTATTTAACATTTATGGAAGGAGTCTCCAGTTTCAATGTAACAGTCAGAGGTAAAGTGCTGACTTTAAGTCTTAAGGTGTCAGGCTTAAGGCTGCAATTTTTTGTCTTATTAACTTCTAGAGAGAGAAATAAAGAGAGACTGGTGACTGAGTGACTGTTTATACACTGCTATAACACTACTATTACTTTGCCATAATGTTGTTATATTGTAATTGACAACAGTACACTACATGGCATTTTATTCCTTACATATTATCTCGAAAAGTCTGAGCACAAGCTATTTTTGTATGGCATAAATCAGCACAAATGAATGACACTAATTGAGTCACATTTTACATTATATTACAGAGTTATAAGTGTAATTACATGGTGTAGCTATGGTAAACAGGGACAGCTGGGAAAAAAGTGACCCAAAACAAACAAAAACAAAACTTTTACATAGTCAGTAAGGGTTGACTTTAAAATAATGTATACTGGTTTCTATTAATAAGAATTAATGTATTAGTGTGATAAGTTAATGAGGTGCATTTATCAGGGTTATTACAGCTAAAGCAAACTGGACTACAAAAAAATACTAAAATAAATAATGTAGGAATTACAATAATATAAAACAACCCCCACCCTAGATAAATAAATCTAATTCAAATCTCCTCTTCATTTCCTTTTTAGATTTTCTTCAGAACATTCACATAATTAGAATTTTAGTTTAATGAGAAGAAAAGGCAATCAGAAAGAGAGTGTGTGTGTGTGTGTGTGTGTGTATATATATATATATATATATATATATATATATATATATATATATATATATATATATATATATATATATATATATATATATATATATATATATATATATATATATATATACATATATACACACACACACATATATATATATAGGCTAAATAGAAATATCATAAAACACTAATAGGAATGAATAAAATCACAATAATCTCTAACTACAACTAAATTTACTTTTGATTTATTTTTTTGATTTTTTATTTAACTTTTGATTTTGCTCCTTATCCTTTCAGAGAAAATTCTGCATGGCCTCAGGCCAAGAGAAGCATAGTCACAGGCTTAGATCTGTTTGTAAAGGCTGTCGTTAATGTTTTGTACATTTGGACAGTGTAACTGTGCTGCTCTTTGCTCTCTCAGCTTTACAGGTGTGTATGGTCAGATCATATAGAGGCTGTTTTGTACACTCACACACACCTTCAAGCCTGAGAATATACATGTGATGATCATTATTTATACTCCAGCATCAGCTACATATGAGGAGAGAAAAAAGTCACAGGCTTTCCACTCCTGATGCAGATTTGTTCTGATCACATTAAGCCACACTGAACTTTAAAGAAAGGTTTTTAAAATGCAAGTAGAAAGAAAGAGACAAAACTCTTTAAGCACAAGATACAAGTGATTCACACTCAGTAATCTTCTCTGTAATCACTGATCTCTCTGTAATCTTAGTTTTACAGCCAGCTATAAAACTTGTTTGCTGTTATTTGAGGCTTTAGCTCTTGTGTTTTCACATCATCATGTACCTTTAGAGCTATGCAAGTCTGAGTGGGAAAATATTGCAATACGTGATGTATTACACTTACTTTTTAAGCTTGAAAGAAAATTTTATGTTTGGGGCAATTTCAGCATTATGGATGTAACATTTGGCTAACAAAATGTCTCATAATAGAAACATGAATTATGAATTAATTAGTCAATTTGCATATGTTGTCATTTAATCTCTTGAGGAAAATGCAGACAAATCTTAAAAATATGTCGTGTTGATTTATGGTCTGCACGTTTTAAACGGACAAACATTTTCTCTGTGAATTTGAATGATTTGCAGAAAACATCATATATATATATATATATATATATATATATATATATATATATATATACATATATATACACACATATATATATATATATATATATATATATATATATATGTTTTTGGGAATCCATCATTAAGAAAAAACTGCCATTGTACACATTTTTGCTTTATGGATATGACGTATCTCCATATATTGAATTCCATTTAATTCAAGCAGAGAAGTTAAATACAGAGAAATATGAGTGAAAAACACGAGTTAACATTTTAAAACTAGCTTTGTTCCTGTGCTCACAACATAATTTTTTCATGGTACAGTTGACATTTGCGTGGAATTGCCCTTTTTTTTGTTGCCATGCTGTTTTTTTCAAAGTGGGTTCATATTGGGTTCGATCGGTCAAATCTGAGTGACATTCTGTAAAAAAACAAACAGGCAGACTGTCTGTTTGTTTAAGTAGAATAACCATTGGGCAAGTAAAGATGATGCAACCAGACAATATTTTTACGTAAAGCAAAAAAAAAGTTTCACAGCATACTTTTGGATATGTTTTAGAAATTGAAACCTTGAACTTTATAGAAATTATAGAATTATAGAAACATCTATAATTCTGTTACTTAGTGGAAAATCCTTTTTAATTTTTTTTTTAATTATCTACTCTAAGTTTCTATTCTCAGAAGAAAACTGTCATCAGTTTCTTTGTCTGACTGCGTCATTCATGTCATGTCTCAGTACCTGTAAATCACATGATAACCTCAGAAATGTCAAAACACTGGTGCTGGATTAACTTTTCACCCCACTCTTATTCCATTGCATAATGGTTTGAGATAATTACAAACTGTTCATGTTCAAAGGTGAGGTTTCTGAGAGTGTGTTTAACCCTTAATGTTCTGTTTGGTTGAAAAGGGAAAATTTTAATTCTTACTAAATCAAGGAATGTAAAGAACATTAAAAACATGTGTTTTTTTAATCATAGTCATAATTCTGAGGCCATGTCTGTGCTGTTTTGAGCAGGGATATAAACTAAAACAAGGTGAATTTAAAGGTTTTAAACTGATAAGTCTTCATAAATGTAACTGGTATACATACCTGGTATACATACCTGCTATCATATTTCCATATATTAAGCTTATAATGCTAATAATTGTATGATTGTATTGAAGCAGAATTAAAAGACATCAGTGAAACCTCAAACACTAAGAAGTGAACAGGTTTAAAGAGAACCTCAGTCTCTTTAATGATTAAAGGTATAATTCCTAAAAATGGTTTTCAAGTATGAGAAAGGCTTAGCACAGAATAAAGAGCTTGCCATCTAGTGGCAATCAACTCTTAGTGCACAAGATTAGCACTTCCTGTCGGACACTCCTGAGTCCTGTGTATAATCTGAGACCTATACATTAACATGTAGATCCAAAAAGAAAGTCAAACTGACATTTGTATAGGAAAAAAATAACATTTAGAGTTAAAGGACTAGCTGAGTCTGAGTCAAAGCACTTGAGTCTGACTTCAGATTGTTAAGTGTTACTCTATGAGGTCTTGCGGTATTCCTGAGATCCAAAGTCGATTTTTCCATTGGCACCACTGTGCTACCGAAAATGGACCTGCACTATGCAACACTTCCCGACTAGGGCTTTGCTAACACACACTTTTTATAAACCTAATCAATTGCGCTGCTAAATGCTTGGAACAAAATCTGATCCCACGCTGGCCACAATTGTATTGGCGTAAAAGCCTGAGTGAGCGAGGAGCATCTGAGTGGTATCAATATGATCTCTGCAGTCACCTTCTCATCCCCTGTGGTAGCTCTCAGCCTCTCTCTCTCTCTCTCTCTCTCCCATGCTGACTTACAGTTGCTCCCAAAGGGAGGCTCGGATAGCCACAAGGCCCCAATTCACTTTCCTGGAATTCTTCATAGCTCATGCAATCTGGGACAGGTCTTTATTGGTTGGGCTGAAAGAAGAAAACCATTATAGTGATATGTTCACATACAGAGAGAAATTTTAAAAAAAAAACACACACACATTACAGACTGGAGGTCTTCACAGACCACCACACCTGAGTCACTGCCTTTAGTGGGAGCCAGAAAACCAATAACATTCAGACAGTGGGCTCCAAATTGATCTCGAGGCTTCAATTTCCTTTCTGGCAGATCTGAAAAGACAGAGAAGGAGGCAGAATAATGATATCAATACTCAGCTTATATCTATGCAGATTTCTCAGAGCTGGAAGAAGAGCAGTGGTGGCAGGAGGAACTCTGCTTTATAATTTAGCGTTTCCTTTAATTATTATGTAAAAAAAAACCCGACGCTTTCTCAAAACTCATTTCTAATGGAGGTCTAAGGGCAGTTGTTGGAGCATCACATTTCAAGTTTCACCTTTTATTGTCATGTGCATAAAGAGTGCTGTAACCATCTATATACAATGAAATTCTTGTGCTACAATTGCATACTCCTACAAAGACACAGTGCAAAAATTCTAAACTCATAACTAGTACAAAAGATAACAAACTGTAAACACTGAACAGACAAAAGACATGCAAAATTATAAACGTACTCTAAACTAGTAAAATACTAAACTGTAAATATTTTAAACATTGTATATTGTCAAAAAGGAACACAGTGGGGGACATTGCACATACTCCCAAATTTCACCACAAAATATTGAAATATGAAAGTTCGAAATATCTGAAATGACTGTTAATAGAGTGAGAGATATTAATAAACATTTATGCCAAACATAAATTTTGTAGAACCTTTTCATTAATTATTTCAGTCAATACTGAGTTATGTAAGGATTATATAAAACACAATGTGGCATGAAGTTATAGGAAAATAATCAATGAGGGAAGGTGTGATGTGGCCCAACAGAGTTAAACAGAGTTACTGTCATGAACCAGAAGTTGATTATTTTCCTATAACAGCATGCCCTGGTGATTTTTATTCATCTTAAATCCAGAGCAATTTGTCAACACTAAACACATGTACATTTTGTCCATTTATAGTTGCAGTGGAATATCATGAAGTGGAATGCCCTTGAAACAAGTTAGTTCTTGTTATCAGCAGCTATAACCAGGCGTTTCCTCACTAGACTCTCTTATTTCTTCTTCTTAAAGTTAATAAGACAAACAAATGCAACTGCGAAACCACAAAACTCAAAGCCCTTCCTCCTGCAGACTTTTCCATAGGGCTGTAAATCTCTGAGTCTGAGACATTTTCTGTATTGACTTGGACTTGGACTTGGACATTGGTCTTGGTACATATTGGTTTGTCTTGGTCTTGACCAGAATTTTGTAAACATGCGCAAAGTTTGACAAGAAGTCTTCTATAAAACATAGCCTCATCATTGGTGCAATGAATGAATGAAGCCACCTAGTTGAAGTAATGGCTTGGTCTTGAAAAAGATTTGATGGTTTTTGATCTTGATCTTGATCACTCTTGCTTTCATCTGGACTCTATATTGACTTGGCTTTGACCTCCTTAAGACTTAGTCTTGACTTGATCATGGCTAGTCCTGGTCTTGGCCTTCTCTTGGACTTGACAATGATGGTCTTGACCACATCCAACTTTCCCAATGGTGGAAAACTTAAAGTTACAGCATTACCTCTGACTATTACAAAGTACTGACACTGGAGACTCCTTCTACACAAAAAACTTCACTATATCAACAATTACACATATTTTTATCTGCTTGTATCTACTACACAAGACATAGAGTAAGGTACTATATAAACTATAACATATAAGAATGAGGGCATTAATATAAACCTGTAACTTGTCTTGTAGCTGGAATTATTGCCAGAAAATTAATCAAAACCTACTTAAACAGCACTGTTGAATAATTGCAAAGTAATTAAACAATCTAAATATACTTAATTTAGTCTTTCAGAAATGGGACTGCTTTTTCTGAGGAAAGCACTTGTGGTTATGAGTGACCAATGTAATAAAAATGGACGTGCTTCAGGTTCTGTCTGATCATACATGGACACCACGGAATGTTTGGAAAATGCAAGTAACCAGAATGACTTTTATTGTTCCAGTGTTGTCGAGTTGGAAAAACAGCATAATAACAGTTATGACTGTCTGTCTCCTAAAAACTTTAATGTTAGAGTTAATGGTCAGACATTTTAAACAAATACATGGCAGAGGTTAACAGTTGGCATTAGACTTCTAATATATGTGAGTTTTAAGCAAATGGTTTTCTGGTCTTTTAAAGAGAAATGTGTCAAAGTTATTGTCTATGGTAATCACACACACACACACACACAAGCACAACAGATGCAGAAGATAATATTAGGTTGAAAAATGATTTCCACCCACTATCCAGGAAGACAGCTTTGAGGAAATCAGCAACACTTCCCAGGCATATTGTAGGTGGACGAGGTAAGTCACTATGATGTACAGTTTAGTAACTTATGAATAGCATGGTGAAGAATTGGCTTGGTAACAGGGTACAGTGGCAGGAACATTAAATCAGACATCAGACTAAGAAAATACAAGAAATGTACAGATGAGCTGAATATGCATGAAGTGATAGAGCATGTCCATTGGTTTGTTTTCTAAATCTGTAAAATTCTTTCATTCAGAGATGGAATTACTTTTTCTGAGGGAAGAATTTGTCATTATGAGTGACCACTTTAGTAAACATGTAATTATAATTTGAAATAATTTACATGGCATTTACTTTTCTATTCCAAACTGATCATCAGACTCAGACTTTTTTTTTTTTGCTGATTAATGCTGATTAAATTATTCCAAGCTTGAGCATGGAAAATAATCATTGTTGTAGATTTTAGCCTCAGTGCTCCTTTGCACTAGTTGAGAATGACAGTTAGCTCATTATACTGTATTTATTGATGTATTTATTAAGTGAACTTGTCTATTGGATGCTCAGTAACATCTAGAACTAATGAGTAGCATGGAAGCATCAGAAAGCACTTTAAAGTCCTATATATGAGATTAAAAGGCCACGTGTCTCATAGCTGACACTACTATAAAAGCTCCTGTAAAAGGAACACATGGTTTAGACATCAAATGATCAGCTATAACGTAACTTTCACTTCAGAAGATTAATACAAAATTGCAATACATATAAAATAGTGTGTTCTTTTTTGCATTTAAAAAACGTTTGTTTTACCATTCATAAATATTATATATAATTCCACTTGTACTTCAGTATTGTCTCATAAAATTCATATTCAGAGAGAATATAATATTATAATGTGCAAATCATCATTCAGGCTAAGGTTTCATATTTACAGTAATAAAAATGTCATACTAAATGTATAAAATTATGTCATTCTCAGGAAAGCTACTTAGTTCAGTTGGTTTTAAAGACTGATTATGAGGTTGACTCATACAGCTTTAACCTGAAAGCATATTCGCTCGTCCTGATCGCAGTGCTGCTCTCTGCAATATTCCAAAAGACTGCAGTGTATGAATAAGTTCTCTCTCTTTTATTTTAAAAAAGAGAAAATCTGTGTTACGTGATTAACTGCTGAATCAGAATTTTGCAGAATCTTGCAGATGTATACATTTTGTCACAATTTGCAGCACAGTCTTTTGTGCAATTTCACAGTTTTTGTATTACACTGTACCTTCATAAAAATGAACATATGACAATTCTTCTAGCTTTGTCTTGTTTAATTTAATTCAGAATAAATGTAGGTATTACATTACCCGTACTTGAGGCACTACATGGTTAAGTACATTGAAGACTGAATGAATATATTCAAAAAGTAAGGTAAGTGTGTTAAATGTTTGAAAGTAATGAAACCTAATCACATTCATTAAGACCACATTTAAAATCAGACCTTCTAGCTTGGCTTGTGTTTATTCTTTCGAAATCTTTTTAAAGAGTTACTTCTGCACTGCATTTCTTTTCCATTTTAAGACTTTTCCAGTCTGGGAATTTGGTCTGGTATTCACAGTGTCTGTTCTGTGACCTGAACCAGAAACAGGCTTGACAGTGAGCAATGGATTATTATATTAAAGAGAAACAAGTGGTAAAGCTAAAAGCCTTTAAAAAGTAAATGGTGAAATAAAAGAACATAAGGCTGTACCTGCTGAGAAGAATAACCTGTACATACCACTGACTCATTGTTTTGCAGGTTTACAGTTTGTGTCACTGAGAATCCGGTTTCCCACTGGTTTTCTCCTGAAAAACTTTCTCCATTATTAGAAACTAAATGGCAGTAGTTTTTAAATGTTAACTTGTAAAAAAAAAAAAAAACCTAGCCAAAAACCATGTAACATCTAAAATCTAAAAATATTTAATATGGCTAAGAAAGAAAATGTTAGGTATATGAGCTACGTTTTAGCAAGCCTGCCAGTGTATTAGCATGCTTTGTTTTTATTCAGTTTAATGCACTGGAGTCTGCAAAGTCAAATAAAGAAAGGTTAAATAATTGAGTTGTGTATGTCTTGACAATAATTAGAAAAAAAAATATAAAAAGATGACTTGTTTCTGGTATTAGCTAACTCTATGCTCTCTAGATCTCTGGAGAGCTTAGCTAAAAAAAAGGAAATTAAAAAAATATTTAAAAAAAACTTAGAAACACAAGTCCCTTTTTTAGCTTTAAGATTAAATTATATATATATATATATATATATATATATATATATATATATATATATATATATATGCTGGTACCACTGTCAAGGCATCTTATTTCACCAAGTCATAACCATGGAGACAGAAATGGCACTTGGGAACTTGTTTTTTTTTTCACTTTAAAGTTCCCAAGAGCTACAAGGTTCACACAGTGGGTCAAGGTTGGCTTTCAAGGGCAAATGCAGTTAGACAGTGTCATTAACACGTCGTTAACTCCTACCAGGGCGACATAACATGCCCATGTTAATTGCTGGCTCCCATCCAGGAAGTGTTATAACATTATAACCCTAGCCTGTAAGACTGTTGCCTAGTCACTGAAATATACAATATATCTATCACATAAAATAATAATAATAAAAAAACCCGTATGTATCATTAATTCCATCAAGAAATCATTGAATGAATCATTTATATATGTATGTGTGTATTTATTTAGGATGGATTTAGAAATATTTTATTATTATTATTGTTGTTGTAATCATCATTAATGCATTTTATTTAACCCCCCCCCCCCCCCCCCATATATATATATATATATATATATACACACACAAACAAACACACAAACAGCCCTAAAATAAAGGCAGGAAAACTATCACGCACTTTCATAACTTTATTTACCAGCACATCTGGTTTTCAGATGTAAAATTGTTAGACTCAGAGAGAGCATTATTTTCCCCTCAGATCCCGCCTCCTCACCTGTGATTGGCTGGAAGGTAAGCTACACGAACAGTGCTCTGATTGGACAGTGACGCCGTCGGTTGCTATTTTCAAAACGCCTTATATAGTTGCAATTTCTAAATCTAAGTAAATGAAAAATATACATACAGGAAAGAATAGAGTTATACAATCTAAATAAATGTGCGAAAACAAAGAAAGAAAGAAAGAAACAAACAAACAAACAGGCTCTATCTAACTACATGAGCACTGCGTGTGGGCGTGAAACAGTAGCCAATCCTGGCGCAGGTGGGCGTGGTTTCCAGTCTGTGGGTGGGGATGGAAAAAAAAAGAAAAAAAAAGAAAAGACGCGAGGCGTTTGTGTGGGAATGCGAGCGAAAGGAAAGGAAATGAAGCCCGAGTGGTTTGCTGATTAACACCAACCACTTCCTCTGTTCAGGAGTGTGAGCTGTGTGTAGAGCTCGGAGTGAGTGATGCAGGAGTGTGTCTCTGTCCTACCGTCCCGTACACACAGATACACACACACTCACACACACTCCTGATCCTGAATGAGCGGCTTTAACACTGAATCATTCCTCGAAGTCGGTAAAGTTTATGGATGTAGACGGAAGGAAGAGTGGAACCGGATACACACACTTCTCTTCTCTTCCTTCTGAGCCAGAAGTCTGACTTCTTCCAGCGCAATGGCAACACAGTAGCGTGATTTTCAGCTGGAACAACAACAAACAAACAAACAACAACAAACAACAAACATAAATAACACCAGGAGCAGTGGATTACATACAAGTTTGTAGTTACAAGGTAAGAGTATTTACATGTTTCCAGTTTATTTGTTTGTGCAAAAAAACTCTCTCTCTCCCTCTGTGTGTGTGTGTGCGCGCGCGCGCGCTCTGGCGACAGTGTGTCTGAGTGGTTACTTTTGTTTGCTTTTCTGCATGTATAGAAAAAAAATCCGTAGATCATCTTTATTTCTTTGATCATGCATGAGTATTATTACTCACATGTTTGTTCTGAATAAGTAAAACACTTGTGCTGCCTTCAAAACACCAAAACTTTAGATATTTTGAATTGAACCAACACAAACAAACAGGAAGAAGTGTTTCTGTTTAATCATAATATCTGATGTAGTTGTTATTATTATGTACACTTTTGTGTATTAAACTCTATCTTTCCTACGCACACTAGGGTGATCCTCTTATCTTTTTTCCCTTTAATATGTATCCTTCACCTTTCAGAGTAAAGCTTTGAAGGTTCACTACATGCACATTTCTAGGTAAAAGGTGCAAAGGTACAATAGGTGTACACATAAGAGTGCCATCCCAGTGACAAGGAAAAGTAGTACAGTTCTCATTGCTCTCATTAATGCTCTGCGTGATGCATGATGTGTGTTATAGGGATCTGTGTGTGTGCAGTGTGTTTTTGATGTTTGCAGACCATTGGCACTTGGTTAGCTGGTCTTTTGTCATGTAGCCAGGTGTACAGGTTCAGATTTCAGTCTTCACCCTGCGTCCATCAGCTTCCCACTGAGCTCTGAGCATTACAATAGACTGGGCGGAGGAGGGGAAGAGGGTGCTATACACCATTAATCACCTATTATTTCACACTTGTTAACGACAGAGCGAGAGACAAGGAGACACGAGGTTAATCAGCGATTACTGATTATTGAATACCCTAACCCTTGTGTTCTGTTCAGGTCAAAATGGCCCGAATAAAATTTGACACAAGCATACTAAAACTTGATCGAATATGAAAAATGATACAGTTTCTTTAGGGCACATATTTATAGTCATTTTGAACCAAAACAGTGGACGATATATGAATTGAAACTGACAGCTTTTTACAGAAATAAAACAAATAAGTGAATTCACTGTTACATTACCCCCATGTCTTATGTACCTGATTACATACACATTAGGAACATCCCCATGCATAAGAAGTGGTTTTGTGTGTCTTTACTCTTCCCCCAAATCATATGTGTTGGTCATTTCAAGTATTGTTTTCTGTCTCAGCTGCCCAAAGTCAGTATTGCCCCTGAACAAGTACCTTCATTGCTAAGTAATGAACAGAACACAAAGGGTTAAGGTCAGAGAGATGGAGCAAAATTCAGAATTTGAAATCCAGTCATTTATCAGATTATTCAAATATCTTTATACTGTGATATGTTGAACCAGATTAAAGGTGGTATTGGGTTTGAGAATGTTGATCTGGTGTCTACGCATGTGCACGCACACACACACACACACACACACACAGAGCAAGAGAGAGATTTTGAACAAAAAGAGAAGCAGCATGCAGGTCAACTTTATATTCAGTTTGCACTCAGAAATGTGTGTCTTTACCGTTGTGGATCACAACATCAGCCAAATGAGCAAATGTAATCAGAAGGTCATGAGTTCAAATCCTGACACTGCCAAGCTGCCATGTGAGGAAGGCCCTTAGCTCTTTTCTAAAATTTAAGCTCAGCTCAAATGTTACTCTTAAAAGCGTTTACAAAATGAGTAAATATAAATCGACAAGACAAACAAAACATAATAGATTTAGAAAATGAAGCTATTGAGATTTTACAAACTAGCTGTGCTGCCACTTTGTTACTAAAAATGTCATTAAACCGTTAGCCACTGGAAGAAATGTTGTTACTGGCTGCGTTTACATGCACATCAATATTCTGGTATTAATCAGAATTTGGCAATATTCTAATTAGTACTGAGTTATGTAAACACCGCAATCCAATGGCCTGATTCAGATTAACACAATATTCAAGAAATTTGTTGTGCATGTAAACGTAGTCATTGAGTCCTGTAGACTTGAGTTTCTGCATTATCTGATTACTGTTTTATCAAACTAAACAATGTGTAAATTGATCGTTGTCACATCTAATACGCAGATTTCGATAAGCATACGCCCGAGCTACCTCCGAATAGCAGCGGTCTGTTTTTGTCCAGTTAAGGCACATTGTGTGTGTGTCTCTGTGTCTCTGTCTGTGTGTGTCTCTGTCTGTGTGTGTCTCTGTCTGTGTGTGTCTCTGTCTGTGTGTGTCTCTGTCTGTGTGTGTCTCTGTCTGTGTGTGTCTCTGTGTCTGTGTGTGTGTCTGTGTGTGTATGGCTTCACTGATTGGTTTAATTAGAGAGGGGGAAAATCAACACGCAGCTGATGAACAGCCGTTCTCAGGAAAGGTGTTTACCCAGACGCTCTGGCTGAAACTTAAACATATTTTATTGTTTGTCTGTGTTTACTCTAAAAACAAAAACGGGATTAGTAAATTTTGTCTTGTGAAAGCAGGGTGTTTGAGATGGATTTATTGAGTCATTCTGTGCAATCGGAAAGTTTTTTTTTTTTTTTTTTCCCTCCAGACTTCTCTCATCTCAGTCCAGACAGGCATTTGTCTTCAGTCAAGCTTCAGTGAGTTGCTGTAGAGGGCTGGGTCTGCACAGAGCAGCTCTTCCATAAACTGCTGTATTGTCTGGCTTTGTGATCACAAGCTGTGTGTGTGTGTATGTGATAACAAGGATGTGTTCAGACAGGTTTGTCTGCGCTGAATGAAGCTCAGTGTCACGGATGTGTGTGACGAGTTTTGTTACAGTGTGATGTCTGGTATGTTCCATTAAAACAAAGGTGGTTTCATGAGAATGAGAAGTTAAAGAGACTCACCTAGAATCACTGCAGTTATTAGCTTTAGCTTTTCCAGACACGAATGACAAAATGGAGACTGATAGCCTACTGCCTTCATAGGCTGTTCAGAGAGCTGAGGAGAGATGTTACTTCATTTGCAAGCCATTTGAACAAAGTTCTGGAAAGTTCCATGGTTTCTTTTTTTTTTTACGTTTCTGATCGAGCGAGGCCGTATCCGGCGGGACCACACGTCTGTGGCTGTGTCTGTATTTACATTTCATTTACATTTGACCAACACTTTTATCCAAAGTGACTTACAGGTAAATGACGGCACAATCCAAGCATGTAGCTGAGAGTTAAGGGCGTTTCTCAGTGTAAACTTCCACTCACAAGCTTAAAAGCTTTAAACTCTGAATCACCACTGGCAACATGACAAAATATCATATAACCAAACCTGAAGACATTTTCACCACAATACACAGTATATCAGTTGTAATATGTAAGCAGTACAGTATTTAAAAAAAAAACACATTACATTTCTGTATTGTGTGTGCGATCAATTTGAAGTTGAAATATGAGAGTGAGCCAAATGAAAACCTTCAAAGTGTGACATAAATTTGAATTGAATAAATTTATGTTCTAGGGGAATCTGTTAAAGTGCTGGAACACACACTGAGTGAAATAGAAATTTCTTAGAAAAACGATACACTTTTTTGACCCCTAATTGCAATAAACAATGCAAAATTAGAAAAATAAAAAGTTTTCATTTGTTTCATCCTTGTACATTTTTGTACCCATTGTTCAATCGCTGTTTTCCCAGGTTAAATAATTAACTTTTGTAGACATTAAATAAAAATATCATACTGCGGTTTGTAGGTGCATTGTTATTATGAAAAGTATCATGATGTGATATTTTACCACATCTCCCAGTCCCATTAAAAAAAATCTACATCTAATATCTGCAGAAATGAATTGCTTTACATGGAGAGAGGGAAAAGAGGGAAAATGAAATGACAGGTGCATGAATAGATTTAAACATTAAATCAGCTGCATGTAGAGTAGTAGGGTAGAGAGCTTTTTTGTCATTCTAGTCATATAGTAAGTATAGAGTAGAATGAAATCACAATCTCCATGGCCTTGGTGCAGTACATAATAGAAAAGTGACAACTGTGTCTACAAGATAATCACCGGACAACATGTAGTGCAACCAAGGGGGGAAAAACCCAAGACTATATGTATATCTATCTATCTATATATATCTATAGTTACAAGGTATATATATATATATATATATATATATATATATATATATATATATATATATATATATATATATATATATATGTGACACTTGGTGCTGAGAATGTTAACTTACTGATGATATTTACAGTGTCTCAGAGAAGTGTTTGGCTGGGTGATTAATCACAGTATATATACACACAAACACACAACTGCTACTGGACTGGACAATATGTTCATATAAATCAATGTCATATTGATATTGGTGTTGATATTGATTTATATGATCATATTGTCCAGTCCAGGCTAGTAGCAGTTGTGTGTTTGTGTGTGTGTGTGTGTGTGTGTGTGTTGGAGTGTTCTGGACAGTGTTTGTGAGTGTGACTTGGGGGGGGGTAGATAGCTCTGCCTCATGCTGGGGCATCATTGTCTGAAGAGTGGCGCCCTGCTGGGCTCTTTACCCTCCTTCACGTTCTGGAGTCATCTGATAGCATTCAGATAGCAGGAGGATTGGCTCCACTCTCTCTCTCTCTCTCAATCTCTCTCTCTCTCTCTCTCTCTCTCTCTCTCTCTCTCTCTCTCTCTTTGAGCTCTGTCTGCAGGCACTGCAGTGGATATCAATGTATATCACTTCTTCCCAGGAGTGACGCTGTAGGCCTAAGACTAGATTACACTCTTTGACTGAAGAAGCACGTCTAACTTTTGCTCTTCGAGTCATTTCGACTGAAGACACGTGCTTGTTTGTTGCTTAAAGGAATAAACCAGTGCCATTATACCTAATCTCTATTGACCACATCTGTAACATATGTGTGACTACCACGTCAACACGTTTCTCTGAACTAAAGAAAGAACAGAAAACCCCTTCACATGAAACGTGTAATGAAAGCCTAAGGGCAGTTGTTGGATAATGAAGCAATAAGCCTCAAAACGCCATGGTTTACAGTAATTTTAGAACAGCTATGGGGCATTGTTAGGCACGATGTGGAGTGGAGTTAGTTATTGCCAATTAAATTATGTCTTGCAAATTCAAAACTATCAACCATTCCACTAACAAATACACTAAAGTCTCAGAAAGAAACATGCATGAGAGAATGTCTAACTAAAACTGTTCTTATGTAGTTATATCCAGCACTAGAACAATACAATAAAATGTGATTACATTTATGTTTTTAATGCTAAATATTGACTAAATATGAGCTACATTGACTGTCTTATGTTAGTAGCACATAACAACAAATCCTACCCTAAGAAAATAGTCCAATCTCTGTGACTATTATACAAATATAGAGATGTAAACACTGGGCTGAGGAATTAATAAATGTGTTCTATGTAACAATAGTAATGCTAAAATTCAGCAAGTGCCCTCCATTATAAGTGAATTTTTCTCAGCACAATGTGTCAAACATCAATTCTTAGACAATTCTTGTCTAAGGTATATCACACGTGCTACAGATGAGGTAAATTAAGATTAGGTTGGAAAACAATGGTATATTCCTTTGGTGCTATTATAAGAGCAAGCTAGTTAAAATATGTAAAAAAGTTAGCCAGTAAGCTAGCTAAAACTGTATTTGCAATAAGTTTGTTGAATTCCTCATTAGTTTTAGGTTCAACGTGACACCGGTGATAACGGTGATTCCAGACTGTACTGCTGATTATGTATGAAGTGTGGATTGGTATAAAGCAACTTTATCAGTTTGTAGAACCTTCTTGTATTTTGCTACTACACCATCACTACTTCACAGTTACTCATGTTTTCTTTTCTTTTATTTAATAAACTGGTCCGTTTTCGTCAGTTTGTTACTATTATTCACTTTTTGCACTGTTTGGTTTGTGCGTGTGCCGTGTGACGTTGGTCACCGCAAATGTCCCCCTCAGGTTTGGGGAAATGCATCTGCTGTTGCTAAGCAGTGGAAAAAGCTGCCAAACTCCTAAGAAAGAAGTCCTGCTGATTTGGGGTCATCAGAGGAGAATCCGCCCGATGAAAAGGGCCGTGATGCCACAGGGGGAATTATAGAGTCCTAATACAGAGTGTCTAGGTCAGACTGTCTTATTTCCTGCCATGCTAATAAGCCCAAGAAAATGGAAAAGAGATCCTGCACAGTACAGTGTGCTCACCTTGTTCTGTAGTCTGTGGTGTTATGTAGTATAAGTGAATAATATAAATAAACATATTAACAGCAATATTGGTGGGTAATTTTTTCTTTGGGACATTAAATCGTGAGCTCTCCAGTTTTACACTCAATGTTACTACAAAGCAGTTTTAAATAAGGAATGACAAGATGGTGTCATGCAGGGCGACCTGAATTGGAGTTACTATTACTGTTCTGTTCCTCTTACACCACAGCAATTAGTGGACACTAAAAAATTTTGTGGAAAAAAAAAACGACACACCGTGCTTTTTTTTTTTTTAACCATTTACAGTTACATTTAATTTTGTAGAACGTCCCAGAAACAAGTTAGTTCCTGTTATCGCTTACCTTACAACAACTATAAATAGTTAACACCCTCTGACCAATCAGAATTGAGAATTGATAGTGTAGATTTAAATAAATGCCATCTTATAATACACAATGGACTGTTGATTGAAAAGTAATTGGCAAAAATTAGTTAATAAAATGTATATTTGTGATAAATAATTGTTTACAGTTTCTCACAACCTTATCTGTAGCCAGAGAATTTCCATGATAATGCCGTGAAAAGATTTGGAGCCAGACTTGTTGATGTAGGAGACTAAATGACAGATTACCATTGCATTCATAGCAAGATGCTTTAAATACTGTTATTATTACATGCTTTTTAAGTGCTGTAATATGTCTGTACAAGCGTCCTTGGGTACCATAAAAGGCACTTATAAATAAATCGTTATACTATTATGACCATATTCAGAATTCATATAACAATTTTGTTTCAAGTATGAGCCGTTTTGCAGTTGCAGTTACTTTATTGCATCGTAGCATCAGGTGCTCATCTCCTGTAGGAGTGTTTTTTCTCAAATCCAGCTCTACAGAACCACAGCTCATATGTTTTCCACTGTTTTATCCTTTAGGAAAGGCTCATTAATTAGCTGATTACTGAAAGCAGATGTGCTGCAGCTGGGGATTCATTGAAATGAGCTGGGTAGTGTTATGCAGGAGCAGATTTTTAATACCTGAACCAAACCTGTTCAAAGATTAATGGACTTTCATGCATACCACCCTTCATCGTGTTTCACTTCTAAGCTGTTTGTGTGTACGGCGTATAGTACAATATATACATGTTTGTGTGTGTGTGTTTGCATGTTTGTGTGCACACATTTCCTTTTTATTATGATGCCAAATACCAAAAATTTTGGTATCCCAATCCACTGTCTGTGGTTACTGTGGTATGGTTTTTGGTATCTTCTTGAAACTGGTACAAATGGGACGTAATAGTAAGTAGGATTGGATCTAGCAGCACTGCTTGTTTCTGAGTCACTTAAGGTACATCGTACAAAGAGACAAACGCAACTGTGTGATTCACTGGTGCTAATTTTGTGTTTTTAAATCACCATCGTACAAATTGAGTTGTGGTACTTCTCAACCTTCACAGATGCTCAAGTCTAAAAATAGTACCAATACAATCATTTTAATTCACAAATTTAGCATGAATTAACATGGTTTTATATCTTTGGTAATTACATGGTTTCAGTTACATAGGAGTTTTTAGTTCTTTTATAAAAACTTTACTATCCTTTTGGCCAGAGTCTGTGGAAATAAAAACATTTTAATTTCATCATGGTGCGTGTTTTTGTTCTGTCACCATAGTTGACTAAAAGATTAAATCTTTTATCATATAGCCTCACATATAAACTGGTAATTAATTGTCATATCAAAGAAAAAACAACAGCAATCCAAGCAGCTTTTCAAAGTTAAAGCTAACAATAGTGTGGAGATAATGTAGCTGTTGTCACTGGAACTTCTCTAGCCATCACAAGTTGGTGGAAACTAGAACTAAAACCTTGAGTTGTGTTAGTTCCTGTTTAGCTGCGTGTTTTTCACTCTTCACTGAAAAAAAAAAACTCCTCTGCAGATTCTCTCTGAGAAGTCTCCCTGGTCTATGTATATATGCGTCTATCCCTCAGAGTAGATATGTGTGAGTGTCTCTCTCTTCCTGCAGAGGCCCCGCAGCTGCCTTTTCACAACAACATAAAGTGTATAATTTGTCTGCGGAAGCCTGAACGTCTCGGAAAGCGGAGAGAGAGAGAGAGAGAGAGAGAGAGCGGAGGAGAAAGAGAAAGGAGGGGAAACGGTCCTCCGACAGCAATCATTTTTCCGTGCACAGTAATTTTGCTGTCAGAAACAGCTGGCAGTGCGGGCCAGAACAATGCAAGAGGAGAGGATCGGAGCGAGGGAGCGTGGAAGGCGAGCAGAGGGAGGGAGAGAAGGAGAGGAGGGAGGGGAGCGGTGGTTGGCAGAGACCTGAGGGGGGATCGGATTTCAGACTCTGTCATTAAGGCCAGACTGCGCCATGCACACACAGCCACAGCTTCAAGTCTGAGCAGGACTCGCAAACTCTTATCCTGGTAGGGCTTTCTTCTCTTTTAAAGGTTTGTCTTTTTGTTCTTTTCCTTTTCTTTTATAACCCCTCCTTAAACTCTTGACCCACCTTAGTCTGTCTCTCTCTCTCTCTCTCTCTCTCTCTCTCTCTCTCTCTCTCTGTGTGTGATGGTCTCTCTCCTGGGGTAAGTAGAGAATATGTGTAGCTTAAAAAAATGAGGTGAGGGACGGATAAAGGGAGGGTGTGTGTGTGTGTGTATGTGTGTTGTATATGAGAGAGAAAGAGAAGGAGGCAGTACTTGGCAGGCACACTGTACGGCAGAGAAGCAGGCAGATCTCTTTTAGGATTCATCAGCGCAGACTGAGCCTCGCACGTCTGAGAGTGTGTGTGCGCATGCTGACATGCCAGTAAGTCCAAGCTTTTACTTTTAAATTCAGATTAGCTCAGAAAAAGAAAGAGAGAGAGAGAGAGACTGAATAGGAAAGAGAGATGGAGAAGGAGAGCTCAGTATGTGGGTTTCTTGTTTTGCCTGTTTTTGGTTGGTCTCATTGTTCAGTCCAGATTTGCGCTGGCCCTTCTGTCTGAGTGATATTTTTAGTCTCAAATCCTTCAGCCTTTAGTAATCATAAGCCTTTCCGCAGCCTCGACATAACGGAGTGAGTCTGTCCATCTGTGGGAAAGAGAGGGAGAGAGAGGGAGAAGGGACTGCTGCCGCCCTGATGGCACACAGGCAGGAAGTGAGACAGAGGGGGACTGTGCAGCTACACACACACACACACACACACACACACATACACACACTCTCTCTCTCTCTCTCTCTCACATACAGACACACACAAGTCCCAGTTGTGTGGTTGCTGCTCTGGTGCTTCCCTCTCCTTCAGTGGGCTCTGGAGTGCAGTTATTGATTTCTGCGTCATGCGGTGTCCCTGTGTGTGTGTGTGTGTTTGAAAGAGAGAGAGTAGTGTGGTGAAAGATTGGGAAGGAGACAGAGAGTCGCGTGTGTGTGTGTGTGTGTGTGTGTGTGTGTGTGTGTAGCGCTCCAGGCTCCTCTTGCTCCCATTACCCCCAGACTGCACTGGAGACAGTCTGCAATGCACATTTTATGAGCTATCTCACTCACTGTCTTCTCTCTGGCTCTCTCTCTTTCCTCTGAGTTTCTGTTTATTTTCTGTCTCCTTTAGCTTCACTGCTGCACTGTTCTCCTCCTTCTCTCACCAGGTTTCCTCTCTGCTCTCGTTTTCACAGCTCTAGTCTTGTGTTTTCCTGCTTGCCAAATGTTTTGCTATCATTAGACGTTAATGTCTAACATGTGCTAGACGTGGTGGTTCCATGATGTTTTTTCAGTCAAAACAAAGACAAAATCTAGGTTTCAATATACAGAGTCTGTATAACAGTGGCTGCGTGATATCGATATCGCGATACATGCAATATCGTCAGGACCAATTGCATTCAAGTTGCACAGTATATCATTTGTTAATTGCGATTTGAGTTTTTGCACTACTGATCACAGAAACCTGCAGTATACATATTAGGACTCTAACGAATCACATTTGAACCTCTCAGAAATTCCAGATAAGTTTTTTTTTTTTTTTTTTTGTGCGTATTTTGATCATGGTTTTGCCTTGATAACAAAAAAGAACCAAAATTTTGATTAAATTAATTCATTGCAATCTTTTTATGCATGCCACTCCAACAGTAAGTTTGCAGTGTTTTAATAATAATAATAATAATAATAATAATAATATGCTTTTTTGGTCCTTATTGTGCAGCTCAATACAGTAGAGCTAATTATTCTAGCAAGCAGCTGATTGGACGTTAAATAGTTTTTGGATCAAATGTCTAATTTTTCCACTTTATACATATATATACTTTTTCCAGCAAAACGAAATAGTGCATATAAATAAATATGATCGTCAAAATGTATCACAATACGATATTTTTCCATATCTCATGCTTCTGTTTATATAAGTGGCTCTCAAAGCGGGGTCCGTGAAGCATAGTGAGGTAGTCCGTAATTTAGGTACAGTGGTAAATATCACACAAAATCACATAATTGTATTGATTACTGAATTCTTATAGTCATAAATCTCTTTGACAGGTCACTTGAATAGATTAGGTTTAATCCAAACCTCAAAAACTCAACGTCAGCTTGGACCTAATGTGTTCTGTGGGTGGAAAGTTCAGGAATTAAAGGCTATATGGCTTCAATAAATAGATAATATTATTGCACACATTTATGGAGGGGGTCTGTGGAGTTTAATTTACAGTTAAATGAATGGCCGGCTACAGAACATTGACCGATTTCTGCAGTAATAGTTTTGAAAGACTTCAGCTGTCTGTCATATGACTTTACAGCACACACTAGCATCAGAAAATGCACACGTACCAGATTTTTCTATGCAAACTGCCATAAGGTTATAAACGTGACATCTCAAGCAAAAACATTCGCCTTAAAATCAAGGCAGCAGCTTGTGGCTTACTAAAGTTAAACATATGTGTGTGATGTGGCTGCTTTGTTTTACAGCATACATGCCACAGATGTTTCATATGCTTTGATTTGCCGTCTCTCTGCCAGAGATGTTAGTTTAGAATGGGATTATGGAGTGCTAAAGCTCATATCGGTCTGTGACTAGCCACTTAGACCTTAGCTTCATCTTAGATTGCACGCTCACTGTGTTTACAAGGAATTACGACATAAATGTCCCATTCTTATGGTTTTCACTACTTTGGAGGTTAACATTTTCTGATAGCAAGTTTTTATTTTTATTTATTTATTTGTTAAATGCAACACTAATGTAGTGTTGTTGTTTCTCAACATGGCAGAACACATAGATTCAGTTGGTGATTGATGCTACGTGCAATCACAGTGTAATTCTAGCCATTTAGTGCCTTTTCTTAATAATTTACCAATACACCTGAGGGAAATGTTGATATTACAAACAATTTTGTCTATATAAAAGAGTACAAGCTGGCTGAGAAAATCATTAGCCTCAGGTATTAGCTAGCTAATGCTAATTTCCTATTTCCCCGTTGGCTAGCAGCAGGGTCCTCCAAATAATGGATAGAAACAACATGACTGACTATGATATCACTTTAAAACTGTACATTAAAATCATTTACAATATGTATTGTGGCATATGTAGTACTGTTGGATAAGCTAGCTAGCTAAATTCAGGTTGCAAGGAGTCTGGAACTTTTTTCTTTTCTTTTTTTTTTTTAATATGTGCGTTTTTTATTGAGTTTCCTGTAGATACATTACAGTGTTGTGTATTAACAAAGCATCCGTGTACAAACTTGAGCAAGAAAGTATATTCTATATGCTATGAATTAGTTCAGGAGTATGTGATTTGACCCACAACTTGTCCTACAGTGTTGATTATAAGCTAATACTGTCTTGTATAGCTTCTACGTGAACCCTGTAAGTTTAATTTTAAGGCTGTTTGATGAATTAAATTTTGTTACAGATGCTTATTGCAGTCAAATGAACATGAACAACCTAGCCTTGGGAAGCAGGTATTAGTAATATTTCTGGCTCCAGCTGGTTAATAGTGTATAAGGACATGAATAGGAGATGGATGTGTAGTGTTAGAAAAATGTACACTATAATTAAAGCAAAATGTGTTTATGTAGGACACTAAATGCAGTGTTTGCTATTACAGGATTATCTTGGCAAGCACTTTATCAATGAAGGCTTTTCGAGTTAGATCTAGTGTAGATATTTCTCCTCGTTTTATGTAATCTGATCAACCTATTTCACCTCGCTGCCGAGAAGCGGGGCTTGCGTATGGAGATAAATGGAGATCTGAATACAGAGATATTACATATGTAGTTCCCAGCATTGCTGATGCAGCAGACTCAGGGAAAGAGGAAGCACATGGCTACAGTGATGGTAGTTTTTAGGCTCACAAGACGTTTGTCATATCTATAGGGACTATATTCAGGGCACAGACGCTATGGAGAGAATGCTGATGACGGCTTTTTTTTTTTTTTTTTTTTTTTACTGGATAACTATACTAAATTGTACATTGCAGTAACTATATAGGTCATTCTGGTACTGCAGTAGATTGTGTTTACTGTGCACATTTGTTTTAGCAAGGACAGGCAGGAGAGGGGGAGAGAGTGTGTGTGTGTGTGTGTGTGTGTGTGTGTGTGTGTGTGTGTGTGTGTGTGTGTGTGTGTGTGAGCTGAAGATCCCAGCTGGAGATAACACACTGCAGGGCATTCTGGAGCCCGGCACAGACACGTAGGCTCTGGAGGAAGGGATGATGGAGGGACAGAAGGAGTGCATCGCCAGAATGCAGACATCATGCCAAAAACTCCCTCAGACACAAAAAGATGGCTTTCTGTCAGGGGACGGATAATCAATAGGAATGATTTATATTCTTTTGCTTGTGTGGAGATGGTTATAACTCCTGCACTGCCAGTAAGCCTCGAAAGTCGTTTATCAATAAGCATGACTACGTTAAGGGTAGGCAATAAAAAGATATGATATGGTTATCACGATATACTGTGTTGCTGTATGCTTTTTTTTAACAGTATTGCAGTGTCATCTGTACTTTTACAACACTGACCAACTCTAACGTTGTGCACAGTAATAATGGATTTCCAAAAATTCCCTTACTTTATTGATATATTGTTAACATTATTTATTAAAAATTTTAAATTTAAATTTTTTCCCATGTGTTAAACCTAAACTGTTAGTGCTCAAACCCCATTTGGTGCTACATGAAAACATCTTCAAATATTCTGGTGTGTTATTTTTGCCTCCTACCACCGCACTGTTAAATGCTATATTCTGATTGGTCAAAAGGTGTTGATTAATTTTCTGTAACAGTAGCTCTGACAGTAGTTACAGCTGCAAGGATTATATTAATGAGCTCTTTCTAATGCGTTATCATTTCTATAGTAGCAGCTTACACAGTGAACATTATGCATAAATGAATTAAAAATGCATATGACTGTTGATATGGTGGAGTTTTAGCATTTTTTTGAAGGACTCTCCAGTGTCAGCACTTTGTAAGCGTCAGAGACGAAGTGTTCCACCATGGGAAAGTCTTCACAATAGTGAAGAGATAGAAGAAAAGAGAGGCTGCTGAGGGAACAGCTGTGTATACATGTAGCTTCTATAATGTAAGTGATAACAGGAAATAGATTTGCTTTGCAGGGATTGCACAGCATTTAAGGTCACTGTAAATGGATAAAAAATATGATGTGCTATTCTTTAATTAATTCATTAACTGTAATAGTTGGCAAATTGCTGTGGTATAAGAGGAATAAAACACTTCAGGATGTTCTGTTATAGGAAAGTAATTTGGGCCACATCACACCACACCATAATTGATCATTTTCCTAAAACAGTATACCCCCAAGTATTTTATGTCTTACATATTGCCCACTACATAAAGTCCTTATCAGACTTGGTCTGTACATTTACATTCAGCACATTTAAACTGTTATTAATCCAGATTCTCACAACAAAAAGCTTAATTGTTATTTTTTGTTCATTTTCATATGAATTAAATCATAAGAAAAGGTATGAACAGAGAAAAGATCACCTTCCCCCAACACTGCTTGTAACCTTTGCAACTTTTCATGTGAATTGTTACAAATTTGCACGTGTGAGACCATATTGTCATGTCCATGCCTGCCTTGGTATCATGTAAATTGATTGAGACCAATCCAAATATATTGCTGTCCAACTGAATGACGTGAATAGTGTGTTTAAGAAATCTGTTAAATTAGAGGACAGGAGTTTTAAAACTTTGAGTTTGATTACTTTCTCAGTCGACATCTTTGCGTCCGTTATGCTTTAATGTCCTGATGAACGTTGGATAGATTTCAGAAGATTTTAAATAGCATATTTTAAAGCAGAATGATACCGGACACAGATTTATCTTCTCACTGTCTGTTCAGTTTCAAGACTTTTTAAAAACACATGTTTAAGACCGAACATTAACTACTTGTCAGACAGCTTTTTGTTGTCATGTTCATGTTGACAAACTGATTGCATAGATGTGCACATGGTTCAGATTACATGTAACCAGCATGCCACCCGAGAATTTGAACAGTTATCAGGTTACTTAGAATCTATAATTGAAAATGGACAAAAATCTTTGGATGTAGCCAGTGTGGAATATCTTCAGCCCTGAGCCAGAGATGATGATAAACACCTTTCTTTCCTCCTGCTTTTAGTTTTTAGTTTTTTTTTTTTTTTCGCTAAAGGTTTGTTTGTACATTCCTTAGTAAGTTGACATGAGTGCAGGTTGTGGAGAGTGTGTTTGAATTGGCCTTGTTGTGATGTGATGTTGAATCCATAGCCATGGTGACTGTGTGAGTTAGGCCCACCAGTCCTCAGCCTTCACACGGTCATAAAACACCGGCTTAATTGTTTTTTGGCTCGCTTTTTGCAAACTGCAAGAGTGTTCACATGGATTAGTGTGTCCCTAGCTGTCTCATGGCTGACCAAATTAGATCTGGGACTGAGATCCAGCCCTTAATTACAGAAGAGGACAGAAGTGGAAGCTAATGCACTACACACTGTTGATACACAAAGCAGAGTCGATATACAAAACTAGTTTTAAAGAATGGCGCCTTAGGGACTGCTGCTTTAACCTGCTGCTTTATTAGAAGTCTATGGGGATATCTCATCTAATATCTAAGAAGCTTTTTTGGAAGAATATTTATGGAAGAGTATATGAATATGATCATGAATTAAGCCAAGTTCATCTTCAAAGTTCTGATATTTCTTGTACAGTTCAGAAAATGTCATTAGCTATGAATGAAATCATTGTATCAGGAGATTGCCCCTTGATATGCAGATTAACAAGCCAGATTTCATGAATCCTATGAATTC
This sequence comes from Pangasianodon hypophthalmus, assembly GCF_027358585.1. NCBI lineage: Eukaryota > Metazoa > Chordata > Actinopteri > Siluriformes > Pangasiidae > Pangasianodon > Pangasianodon hypophthalmus. The sequence continues at coordinate 24,421,779 of NC_069714.1, read as the reverse complement.
TATGAAAAAAAAAAAATCAAGCGCACTGACTGATGATATCTACTCATACTCGTGATAGGTTGTTAGAGTTTCACGGTTAGTCATGGTGAATAATTGGGCAGTTACCTCAACTTTGACTTTTTAAAAAAAAAAACAAAAAAAAAAAACTGATCATCTTTGTTACACCAGTAGTTCTCATTCTTTTTTGTTTGAAAAAAAAAAAAAAATCACAACCCTCTTCCACTGGATTTACCTTAAATCATGCTACAGCAACCTCCATTTCTCTGCGCAGGGGATGCTACTGTTGTAAACAAGTTACACTGCTACCTGTGCTGCCACATCTAACATGTTCCTAACTTTATCTTACCCAGTGGCACTGAAGGACATGACAGTGTTGACCAGAAACAATTATCTATTTTTGGCTAAACAGAAATGCACACTGTTGCACTAGTTAGGTTTTTTTTTTTTTTTCTTTTTCTGGCTCACAGCCTCATTTCCTCACGGCCAATCTCTTATTCAGCTTATAGCTACAACATGATAAATACTGACAGCCTAAGTGATTTTATAAAAAAAAATAATAATAATAATTCTCCAAAATATCTTTCTCAGAAAGAAGCACAGTTATGGGATTTGATCTATTGTTTCCTTTTTTGTTAGATATAAAAGGGTGTGCAAAGAGACTTTTGTTACAAAGAACGTTCCTTTAATTTTCCCCACCGGCTTGTGTGGTTTTTAAAATGGTTCATTAATACTGTTATATTACTAGGATATCATACCCTAAAAGCCCTAAAAGACATTTCGGATTTGGATATTAAAGCATGTTTTATGTAGCTTGCCCTAATACAGCCATTTTGCTGCTAATTACACAAGTGGCTCCCATTTCCCTCGAGTCCTGTGACACATGGGTGTAATTAGTGTTAGGCTGGTATCTTTGTCCGCTCTCTGATTAGTGAATGATTCACTCTTCAGGTTGTAATAAGTGATGTGTAGAGATGCGAGGCCAGTAGGCTGTGATGCATCAAAATGTTTGTCGCATGTCTTTGTTGTGGTGGCTGCGTTTTTTTTTTTCTTTTTTCCCTCCCTACTTTTTCACTTTTGGCATTCCCATAACCAGAGAAGCATCAGCACTCACACCTGGTAGTGTTACAGTGTGATGAGGTGCTGAAATGCCGGTGCCTCTTGGGTTTTGTCCTGAATTAGTTATATCCTGTGGTTTGGGTTCTTGCTGTGAAACTAAGTAGAGCTTGCTTCACATTTCAGCGAAGAGAGCAAATCAGAATCAAAGTGAGTGGAAGTGAGGTGGATTTGGCTTGTGGAGAATATATATTTTATTTGGGGATACAAATGAAGATAAAAGACATTCTCTCTGTCGTGTGAGGCCCAAAGGTGCTTTTGAATTTTTTTGTAAGGTGCTTCTGAATTTTAAATATTAAATGGTTTAAGATATTGAAATGCATTTGAATATTAATGACCCTATAATGTGATACAGCCACAAATAAAATGATCATTAGCACTAGAGATGCCATGATATCACCTTTTATCCTGATATTGAAAACTTGAGTATCATCTGATACTTTCTACTAAGATAAGATAAAATTAGCAATCTTTAACTAAAGTGCTCAAGATGTCCATCTGAAATTACCATATGGGTGATGTGACAAAAAAAATATATCAAAATAATTGAAAGCATTGCTACTAAACACAATATATATATATATATATATATATATATATAATCACAATATATAGGTTTGCTAACAAACGGGCAGCAAAACAGTAAAACTGCGGTTCAATGATATTTTTATTTAATATCCACAGAGATAAACATTTTCTTCCGTTATTTATTACTGAGAACTGTTCTGGCAAATCCAGCATGGTGATATTATCTGTTTAATGTTTAATAATGAATGGCATTAGCCTAGTTTGAGAGCTAGCTACCTAGTTAGGTTGTTGCACGCAACAAGTCATTCCAAGCAAGTTTATCTTGCATTTTCATCAGGCTTAACACAATTGTTTGATTTGAATCTCTTAATGGACATTAACATTAATGTTTCCCCAGCCAGTGGCGAATCATTTTATACATCGGGAAGGATTGGGCCAGCTGTAATTACAAAACCGTTCACCTAAAAAAGGGACATGAGACAGTGGGACAGTGGATAATCAGTATATTTATGTTTATTTTCTTTCCCATGGTGGTGTAGAATGAGTATTTATAGTGAACAAACATTTTGCTATGCAGCTATAGGTCACACAAGTATTACATCTTTGTAGATTATGATTTCAAATAAATTGCTCCGAGTGTAGAAAGTTTTTTGTGATTTCAACGAATTTCTATGGATTTTACGCTTCATTCACACCTAAAAACACAGAGAAGAAGTTTAAAACAAGGGCATACTAACGTGCATGCTTGACTCTAATGCGCCTTTGACGTGGCCAGTGACTGAACACTTGTTAAAACGTCATTTTAAATCCTGACCTTTATTTTTGCATTTGATTATATAAATATTACGAAATTCTGAAGAGTATTTGAGCAGTGGAGCTGGTTGTGACGGATACAGCATGGTTCACAGAGGAATAGCATTGGCTACATGGGTGTGTGTGTCTGAAAGAAAACTATCTAAAGCTGCAGCTGACAACTGTAAGCTCATAGGTGAAAGGGAATGAGGGGCATTAGCATTTGAGTGCATTCCTCAGACTGAGTGAATAGTGGTGTGTAATGGTATGACTGGTTGCTGTACCCCTTGTAACCTACAAGCAACTGCAAACCCAATCTCCCTAAGGGCAAGAAAAAGCTTGTAGGTTAATCTCTTTTCACCAACAAACAGATATTGGTTGAATTCACACATGTGTTTAGTTCATCTAACAGGCTGTAATAAGTAAAAACCCTGTTAGGTCTTTGTTTTCTGTTGTTAGCATGAGCTAGCAGTCTGTGTTGTGTTGACGGTATTTTTTTTTCTCCCTCCCTCTGTTCGTGTTTGTTGAATGATGACACACTCGGGTTCTGTTCATGTCCCTAAATGGTGTCCCACATGGTGCTAACACTTTGGGCTTGCCAGAACAAATAAAGATGAAATATATGGGGAGGGGAAAAAACAAGCAGTGAATCATCAGGAGATGAGATGATCACACTGATCTCACCAGCGTGAGACGGTCTTGGAGCGACTTCTCACATCCACACACTCCTCTGTTTATTCTACTATTTAAGACTGGACAAGTTGTTATTTTTTAAATGATTTTTTTTTCACTTGTTTGCCCTGATTTATACTGTTATACATACATCTTTGTACTTAAAATTCTGGCAGTGTTTTAAAATTAAAATTCTCAAGCCAAAGAAAGAAGACAAAGCAGAAGAAGAGTATTGATTGTGTCTGGGGCTGAGGTCAGTTCAGGTTCATTGCTGCTCTGGAGTTTGGTGTGTGTATATTAAATAACACAGTATTAGAAAATTTGAGGGCACTTTAATGATGTGCAATACTAGGGCTGTCAGAATGTAGTATGTTGTAGTATATTGTACTATTAAAAATCTCATAATATGAACATGTAACAGAAGTTAAAACAAAATGTTCTAGAAACGTGCTATTCATGATATGCAGAGAAAATCATACTTTGACGTGATTTCTCACAGTAAGTCATGTCGTCATCACTTGTTCCTGGTTCTATAGCTGGGATGATTAGAATTGCGTGTGTGTGTGTGTGTGTGTCTGTCTATCTGTGTGTGTGTCTGTGTGTGTGCACAGCTGAGTGGGTGACAGAGTCTGTCTCTAGTGTTGAAAGTGTCTGGGTCAATGCGACACTAGAGACAGACTCTGTCTCTCTGTCTTACCCCCCCTTCTATCTCTCTGTCTCCAGCTCTGACTCAGCCCTTTCTTGCTCTTCCTCTCTCTTGCTCTTCCTCTCTCTTGCTCTTTCTCTCTCCCATCAAATCTCTACTGACTTTCTTCCCTCTCACCTGTAACACTGCTGTCTGTCTGGTCCTCCCCCCCACCCCACCTCCCCTCTCTCTGTATGTGTGTGTGTAGTGTGTGGTTGAGCATGTTCAGTGACTCAGCATCTCAGTGTGTTGGTAAAGTGTCAAAAGCATAATCCGAGTCCACCTGGACTGGTACAGAAAAAATGTTATGGTATATAATGAAGTAGATATAAATATAAAAATCCCTAAATGACACTGCTAAATTAGTGCTCGTCCTTTGGTGCACTAGTAGTCCTCAGCTCATCAAGGGTGCATGGGTTTAAAAACTGAGAATTTAGGACACAGTGCCGCCACAAACTCGACGCATCATTACTCACTCAACTGCTTGTGCAGACGCGTGAATACAGTAAAAATTTGTCATTGTCCACTCACACGAATGAACTTCGTCGACCCATTTGCTCAACAGAAATTGCACAAAATCACCAAATCTTCTAATTGTACACATTTCAATCATGTGTAGACAGTTATAGATTACATTAAAGGCAGTATAATCTTATGTGGTTTAATTAGTTATGTCTTGTTTTTGTTCTACTTCAGTCATAATACTAACGCTGCTTAAAAACAAGTTAACATAATGAAAGACAGTTTAACACACATTTAAATATATTTTTGTCCATTACTATTGGTTTTACTGTTGTTGCATTGCTTATACTGTTCTCTACTCTCGGCAAACAAGTACACTGTGATGGGTCCTGGATAATATTGGTGTTGGGTAACAAAACGTTCATGAAACATTGAAGAACCCTCTTTTATTAAAAGTGCATGTATTAACTAGGAAAGTGTGAGGTACAAACTCCAAGTTACTGGTAAATTTGTTTTCTTCTTAATACCTTGAATTAGATATTAAAGCATTCACAATTTCGCTAACTGCCTTGGTACCTGTTACTAAGGGTTCTTTAAGAGTTAAGGGTTCTGAGACTTCTAAGTTTAAAGTCTTAACTTCCAAGAGTCTATGTATTAACTGGGAAGTTGTGTGGTACAAACTCCACATCATTGCTAATTATTTTGTTTGTTAATACACAAAACCTGCCAGACATTTAAAATGTAGCTAAAGGTTCTTGTTACTTGGTACACTCTTAAAGAAGTGGTTCTTAAAGGGTTCTTGAAGGGGTCATTGGATAATTACAGGTTCTTAGCCTCTTGAAATGGCTATACTTGGAACTCTTTCTGATATGAAAACAGTCTGTTGGGTTCCTATAAGGGGACAGTCGAAGAACCCTTAAGAATATAGGGTGTCTTATTTCTCCTGGGGTTCAGAAGGTTGCTGATGAGCATCCTGTATGCCCAAGAGCATTTTCTCAAGCGCATCTACTTACCCAGCACCAATCTTATCTAGGACTAAGTGCATACATGTACAAATGAGTACTGCAAGTCAAAACAAGAAAATATTCTAGCAAGCATAATTTTTTTTTTTTTAAACAAGATGTAGCATAGCTAATTAGTCATGTACTTTATTCTTTCTACTTCCTGATGCTAATTGACACTGGTTGTTAACAGACTGCATGATTTTTAGTGGTTAGCTACTCAGCCTGTGGCGTCAATAATAATGTTCTGAAAAAAGAACAGAGATCAGACAGGTCTACACAAGGCAGTGCTGAGCATGAACTTCTGCAGATTCTTTCAGGTTGCGAGAACTAAAAAAAAAAAAAAAACTTCCCTCAGATCTCACTGGAGCCCTAAGCGTCTGGCCAGCTTTGGCCCCGTTTGACTCGAGTACAGCGTCTCTTTCTTTCTCCAGAGCGACAGAGCGCATGTTCTTTACTGAACTGTCTGGGTTTGATCTCGCCTCTCATCTAGTCTCGCCCCTACCCCCAACCCCCCAGTGGACTGACTGACTGCAAGACACTGATATCAGATCCAGGATAAGGAGGTGCGGAGGAACAGAGCTGACTGACCTGATCTGACTGAGGGTGGGCTGGAAAAAGAAACGAAAGAAGACAATAGACAGGAAGATAGAAAATAGGCAGAGAGAAAAAGCAGAGAAGGAGATGATACAAGGTGAAAGAGATTAGAAAAATGGCGAGGGAGATAAAATTGAGGAAGGAGATGAAGAAAATGGGAGGGAAGAACACACTGAGAAAGAGGAAGTGAATTAGAGAGATTGATGAGAGAAGTAAAAGAGGGTGAGAAATCGAAGAACTCATCTTTGACATCTGCTCTTTCTTCTTTAGACTGCTAACTTTGACATGCTATTACAAAAAAAATAACCTATTTGTCCCAAATCTTTTATGACTCTAATACCAGGTGAGTTTTATTCGTCCCACCAATTAGGTTTATTCACTTTTTTTTGCATTCAAAATGCTATGTCCAGCTGAGATTTCTGTTCCTGGCTGGAAGCAGGAGGTTTACTGTGATTTCACAAGGTGCCATGTGTCAGTAATGTCAGTTCTGTCTGTGCCAGGGTTTGGGTAAATAATGCCTGTAATGGTTTTAATTAGACCAAATAAGCAGCCACCTGCAAAGGCATGGCACATTTTATCGCCTGAATAAAGAGAGACGGAAAGAAAAGCTTTAATTACAGCTGAGCCGTGAAAGCTGGATGGGAGGTGAGCCAATTCAAACTACGCTTGAACTGATGACTATCACCGAAGCAAGAACTTCAGCTGTGATTTTTTTTTTTTTTTTTTTTTGGTGCTTGTTAGTTCAGGTTTGCTTAGTCGAGAACAATATTTCTATATATGGGATTATTGCTAACCCTTTAGTGAGGGAAATAAAAGGAATAATGAGCAGACCATTCAATTTTAAAATAAAGCAGCGCTATAAATTGAAAGGTTGTACCTGATAGAGTTTGGTGTTGGGTGGCTGAGGGTTTGTTTATGTATTTCTGCCTCACCTCCACTTAGCTGACTGTTTTTCTCTTAGCTGAAAATATCAGCTGAACCTCCTGGGATGTGTGCTGCGAATATGTCCGGGTGTTTGGTATTAAAAAAAATGATTTATTCAATGCTTGAGGTGATTCTGCAGTATTTTTGTTTAGAAAAATTACTCACCTTGTTTACTTCTGCTCTACACTTACTATGTAGATGTGGATTTAACTTGAAAAACCCTTTAAAGGAGCATCCCAGAATAAGGGCAATTTCACATATGCAGAATTTAGTCTGTCTCCATCAAACCCTGGTGCGTTTACCTTCTCAGCGAGGTTCGTTTATGCAGGTGAGAGCACAGCAGTCTCACTCAGGTGCAGACAAGAATGAGTGACAGAGGTGGTCTCGGTCTGCTTCCAGCTCTAGTGTGGTTTCGTTGCAGTAAGAAAGCAGTTCGACTCAATTGACCCAACTCCAGGAAGCGAACCAGACATGCTGTATTACGGGCTGCAGGCAGCATTTTTTTTTTTTTGTAGATGCAAGCTGCTAAATTGATCCACGAGGAGCAACCTGAGCTAATGGACAGAGCTGTAGCGCTATAGAAACGCAACATTCTGGATATTTGTGTCAGAGATGGAAAAAAAATGCTGGATGCAATAAAACTAGTCATTTTTATAAATATATATTGAATCATTTATTTAGTGCTCAGAGTTCTCTGTCTTTGAGGGATTTTTTTTTCCTAAAAAATGTCCTTGCCAAAGTTTAATTTACCTTTTTTCATATGCCCTATATTTTTTCAGTCCTGCATGCCCTGTGGAAAAATTTTAATATTTTTGCTTGTTGGTTTGAATTATGAATTATTTGCAGGCTGCCACCAATCCAAATAGCAAACAAGCCAAAAGTATCCATTTTGATTTGATTTTGACTCAGCAAACAGACTAATAGCTGTAAAATTGCCCTTAAACTCACCCCCTAAGCTGTTGTTGTGCTTGAAATTACTGGCATTGAAGGTTACATGAAGCACTTGATGCTTGCGGGATGAATCTATGGACGTTGTAATGGTAATATCCTGCATTTTTAGTAAACCACAGTTGACATATCACATTTACTGTGTTTACAGTTAGTCAGGATGGGGAAAGGAGTGGTCCACCCTGGCGACATACATACTGTTTCAATGGCTACATTGTTATCTGTCTTGCTAATATGAAGGCCATGTGGTATCATACGCATGTCTCACTTACGTGACAAGTTGAAATAAATTGTAAAATCATCAATCAAAACAAGTTGGAAAACTGTTCAGTAAAAGTAGAGAGTGTTTTCTTGGTATTTAATAGCTATCTAGCATTGCAACATAGGGTTATCATTGGAGTATGTTAGCTAAACAGGAATAACAAGCTAGCTAGTAACACCCTAAAATACACTAGCTGGCTAGATGAGCATAAATAGCTAGTGTGTCATGGTTAGCTCTCACTCTGTAAAATTAAGATTGACATCAAAGGTACTATAAATCTGAAATCTGTTAAAAAACATTACTTACATGAGGATTTAGAGGGTTATGTGTGATTATTTTTTTAATAATTAAAAAACGAAAGCTGTTTACTAAAGCTTGCTAACTAGTATATTCTTTCTAGCTAGTGCTGCAACATAGGGCTACAAGTGGAGTGTGTTTAGCTAAACATAAATAGCTCCAATAACATGGCTAAATAGCTAGCAAGCGTCATAATAAGCTACCGTTAAAATAAGTTATTATTTTGAGGGGCTATCCTAGCAGTAGCTAAACATCAAGCTAGATGTCTGTCAGCACACTGGAAATAAATGAGATGTATCATACACATGGGGAAGTGCTGCGCTAGTTCAGAGCCAATGCAGAATGTTTATATCTACTTTTTTTTTTTTAATAGTTGAAGCAGTTGAGAGATTTTAAGAGCAGGTTCAGAGTGTGAAGGAATAATGGAATAACAAAGTGTGCAGATATTGAGATAAGAATTAAAGGGCGATGTAATGTGCCATCGTAGGTCAGTGTGTACAGGGAAATTCAGGTCACTCAATATACTGCCTGCCGTTTTCCTCTACCAGTTCTTGGGATAATTGAGTGAAATCCCCAGCTGTATTCATTCTCCTAATTGAAAGCAGAAAATGCCCCCCTTTCCTCACGTAGTTCTATTTCCGTGAATTCCCTCTTTGCTCTCGGTCTGCCCCACTGCCCCTTCATTCACCTCGCTTACCCCCACAGTTTGCCCCTGCTCCTGCTGCTAACGGCCACTGATTGTGAGCGTGTGTGTCTGTGTGTCTGCCTCAGTCTGAGTGTATTTGTGGCCTGATTAAATGAGCAGCATGTGGTCTCTGGGCATCCACCACGCCGCCAGGCTAACACTAACAGGACGCACTTAATTTTTTATGTCTGGGAGCATCCAGGCAGCCACAAAAGCTCTCTCTCACACACACACATCCACACACATAAGCTAGATAAGTGATTTGTGTGGAATAAACAGGTCACGAGGGAGCTCTTAGCTGCTAGCATTTTATCATGGTGCAAGAACAACGATGATGATAGTAGATTTTGAGTGGGCTTTTATAAACTCAGTTGTGTGTTGACGCGTGTGTGTGTTTGTGTGTGTGTGTGCGTGCGTGTGTACGGGCTAAATGACTGAAATGAAGTCGGAAGGCATGTGTGTGAGTGGGCTGAATTTAGGGATCCTGGCTCTGAAACACGCTTGAATTCTGCACTCATCCGTCCTGCTGTGCGTCTATCCCTCTCTCCTCCTCCTCCACCTCCTCCTCTTCCTCTCACGTCTGGCTTCTCCACTCTATCTGCCAGGCAGCCTCCCCTCCTCTGTCTATCTGTCTCTCTCTCTCTCTCTCTCTCTCTCTCTCTCTCTCTGTCTCTCTTTTCTCTCTCTCTCTCACTCTGTGCTAGCCAATAGGAGTGCTCCAGTCTTCCCACTGCTTGCCACTCAGTGCCTTGTTGCCAGGACGACAGAAAGGCATGAGACCCACTTTAGTTCAGGATTTTAAACTTGCCGTTGATTCTGTGCCTAGCCGGAAAAGAGCTTGTGTCCCGCAGAGCTCGAAACCTCATACTCTCATCCGTTTCCTCATTCATGTTAAGGGTGTGGTTTATAATGTTTAAAAGTGTCTCAAATACTGTAATAATTATCCTGGTTCAAACACCCCTCATGTTATTCTCGGTATTGCTATACAATGGCTTACTTTAGTTTCATAATAGGCTTTAGTTGGCATTTTTTTCTGGTCCAGAAATTACATCCACCCTTTCACTGGACCATCCCTTTTCTACAGTATATTTTGACACAGACTGTGAGGTCAGTGAAGGAAAATAAAGCTTGTTAATGTTTGCTTAGCAATTGCAGTATACCAAAATTACATACAGCACAAAACTGCTATAAATCTGGACCACTTCAGAAGATCAAGCCATTTGTACCACTTCCTGTTGGGTTTTTTGCACATCAGATATCGGGAATGCTCAAGTCTCGGGTTTATCATGCAGAACTGCTGTAGTTCTGCATCGTACTGAGAAGACTAAGATGAGTTTGTACTCTTCTTAGCCACAGTATTTTCTGGATGCAATCAACCGAAAGCTCAAATAATTAAAGCTATGATAATTTGCAACTCAAATGATAGAAAAGGAAATGCAACATACGGTAAAAACAATGCATTCTGTATTTACTAATTAAACAAAAGCTACACTGCATCTAATAATTGCATTATAATCCCACCAATAGTACAATAAAGATATTTATGTAGACACCTCGACATAACACCTCAATGTGAATTTAATTTGGGCTCGAGTGAGGATGCTTGTCATGTTTACTTTACATAGTCAGTAATCTGGTTACTTTATGTACATTTTGATTACTTATTGATATCTTGGCATACATTCTCTGTGTTCGCTAACTAGAATGCTGCCAGCAAAAATAGCTTTTAAGTTGCATGAGCATCCCACTAGTGTTTAAAAACAGTATGACGCAGGTTTTCTTGGCTTTATTGAGGGAATTCGGAGTAGAGCACATTTCGCTGAGACTGACATAATTTAAAATTTGTTGAAAACGCAAGCAAGATGATTGAAAACTCGGCTAACATGCCGTACTAAGACGTACCTGTTCCACCCTGACAGGGCTCACATATATCTGATAGGTGTAGTAAATGGACACTCCTTACATGCCCATAAATACACTCTGGATTCTGGATTACATGTAACTTGCATGTAAATGAAGATTTTTAAGAGTTTAGAGTGTTTATAAACAATTTATTCGCAATCTGCACTTGAAATGAAGTCATTCAGCTGGATGAAAATCAGCTTGTAAACAGAACCAATGGAACGCTTTTCTCAGCTGTTGTCTTTTGCTCTGGTGTGCAGTTGTGGAGGAATCATGACCTCTTGCTCCACTAATCCCGTGTTCCCCCTCTCTTTTTGCCTGCCTACTTCCCTTTTCTGACACTCTCTTTATCCCTATCTCTCCTCCTCCTCTTCCACGCTCTGTTCTCTGGTGCTTGAATTGCATCTCCTTTTTTTCTGGCAAGCAGTAGGAGGGTGTCTTCGTCTGTCTGCATGTGTGGGGGGTGTTTTTTTTTTTCTTTCTTTTTTTCTTTTGCAACTACGCAGTTTTGTTACTCCAGCTCAGATGAATATGAGTTAGCAGTTTTAAAGAAACAGAAGGTGAAATCTGCTTATATGAAGCATAGTTTGTTTAAATTTATGATGTTTTTCTTTGCATTTGTTTCCAGGTCTGCGATGGTCGATGGCATCATGATCCTCCTGCTTGTGGCCTTGATGGTTTTACCAGCTGCCAGTGTGGAAGGTAAAAGTTGCACAGATTCTGTCTAGTCATAACCTCACATGCAGGAGGATAGCGAATCTCTGAAGGGCCATTTACAGACTTGTGTGTGTTTATGAGAGTGGGTGAGTGAGTGAGAGTTAGTTAGCATCCTCCTTGTTCAAGGACACTTTCTCTCTCTCTCTCACTCTCTCTCTCTCTCTCTCTCTCTCTCTCTCTCTCTCTCTGTCAACTTATTTGTGATAGCTTCACTGATTGCCTTTCAGAGCTAGAATGATGACTGAGTGTTTGAGACTTTCTCTCTCTCGCCTTCTACTTATAATGTATTAACCAATCCACAATGGAAATGATGTGCACAGCTTTGTGTAATGAATCCCAAACTCTGTGTCCTTCTTTTGACTTTTCTTCTTGTATTTCACTGCTGCTTTGCATAGCATACTTTAGTAACCTCTGAAGTAGTATTTGACATTGCCGGCTCTCTGCATCACTGTACTGCAGATAAAAGAGGGAGGAAGAATGATTCACTCACCTCTGTGTGCATATGTGTGTGTCCCGCGTAGATAAAGCGACGGTGAATGACTTTGAGTGTGTGTGCGAGGGGCAGTCATGCGGCAGCAACGGCCGCTGCTTTGGCCAGCAGTGCTTCTCTTCTGTCTCCATCCGGAATGGGACGACCCTGCGACAGAAGGGGTGCATTGTGGGTACGGAGGAAGAGGCGGTACAGTGCGGAAGCTCCCCACTGGATTCTGGCATCATGGTGCAGTGCTGCCAGGGTACACTGTGCAACAGCAACCTCACTGTGGAGTTGCCAAGCTCGGGTGAGTCTCCTGATTTTCATAAAGACATAAAGACACCGTGGTTATTAGGCACAATTACACCAAGGATCTGAAATGTTCAGAGGAACGGAAGCATTACAGGAACTCTCCTGAACTAGAATTACACAATTCCAGGACAAGTTCCCGGTTTGCATTCCCAGGACTATGAACAGGATATTGAAGTTGTGTTGTAATTTATCAATTACCTTTGAACACAAATAAAATGTCAAAATTAACGTGGCTTCCTAAACCAACTGAATGCATGAATCTACTTTTGCAGCTTGCTATGCACCAATTCAAAATACAAAAAAATCTAGATTAGTATAAATTAACCTAGACCTGCGTATATAGGCCAGGATAGACAGATCTGGATTAACTAATCTAGACCAACATACAACAAAGCGGGATAAAGTAATCTAGACCAGGATACCCAGACCAAATTAAACTAACCTAGAACCTCATACACAGACCAGGATAAAGAAACTTAGAGCAGAATACCTAGACCAGGAAAAACTAACCAAGACAAAAATACACAGGCTATTATAAACTAAACTAGATTAACATACACAGGCCAGGGTAAACAAATCTAGATCAGGATACTCAGACCTGGATAACCTAATTATCCAGTGTAGTCTGGTCATATACAGACCAAGATTAATCTATACCAGGATACCCATAACAGTGGAAACAAATCTTGACCAGCATGCACAGACCAGGATAAACTAAGATCAGGATACCTAGACTAGGCTAAACTAGACTACCTTAATTTAATTTAGGAGACCAGGACAAACTAATCAAAATCAGCATACATAGACCAGGATAAACTAATCTAGATCAGGATACCTAGAATAGGCCAAACTAGATTACCTTACAGAGACCAGGACAAACTAATTGAAATCAGCATATACATACCAGGATAAACTAATGTAGAGTAGTGTAGACCAGAGTAGACCAGAGTAAACTAATCTAAAACAGGTTACTAAGACTAAGCTAAACTAATCTAGACCAGCATATACACAGCAGGATAAATGGATCTAGATCAAGTTACTGAGACTAAGCTAAATGAATCTAGGCTAGCATATACTGCCCAGGATAAACTAATCTAGACTAGGATAACCAGACTGCTAAACTAAATTCGATCAGCATACACAGGCAGGATATGCAGGATATCAAGACTAGAATACTCACAATTATGTTTCTCATCCATTTGTTTCCTTTCCAGATAAGGACTCCACACAGCATGTATGTGTGTGTGAGGGAGCGGAGTGTTCGAGTGGGGGGCAGTGTGTAGGAGAGCAATGCTTCTCTTCCGTCACAGTCACCAACGGAAACCTGCAGCACCGTAAAGGCTGTTTCTCTGCCTCCCAGAGGGGCGGGGCTAACTGTGACACACCTAGCTCACCTGATAGCATCATTAAATGTTGCAAAGGCCACCTGTGTAATGCCAACATCACAGTGGAACCCCCAGCTAGAGGTGAGCAGGGTTAGCTTTACTACCTCAGTTCAGTTAAATATCAAGCATAACTGCAGTTACAATACTCGGAGGCGTGCTGTTATAGGAAAATAATCAACGATGCAGAGTTACTGTTACCACCTTGAAGTTGATTTTCCCATAACATCATGTCCCAAGTTGCTTTATTTGTCTTATACCATAGCAATTTGCCAACAATTCATTTTTTTTATAATTAAAGAATGACATTGTACATTTTATCTGTTTATAGTTGCATTTAATGTCATGGAACATCTGCGAAATAAATTACAGCTTTACCTCTGACTTTTATACTGGAGATTCCTTCCAAAAGTGCTACATAAATGTTCTCTTCACTTCACCATATCAACAATTACATGTTTTTTTAACTGTCAAGCTGTTATAGAAAATGAATAAGTGTCTTCTGACCAATCAGAATCGAGCATATAACAGTGCTGTGGTGTACTGTATTTAATTTAAATTCAGTTGTATTCTTTGCTAACCAGCACACCTGTTCTTTCTCTCATCCTCCCTCTAAACAGACACAGAGACGAAACTGCTTCCAAAAGAGCACGAATGTGTGTGTGAGGGCCGTTCTTGTGTGAGGGGTGAGCGGTGTAAGGGACAGCAGTGTTTCTCGTCTCTGACTGTGAGTGACGGAGTGCTGGTCCATCAGAAGGGCTGCTTTACTGTGTACGAGCAGGGTCGCATGACCTGCAAAACCCCGCCCTCACCTGACCAGATTGTCGAGTGCTGCCAGGCTCACCTGTGTAATATGAACCTCAGCGTGGCTCTGCCTGTCCGAGGTATCACACACACACATACACATATACATAAATTATCACATTCTAATGCATATGTACTTTATATCCATTTATGGGCACACCATTGTAGATACGCAAATAAATGTGTGTACATTTACATGTATTCATTTGGCAGATGGCCTTATGCAAAGTGAATGATTGCCTTTCCACACCACATCCTTGCACATGGTGAACAATGCACACAGTACCACGTGCAAGGATGTCCTTCATTTCTTTTTGCCATAAGAAACAATAATTTTACATCATAGATCTTTGAAAATGGGAAGTAGAAGTTCCAAAAAAAGAGTTTGGAAAGTTTGAGGACGAGAAACCCTTATTGCTGGACCCAGTGGATTTTGGTGCAAATTCCTTTGACTCATTCAAGAGGTTAATCTCTACAATAGATCAGAGCAAGATGCTGACTGACCTAGCATTTGGATTTCCAAATTAATCAGCAATTTCTTTTCATATGTGGTACTTCATTATTTTTGTGCTTGTTATATTAATAAGGTAAGGATTATATTAATGTGCTCGTTCTGGTACGTTATCATTTCTATAGCAACAAGTCATTCAGAGGGACTAATTGTTGATATGTAAGGAGACGTTTTATTTGTCATTTATAGAAGGAGACTCCAGCGTCAGTGCTTTGTAACAGTAAATTTTCCAACATTACAGTTGGGATTGCAGTTCTCTATCCTGAGTCTTCTGGATAGAGAACTTTCTGAGTAACAGACAAGCTGTGTTTGTTTGTCTTATTAACTTGAAGAACTTTCAAGTGCTATTATAGGAAAATAATCTTTGGGTGGTAACAGTAACTACTCCACCTCATATCACACCAGCCCATTGTTGATTATTTTCCTGTAACATCACACCCTCACAAGTGCTTCATTCCTTAAAAACTCTGATGAAATCTTTACCTGAAGGTCATGTGATCATTCCCGTTATTACACTTTTGAAAAAATGTCACCATTTTCATGGTTGTAAGCATGCACTGTGGGTCTCCTCACACCTTCACACACACACGCTGCTCTTTTTATTAGTCCCACTCTGACCACAGGCATGGTCAGTGAAACCCTTTTGCTGTTGTATTAAAGCTTGGCGTCCTCACACAGGAGCAGGAGCAGTGCAGCAGGTGCTGAGACGTGTTTCTGTGTGAATCCTGGATTACAGGCCCTGAATGCCCTTCACCTCTCCTTTCTCCTCTCCGAGACTCTCTCACATCAACTCCATTGTGGGCTGAGATTCCAGTAACGGTTCTCAAATCCCTGTTGTCCGATCAGAGGCCTGTGCTGGGCTTCGTTTAGCCGAGGCTCAGGCTGACACATTTCTTCTCAGCACAGCAGGGCATGAAATTATCTGCCATTATCACTCACTGCTCCTCTGAAATCGGTCTTTTCAGACTCATGTGTGTTTCAGCTTTACATGTCACACAATAAAGAGGGGAAACAGTCCTGCTGTGAAAGGGAAGCTGCTGGACAGCAACTTTTCGCTTCAGTGAAGGGTTTCTTCCTCTCCTGTCCTTGTGGAAACAGGAAGGAGACGAGTCACGATGCCCACCTGCCTCCAGGAGCCTGTGAAATTTGTGCTTTGATTATGATGGTAGTGGTAGAAAAGATGGATTTTTCCAGATTCTAGGATTTGTACCACACAAGCCATTTATGGTGAAAATGGTTGATTTCCTAACCAAAGGATTCAATATAATAGTTTTATCATAAGCTGAAATGTTTGATTATTTTTATTATAATTATTTATCTTACATTTTCTTAAGCCTTTAAGAAATCCTTCAACTTTAATATTAATGATATTTCAGCTTCTCTAATGCACAATTAGGCTGAATCCCAAATGGATTCTTAGTCACTATATATGCTTGCTGCATAGGGTATAATATACATAGTGCATTATGACCAGTAGAGGGTCATCTGATATTCATCCACAGAAAAAAGTGACTAAAAATGTAAATTCAATATCACTTTTAGTTTGAAAAGTGAGGAAAAAAGTATAATTTTTTCAGATCCTTTCTCAAATATCATGAAATAATTTCTGTGAAAAAGTTTAGAAAACAAGTTTTAAAAGACTTCATTCAAATAAAAGTAGAATATGGGATCATAAATGTTCAAATGAGAATTTGTTTGCTTTTGGATATGTAATTATGCAAACTTGCAATTATGCAAACACTGAAATTTGTTTTGACTGCTATAATTTATGCTATATTCCGGCACACTGTATTGAGCCAGGAGGATAAAATGCACATAAGTGAAGCTGAGAATCTATTTTAAAAAGAAGCATTTAAAGCACATTTTCTCCCTCCATGCTATTAACCTCCATTATATCCTTATAATTCAATTCATGTAGAATTTATATAGACTTTGCATAATCATCTTTTGCAGTGGTCACCTCCACTGACAATATAAATGCAATGTTAAGCAATTATCCGGTGAACAAAAATCCACCTCATGTAGTACTTTATATATGTTGCACAATTCTTAGTTAATAATCTTTTATAAAATAACCGTAACAGCATGAGTACACGAGGTCTTAACATTCTAACAAGCAAGTGTCTTTGGTTGTCGGCGCTATGATCTCTTTGGAAAAACAGGTTTTGCAGGAGTTATTTTTTTTCTTCTTTGGCTTCTTGACCTTTGAGATAGAGCTTATGTCTGTCACACGTCAGAAAGCGCAGGAGACGAGGATTTATCAGATCTGTTGGGATAGAAGAAAATGCTTTCTTGTCTTAACTCTGCATTCTTCTCTTGGAGGAATAAAAAGGGGAATTATGTGAGAGGAATTATGATGTCTTCTTTAAATTGTAGGTTTGTGCGTGTGTGTGTGTGTGTGCGCGTGTGCATGCCTGTCTGTGCATGTGTTATTCTGCATACATGTTTTCGTGTGTGTGTGTGAGAGATGTAGCACAATTTTAATCAGACTGCTGGATTCCTCTCTGTATACTATATGAAAAAAGGAGTCTTGAGTGCAAGTGAGCAGAAAATGGCGTCTTTGTCTGGAGTGCAGCCCTCTCTCCTGCAGACTCGCACGGGAGTGTGTGGGCGGTTCTGCTGTGTGGAGCTGCTGGCTGTGTGCTGTAGTTCAGGACCACCATAAGCCCTTGTTTGGCCCACCTTTATCCTGTGTTTAACCCATTTTAACATCTCAGCCCACCTTCAGCACAAATTCAACCCATTCTGTGCCCTCAAGTCTAGTTTAATGCTGCGTTCATGACCAGGTAGAAACCGGGAAGTTGCCGACTCCTGAGTAGGAAACATGCATACGGTATGAACAGCTTTCCAACTTGTAATACTCTTTCACTTTCTCAGGAACACTGACTTCTCAGAGTTGGAATTCCGTAACGTCATTTCAACATGGTGACGCCCATAGTGCAAAGTAAGAACAAGAATAGTGGAGCGTTTTATACATTTAACCAGGTTTTCGAGTTTCTGCTTCTGATGCTCTATTTAACATGATGAAATACAGAAATGTAGGTCAATAATTGGAAGCTTTATTTGTTTTATGTGAACTTTCTATAGCACTGTTTGCACTGAATTACTTATTGTTACTTGTTCCAGACAGAAGCCAAACAAGTGCTGGCTTACTGTGAAAAGACTGCCCTTAAACAGTTAAGGACACTCATTTTGCAGCACTTGTAGCATTGAATTACTTTCAAAATCAATGAACTAGCAAAACCACTATTCTTGGATAGTGCTAGCTTAATGTGAAAATTCTTTTTACAGTTGGATGAAGCTTTAAAGTAAAGTACTGTTTCTAGTACAAGTAGCTGTAAATAAAGTATCTGCTCAAGAGTAGGAGGTATCTTAGTTATTTGCAGGCTTGCAGTTCTATAAGGTGTTATGATAGTAGATTGTTGCTGTTTGTAGTGAAACATCCAGCAGCATAAATATGAACTCAAACCTGATTAAAAGGCATGAAAGACGCTATGCATCTCGTTCATACTTACGCACTATGGGTGTTGCTATGCTGAACTTCCGTCACATATTCCATCTCATTTGTTGTCTTTTCTAACAAAATGCTGGTAAGCTTTACCTGAGATAAGGTAGATATTTTTTTTATCATCTAAGGAAACACATTGTCTCAGCAGTGCTGAGTAAGATTCTTGTTAAAAATGTTGTTAGCTAAGCTATAATTTACATTCCAAAGCAACAGCTCTTAAAGGCTAACTTCATAAGAAACAGTCCATGAAGTTGAGTTGAAAGAGAAGATCTGCCCCAACAAACAAAAAGCAGAAAAAATGTATAACTTGATTCATTAAATTATATATTGTTTAGGCTAGGTTAGGAAAGTAAACAATGTAGCACTTATCTGAGATAAACACACGATTGTTGATTCAGAACAGGAGTTACACGACAACTTAATGGGAAATTTGTTAAATGAATTGCTTTGCGTCTGCTGGTGCTACTTCGCAATGCATCTCAACCAACCTCTCCTCATACATGTTCCTTTTGTCGCAGTCGAAATTCCTGCCAATTCCCACCACTATATACACTGCTACTGGTTATTGCAGAGCTGGGAAGCTAGTTTGGACATTTCTGTTCCTGAGAATGAATTCTGAACTGTCTTTTGCTCCTTGTTCCAAAGTGCTTTTCCGACTTTGTGAAAACCTTCACTCAGCCCACACTGAGCCTAACTTTAGCCCACAGTGAACCCACTCAGAACCTGTCTCAGCCTACTTTTAGCCTGGGTTTAACTCTCCTTAAACCATCCCAGGGCTCTGAGTTTTTTCTATAGCCTTCTCTCATCTTTTTCCCACCCCAACTCAAATGTAAACCCACTCTGAGCCCTCATTCTGTCCACCATTAGCTCGATCAGCCTACTGTCTGTTTGTGGAGCTCCTCAGGCCAGCGCTGTGTGCTCTCCCACTGTGTAGGAGCCTCAGAGCAGGATAGAGATGCATTTGTATGTGTGTGTG